>NW_026623309.1:870528-1061407 GCF_030028575.1 Malurus melanocephalus
TTCTGGAGGCTGAGTGGAAATTTGTTTACACAGTAAATCAGTGGCAGAACAAGATTTTTCTGCATTATCCATCTATTTTGGCTTCTAAGCAACAAATAGTGAATTATTTCTAGCCCTTTGGGATTTATATAGCTTTATAGTCAAAGTCCATGGAAGTCTTCTCCTTTTTGATAGCCTTAAGAAAATTACTTTTTTAAAAGAGGATGTTTGCTATCACCAAACTGCATGTGTGGACACCACTAATAAAAGACAAGAGCACTTTTTTCACTGAGGGTTTGTTTTCACTAGGATAATATATTTCATATCTTCTGGTCAGTTATATATAGGGAAGAAGATGATTTTTGTACAGTGTTGTTTTTGCAGCGCTCAGTAAAGATTTGTTCTTGCTGCTGGTAGAATTCAGAATCTCAGGGAATTCCTGTGCTCCAAGTGATGCTCTCCAAGAACAGCACGAGCTCTGGTGGCTCCCTGGGTTTAGCATCCACTCTCCAGAGGAATTCACACCGTGAGCAAACACTTCAGTGTTGTTTGCACTGACAATGTACCAAGTGAAGACTCCACCCAAAAGCCGAGTCAAATTCTTGAAGAGAACATTGCTGAACAAAGGCACAGTCGGGAAGGAGCTGGAATTTTTAATGCTCAATATTTTTGTTCAGCCCTAGCACCTCTGTCCCCAAGACCCCAGATTTTCAAATTCGGGCTGGCTCTTCACTTATGTTGATTGTTTGCAGGATAATTTTTTCTTTCTTTTTCCTTCTGTTGAGAATGGAAAATAGTGAGGTCCCTTAGAAGTGCCTCCCTTCTGCTATATATTTCTTAATTGAGTTCTTGGCATAAGGAAGGGAGAAAATATGTTTAGCTATTAGAGTAGCTGTGTGAACTGGGAAGGCCTCCAATTTCCAGAAATATAYTTACAGGCTTCAAGAAGATCCAGATTTCCAAATAATTTTTACTCCTTTGCTTGGTCAGCTGTCAGTGTTTGATAAATAGGGTGGGGCTATTGTCAATATTTAACAGCTCAGCACAAATATTATTCTTCATACACTGTAAAAATAGTATATGAAATGCAAATAAAGTACTTTATTCCACAGTTTGGTAGTAACAGAAGCAAGTGATAAAATCTCCCTTGCCTCCATACAAAGGCATAGAGAGGGAGAAAAAATGTTACCAGTGGAAACAGCCTTCCCTGCTGGGAAACAAAACAGTGAGATTCCACACTCCTCCCTAAAGTCATGTCCCAAGGGGGGTCCTGTGATAGAGGTTTGTTGTGAAGTGTTCCTGAGTGAGAAACAGCAAGGTATGGCTGTTAATTCAAACCAGATCACTGTGAAGTCTGCAGAAACAGATCTTATCCTGTATCCAGCAACACATCACCAGCACCCCCTGCACTGCTCTGCAGCCATGTATTGCAATACAAATCTCAGTTACTTCTGGCACTTGCCCTACATTCAGAAAACTTCATCCCAGAAAGCCAGCACTTACATTGCTGGATGGAGAAGCCTGCCCTCTCCATAACCATGTGCAGCACGCCTATGGCATCATCCTGGGCAAAATCAAGATGCAGCACAGCCAGTGCAAGGTGGGTTTAATGAGTACCAGAAAGAGGCCTGAATGTCACCTCCMAATCTTGTGTTCCAAAGCAGTCACCTTATTTAAAACCTTTCGAAACTTTATTGCTGTGTGGATGGTTTGACACCATGGCCAGGACACAGTCCTTTCTTAGCTGAAGGACAGAATCTGTGTGTCAGCCACGCTGTGACAACCCGGGGTGGCCACGGGGCCATGACCACACCACACAGCCCAACAGCCTCTGTACGGGCACTTGTGTTGGTAGCCACAGAAAGCCACCACCCACACAAAACAAAGGGTAAGGAACAGAGCCAGTTTATTCAGGAGARTTTCTAACCTAGCATTGTTTCAGATTTGGCATCTGTCCAGYGTAAAACGCAYTTTRTGTGTTCCTACAGCTGCCATGTAGACAGTACCCTAAGGTAGTAGGAAACTGCTCAATTACTAGAACTGTAGTTTGCCACTTACTCTGTAAATGAGTGTGAGTAAATCCAGGAAGAAATACAAATAATATTAAAACTTTATTATTCCATTTTGTCCAAAACAGCCAGGATGCTTTACCAACTAATCTAAGAGACTGAGCCACTCTGCATTGACAGATCTAATTGCTACCTTCACTTGCACCGTCTCACATGTGCAGCCTCTTTAGAAGCATCGTGGCTGTGTTGAACGCTTGCATGTGGTCTTGTAGAATACCTTGGGAATGGATGGTGCCAGCCAGTGTTGTTGTGGTTCATGATAGCTCAGAGTTGTGAGGCAGAGGTGYTGAAGAGTCTAGATTTGGCACAGAAACACAGTAATCAGAATAACCTGTCAGAAAACCAYTGAATGTGGGGTCTGAAATGGAGAGCTGATATTGGCCACAACAGGCAAATCCTCTTGCATAGCCACTGAGCTGGTAAACTTTTTCACACTGACAAAACGGTGTTTCTATTAATTTCTCTGTGCATTACGGACTGTAAGAAAGAYTGATTTTTCCAGAAACCACTTTTAACTCATTTTGGGACAGTCGCAATTGTTTAAATACAGAAAAACTCGACTTTATTAATTTGTTTTCTGTCTAATCCCTTCAACTATAAAGTTGGCAGCACACACAGGGGACAAGCGCCAACATCAGCACTTCCTTTGAAATAAACAGCAACTCTGATAACATTTACATGTTACAAAAAAGTGGTTCATTTGATATTTTCTTTCTCTATTGCAGCTGAGCTATAAGCCTGAATTCTTCTTCCCTTAAACCATGAGAGAAATAAATCATTCAAAAGCAAAAAGTCCCTAGAAAGTGAAGTGAAGCAAATGGTTTTACYTTCTCAGAATTTTGCCTCTAAGAAAATACATTTTAAGTTGTGAGCTCRACCAAAAATTGTGAYAGTGTACAAATATCAAATACCCTGTCAGAAATACGATATTAATTGCAGTCTGATGAATGTAGCATTCAATGATTTGGATCAGCTAAAGCATCCAACAGAACCTGGTCTGGATTAGGGAGCTGTAGTAGAGTAAAATTATGCATTGGAGGAAGAACAGWATATGCTAATTGTATGTCAATATACCTACTTGTAGTATACACTGTACTTGTATAAACATTTGGGTAAAAATATTAGAAATCATATTAGACTGGCAGAAAACTCGCCTGTSTGTTAAGCCTTAAATACTTCTGAGTATCTGAGGGACAGTTTATGAAGCTCTCACATAACCTAGGAGCTAGCAGGTGTCAGATTGAGTCAGAACCCCCACGTACTTCTGAATTTAAGTATGTCATATTAATGCCCTTTCACTCCAACTGAAGAAAAATTCAGAGACATTCTAAAATTCCAGTGACTTCCAATGAAGTTTCCTTTTTTTTTTCTGATGGTGCCCTTTAGAATATCAAAGCATCATTGGCATCTGTGGGAAGAAGAAGGGATAATGTGGCATTCTGCATTTTTGATCCTAATTGAAACATGTTTGGTATCTTGGATGTATTAAATCCTGCTGATCAGACTGATATTGACCCTAATGCTGCTGACAGTTTTGTGGAAGAGATCTTCAGGAAGGACGTGGAAAAACTCAGAGTGAGTATAAAACTGGAGTTGTGTATTAATATTCAAGGCCATCTTGTTTTGTTCCCTTTGTTGGAGTTTTTTTAATAAAATGATTATACCTAATTTGCCTACCTAATTGATTGTGTGATGGTACCAGAAGTTACAAATTTTCTGCTTCCATAGTAAATGTAGCTGCTAAGTGAATGCTCCAGTATAAGCAGCTTTTTCTGATTTTTTGCAGCTGAACTCCTGCACYTAGAACAGGCATGATTTATGTGATATGAAAAGCCATGCAAATAAAACTATTCAAATGGACATTAAAGAATTTGGATCTAAAACAATATTTTGTGACAGAATAGAGCAGAGCATGAAGTTTAAGAAATCTAATTTATGGACAACCACTAAAATGGCATAACATGATTTAAATTATGCTGCTATTTAGATCTTGTCTGCACACTGAGTTGTACCGGATTGGCTAATGATGTGTGTGGTTTGAAAATTGAATTAATTCCTGCTGCTGAAAGGTTATTTATAGACAAAACCCAAAGAGTTAAGAATGCCAGGAGCCTCTAYCCCAGTCCAAATCCTGAAGGGCTTGTTGACACTCTATAGTGGAACAGTGGGAAAGATCTCCTAGCTAGCACTGCCCAAACCCACTCAACCCTTACAGCAAAGCAGTGTTGCAGTAGATGAATCACTTTGGGCCCTGAAGCAGCAACCTGTGAACACAACTGAACATTTGAAGCCACTTTTACACATTGTACCGAGCCCTTTGTGTCCAGGTAGTTTCTCACCACAGAGCTGGCTTGAGACATCCTTCACCCCCCAAAAAAAGCCTTTACTGATTACAGACTGCAGGGGAAAAAAAATCTCGTTTGGTATGGAAGGAACACAGTATGGAAGAAGTGAAGATAATGGCAGTAAATTTCTCCATAAAATTTAATTCTGCCATGGTTCCTTCTTAATCAGATAATCACTGTAAGCTAGCTGTGATTTAGAGGAAATGTTTATGTAGGTAATTTACTGCAATTTGGTAGCTGCTTGCATTGCAGAGGAATTAATTATCGTAAAAGAGCATTGTTGGAAACATTGTTTTATATCTTGTCTATAATTTTACTGGTTACAGAAGAGACTTAATGACATTAAATATTGACTAGATACCAAGCCCACATCCTTCCTTTTCCCTGAGAACACCAAGGATTTGGGCCTTCTGCTGCTCAGAAGCCGAGTTTGGGTAACTTGTGCTGTTGTCAGGAGTTGATTCTTTTATATGGTGTGCTCACCTGTCCGTTGAGAGGTGAGGTCCAGCCGCAGACAGCAGTGGTAAGCAGATGTGTGTCAGGGAGAGGTTTACAAGCCTGTCAGTCCTATCCATTGCTCCCACTGTCCCCCTTCATTGCTAACCAAAGCCAGCAACCTGTGGGGATCTACCACGGCTGTGAGGCAAAGGATCTGCAGTGCTTTCAGAGGTCACCCTGTGCTCAGCAGGTCCTCCTTTCCTGTGTTTATGTTACACCCCTGTCAGCACAGCCGTGTTTCCCATGCTGYGCCTCGGTGCCTGCGGCAGAGCCAAAGCATGGGCTGCTGTAGCTCTGGTTTTGGGACTTGTGAGGATGTTGGCCTCTAACATTAATGCGACTTCAAACTGAGAGCACATTGTAAATACATTCATTTCTTTCCAATAAAAAAGTACAATTCAAAGTAAAATCAATGAAACAAAGCAGCACATTTCTCAGCCCAGTGAGAACTGGGCACAGTTATGTCTCAGTTTCAGAGTATTGAACAGGTTACTCGTTTTCTACTTCTAGTGGAACAGAGGACCTCTAGTGGTTCAGATTTTGGATAGGAACTTTGTGGTTCAGCCTTTGCTCTGTGGTGGTGGTAACACTTTCTCTCTTGGGCAGCAGCTGGAAATGGTGATTCATCTTCATGAAACAAACCTAACCATGAAACAGTGCAATTAAAACAGTCCAGAGCACTCAGCAATAAACCAGGACACTGAAAGCAGCTCTCAGAGCAATGCCGCAGGTTGCACACGTGCTCATGTTATGGTAAGTGTGTGATGCAGTCACCACGCTGATACTGCCTGGCCTGTGATCATGAGTCTATGAATTTAATTGATTTGGTGAATGGGGATAGGTTACAGGCTCTCTTACACTCAATTATTTCTAATAAAGTTAAAGAAGAGGATGAAATTAAATGTTGTGTGCAAGAAAATGTCTGCAAGCACATTATACACAACCAAGGAAAAATAATGTTTAACCCTGGCTGTGGACTCAAAATTGAAACACATAACTATGCACCCATCTTTAAGCCTTGCCTGGCTGCATGTATGTAGATGTGGGTTAGCTTCATTGTGCGCTCTTGATTTTTTTTTTTTTTTTTAAAAGCACTGACATTTAAGACATACAAAGAAAAATGGCCTCAGGGGCACCACCTCCAATGCATCACAGAAGCTTTTTTCAAAGAGTTTTCGATTACTCACTCTGACCGCACATTGGCTGAAATGGTTTAGATAATCTGCTGTAGAGGAAGGGATTGGTGGGGAGGATCACCAGACAGCGCTGCACCAGCCTGCGTCATTTCTGGATGACCTCCAAAGGCAGGAAGCAAACACAACAACTGCTGAGCAGCATGTTCCTAAGAGAGCGTGGGGAGGCACTGGCCCAGCAGCTGCCCAGCCAGAAACTTTCCCTTCCAGGACATGAGGAAAGTTTTGTGCTGCAGCCTTCTTGGGAGCATGGAGAAAACTGCTCCCGTGCCCTCTCGTTCCACCAAGGCTGTGATTTCTGTAGGCTGAGAGCCAGTTGGACTGAGAGCAGTCACACAAGTTCCATCATGTACTCAGAGTGGGCTCACGTACAACATAAGCACTTCCAAAAAAAAAAAAAAAAAGCAGCCTGGTTTTGCTTCTTTGTTGGTTCTGAGGTTAGCTCACTGTTTACTATCTGAATGCAAAAAGCAGCAGCCAGGTAATMTGGTGGGAGCAACATACTTGTGCCTCCTCATTTGTAAATTCCTTTAATATTTTGCCTCTCATTCAGTTTTGCTAAGTATTTTCCACCCATGTTTCCATATTTCACCTAAATTATTTTGCAAAATTTAATATTTGTTGATGTTATGCTTAACTGAATAAATAGTGTRCTCATGACTGATTTCACAATTAATTTTAGGATATATGCCACATTATTTCAAAGTRAAGCTATGATAACTTGCAATATCCAGGCTGCAAGCATAGCCTGGATCTCTAATATGAAATTACCCTGACAGTTTTTACTGTCATGCCACAGACACATTCTGAGGAGTAACCTACTAAAACAAAATACTGAAGTCTCTTCAGGTAGAAAGTAAAAATACACCAGACAAACAGGGAAGTTAAGAGTGTAATTCTCTCTTATATTGATACATTGTCTTTTCACACCCCAGGGATAAAAAATCCCCAACACAATTGAGTTGTTTCTAAAAGTATTCTGTCAGCTGAGTGGAAATACTCCAAATTGTGGTGACTTGTTTATCAGAGTGGRTRGATATWTTTTYATGGTTTTATTTAATATGTACATGTTTTTCTAGCATCTTTCSGATYCCTGTGCTCCCAGGGCAGGAATARTCTTCTGYTTAGCCATGGTAAAAACACTGGACTAGGTAAACATGTCACAGCATCCTGCCCTATTGGCTGCTTCCAGGAGACTGAAGCCAAGGTAACTATTTATTGCTAGTATTAACTTCGTGGAAAGGAGATGCAAATGTATTAATGAGGGCTGGCACCATGATTAAATGCTTTCCTTCTTTTCCATAAGATTTGTGTATTTTACATTTACCATAACATCTTTTGGCATAAACTGAGTGTTTCTTGGGACATGTTGATGCCAATGTACCACCACTTCTGCACAACTCATACACACAGGCATTTTCTGTTCACCAGTCTAAAGATGTGGTCCAAGAGCAGTTTTGTGTCTGACCAGAGTCACAGGCTGTGATTAAACTCCTCAGAATATTTGTAACCCAAATGACCACATGSTCTGAGCCCAGTGATGATGAAATACAGAGGAACTGTAATGCCTTCTTGGGTTTGTGACCTAACCCTTGCCAACACTTCATTGGGGTTTCTGGGACTCTGCCTCCAGCACCTCATATTTCCTGGGTTCCACCATCCAAACTCTGGATGAACCTCACATTGTTATGACTAAGATTAAGCCCAGAATCAATTAAGATCAATTAATCATAGATTTTTATGTGCAAAGGATATAAATGGAAGATAATGTGCCATTTCAACGTAGGATCATTTTTAGATCATTACCATAGTCACACTATTTATTCTCTTATGTAGTTTTTCATTTTTTCTTTTTTCAGGGTGCTGGTTTTAAATGTTTGCAAGATCACTGTGTGTTGTTTTGGGGCTGAGTTTTGGTTGGATTTTTTTGGTCTAGAAAAGATTTTGCTGTTTCACAGATCRGAAAAGTATTTTTTCATTCCAAAATGGGCTTCAGACCTCCTTAAAATAACAGYTTTTCTTGCTTACAAGAAAGAAAATCATTACTATGTTAATTTTCCTCTCATTTTATGGAGYTAGCCTGCTTAGCTAGGAAAATAATTTGTCTTTCATGCTTTGTAGACAGGGAGGGRAAAAAAGAAAAAGAAAACATATTTATGTGCTGTGAGCTTATACACATTTAGCTTAGTTTAGTTATTTAGGTTAGTTTGAACTTTMCTAAGAGTCCCTAAAAATAAACTGAAAACATCTTAAACTACTTAWGACAAATAGAATTGCAGGAAAGCYCTATTGTTTCCAAATGTGCATTTAAAAATGAGTGAACTTAAGACTGCTCTGTAAGAGAAGGAATCTTAATGGAAGAACTTCTAGTACTCTGAGTGGAGCTGTGTGAGAGTAAGAGATGAGTATTGCTGCCTAACAAAATTTTATCTGTCAGTACAAAGGTTAACTTTCAGGTTAACTTCAGAATATATGTTTCAAAATTCAATTAATATACTTCCAACACATCTTATTTTAGTGAAAACTTACTGCAAAGGCAATACAGACAGAGATTAATACAGGTCTGTCTTCTGTGCCATTTCTGCTTTGTATAATAGGAAGACAAGAGCAGAACAAATGTTTGAAAAGTTCACTGTGACCCACTTTGAAATATTAGACTCTTTCTGACCAGAACCAGGCCAACATTCAAGGTAAAGATATGGAAATGTATTTATCAAAAGGCAAGGGTAACTTGGAACTTAGGTGTCAAGTATAGAGTAATGGCATTCTGTATGTAAATACTTCTAAATTTTAGTTGATTTAGGGCTCTCCCCTGGCTGCTGCAAAATAAAAGTGCCAAAGTTTAGTCATCTTCTTCCTCTAAAACAGATAAATATGTTTTTTGTGGGCCTTTTTATTTGCACACTTTCCGAAGTTTGTTGACTGTTTAAGAAAATAAAGAATTAATGTACAATTTTTATGTAAGGAAATGGCCAGGGTGTATCATCAATTCATGTAAAATAGAAAAAAAATACCATCTAAGATATCTTTCCCCRCTTTAAAAATGTAGGTTGTAAATGAACATGACTATTTATGTGATTCTGGATAGATGCTGTGAGGTTCCTTGTAAAACYCTGCCATCTGTGAGCCAGCTCCTCTCAGGCCATGTGAGGCACAGGCAGTTCCAGGAAAAGGAATACAGGTGCGTCTTTTGAGGATGTGCTTTTTCAGGAAATATGAAAGTGCTACAGAACATTTCTATGCCTTTTGGGTAAAATAAGATAATATGCAGCTGCCAACCCTTAGTGAATCTTACCTCAGTTGTCTTTGGAGAYTGCTATTTGCATCTGCTACTTCAGCAACAGGATTATTAAAGCTCAAGTTAATACAGATGAAATGATTCCACTTCTTCTCAGACCTGCACTCCAGTCCAACTTCTGCATCCTCTCAGAGCATCACAGAGCTGGCCCCTGCCTGTTGAGAGCACCTGATATTGTCTCCACTGAATTTAGCCCACGATGCAGGAACTGAAACACTCATCAGGGATTTAAAATAACTTGCAGCCTGAGCCCCTGGCTTCAAAACTGCTGGTGTGGTGTAAGCTTCTCTCTTTGGAGTTAAATTCACCATTTCTTTAATGCCTGCTTTGCCTGCTAGATCAGTCCTCTCTTTACCCAGGTATTTAGGGTATTCTRTACACATTTGAAAGGCTGAGACAAACTTTTGTCTGCATTAAGTATTCTTCCTCCACACAAAACTTTATTCTAAGAATTAGGCCTGCACATTAAACTCTGCAGAGATAAGTCGCTATTTTTATAGTTTCACATTTACTCTAGATTTTAGTTGAACACTGAAGGTAAATATTTAGGGATGGAAAAAGAAAAGGTTAATTTTGATTTTGTCAGTAGTGTTTTCTTACTAGCCTTTTTTTTTCAGCTTTTCATAGGGTATTCCTGTATTGCTGTCTCCAAACTGAAGTAGCGACCTTCCTAAATGACTTGGAATTCCTTAGTGCTGCACACTTATTTAGGAAGCTGCCCTAAAAAGTTTCAGGCAAACCTGATACAATAGTAAAATGTATAAATCAGTATAGTGAACCTGAGCTGGCACTGTTCACAGCTACTGAGCCAGACAATTTTGGTCTATTTTCTGCAGAATATTTGGGGTTGGGGTGTTTCCCGCCTCCCCTATGGCTTGATGAAYTATATTCATTTTCTCATCAGAAAAATAAATTTCTAAGTAGGTTTCCAYCTTGACTATCTGAAATACTTACTTAGTACTTAATCTGTTCTTTAACACTGCTTTTTCAGACTCTAATTTATCGATCTGAGTCTGTTGAAGCAGAACACAATTGCTCTGCTCCTGAGTGCTGCAGGTATGTCTCAGACTGCCAAATGGTTTCAGGAAAATTTAATGAAAAATGTAGTTTCTCTGGGTAATGGATGRTGAGAAAGGAAAAGGGCTGCAAAACTTATCCACATGAATCTGCATTTACTAGAGCTGACAAGAATAATTTTATTCATTGCTAATCCTAAACGTAGGTAGTGGTGCTAGAGTCAGCAGAATGCCTGCCAAGTTTCCTTCGGATATGCCTCGTTTCAGTAGTGAATGAGGTGATCTTTTAATGAAAAACAGAACATAAGTAAACAAATAAAACTGATTATTTTTCCTCCTTCCAACAAGACAGAGTCGTTATCATTTGAGACGGTGAAGTACATTGGCCATTGGAGTTGTGCTGTGTTAGTGACAGTGAACTGACAAGGCATTAGCACAGACACACTGCCCTCTATTGCAAACTGCGGTGCTGCTGCCACAGCTCTTGGACTGATGAGGCTCCTGCTACTCAACYGGTTTAAAACTGCAATACAATTGAGCATTTGAGTCCATCATTTTCTGTCAGTCTGTAACACTAAGGCTGTGCCATATGCACTAATGTCCCAGTAAGCTCTTTTACAGACAGTACATGTAGTAATGGATACTCGTGTGCTGTTTGCTGCACTGCGCTTTCCTGCACTTCAGCTGGATTTGTATTGGATTTGATGTGGTTTTAGTACCTGAAAGGCACAGAACAGTGTAAATCAAAACCAGAGGGGACACTGCACGGGGGAGTTGGAGGGTGAGGAGCCAGCTCAGCACTGCTATCTCAGAGAAACCCAGCTCAGTGCACAGCCCTGCTCCGGTGCCACTGCTGCCCTCCAACAGCAGCCACTGGCAGCGGGCAGGGAATAACTGATGGAGGAGGGTCTGACACCGAGGAAAAGCACAGCCCTGCCAGAGAGAAAACACTTCTTCCTACATCATTCTCAAATGGAAGGGGAGGGCCTGTGCTCACTCAGGCTCCTACTACAGCAGGGAGGATGCAAAGGGAAGGRAGGCTACAGGAGCCACTCATACTCCCATCTCAGCTGCTTTCTTACACTCAAGGAATTTTTTTGGTAACTTCAGCCCCTTCAGTTTTTTAGCCCCTTCAGTTCTCTGGCAGGCCTTGGGGTAGAATCAGAGTAATAWGGATAAAGTAAGATCAAAGTCTTGCTTTCCAGAGCACCAGGAAGACAGCAGGCATATTGTCATTTTTAGTAAATATTGCTGTTTCCAYGATGGACTTGTCAGTTGGTATTACCAGTACTCTGCCTGATGTGGGGGTAGAACAGGATCAAAGGTAACCAGAAATGCCATTCTGAAACACTCTAAAGCCTGGTGTTTGCCARGAGAGCCTTGCTGGCTCAGAGGAAGAGGGGTGCTGAGAAAGAAATTCACATTTCCTTTTCTGTGCTTTTTGTGGGGAACGTTCTATATAACCTTGAGAATRGGAAATGATCTACTGGACCCAAAAGAAAAATATTTGGACGCGTACCTCAGTTTAAAATGTGGAAAGTCTTACTGGCTCTGGGAATCTAATCCATATGTTGGACAGGAAGAACAGACCTAAAGTGCTGTACTGGGCTGTGGTCTCACACCAAGCCAATTTTTTCAAGGGCAAGGTACAGTATAACTTTCTCAGATATATCTTACTGGCCAGTTCCTCCTACCACAGACATTTAAATTTGCTTGAAACATTTTACTCCTCTTCCAAATACATTTTGTTCATTAGTTTCCCATGGAAGGTAATTACAGAGCAAGTAAGTACTGGACTACAAGTATCCAGTGGTGTTGAGCTTTTACCTGAGGTAAATATACTTCAAAGCTCSTCAAATACCTTAACTAAATGTACTTTCAGATTTTTTCCGCATTTTCAGGGTTTTGTTTGTTTGTTTTGGTAAGGTTTTCTGTTTTGCTTTGTTTTGAGCTTTTTTTTTTGTAGGTGGACAGTTACTGGTTTTGTGTTTGGTTTGGGGTTTTTTTTATTCCCATAGTGCTCTTTCTAAAACGCTTGCAGTTGTTGAAATGCTGTGTTCCAAAAAAGATTACTTTGCAGTATTTTTCTCTCAAAAAGAAAGATTTAACACCAGGATGTGCTGGTACCTTTCCAAGTATTATCAGATACTCTTCATTTCCAAGCTGAGACCATCTCCAATAACTTAAGCACTTGTATGTTAAAATAAACAAGTTTTGGGACTAATTGGTCAGAAATGGGAGYACTTGAGGCTCCCAACTGTGCTCGGAACAGGAAAATACCCTTTCTACAGCATCCCCTCAGCCAAAGCATGAGGAGGAGGCTTTGTAAGGTGGAAACATGGAAARCCACTGCCTGGCCTGCCTTTCTCCCCAGCTGGAGTTATCACTGGTGTTTTTCCAACTAGACTCCATGGCTTTACTGGTGTAGCAGTCATTCTGACGGCTCTTGCTGATGGTTGGGACTTTGGGCATCACAAGAACTTTATCAGTAACAGGAGTATGAACGGGAAGGTGAAAAGATAGTCCAAGGGCTTGGAAAAATGTTGTCCTCCTATTGAGACAAAAAAAGGGTCTGGGGTTTAGTGCTTGGTTTGATGTAGGAGCATTTTGAAGCAGGAACTGCCTTTTGCTGAGTGTTGGTGAGGTGTATCCTCAGCAGGACTCTCTGGGGGAGTYGGTGCTACAATCACAGGTTACACACAGAACTCCTGATGGGTGCGCTGCCAGCTCGAGCTGGGGGATGAGCAGCACAAGGAATAATCCCTGATACGCTTTAATTCAGTTCCTAGGCTGTGATGTTACTGGTGGAACAGAGGACAAGGCTGTGCTCAGGTAGCCATGGGAGAGACAGGGAGGGAGCAGTGACTGGGATAAGGTGGCCAGGAATAGAGTCCAGACTGCATCACAAGTGGTGCAAACTGCCTTGGTTTGGAAAATTATTATTTTTTACGTACCAAGCACAGTGACTAATTGCTCAGAAGTAGATTGGCCAAGCTAAGGCAGTATAATCTTCCAAATAAATGTACCCATTAAATTAATGGAAATTGTCTATCAGCAAGATATAGAATTAATATACTCAGAACTGCCATGAAATACCGCAACAGCGCGATTTTACTGGAATGATCCATAATCTCCTGGGTATGAAACTGGTGAAGCACGCCAGTGAAGTGCATTAGTGTGTACTCTTTCCTTGGCAGCGGACAGCGCTGTGCCCGSAGCTGGCTCAGGAGCGGAGCCGTGTCTGGAGCTGGCTCTCCTTCCAGCGGCCGAGCGGGTACGGGCACACAGCCCCGGGATGGGCCGGCACCCGCAACACCCAGCCTGCGGAACCGAGATGGCTCCGTGCCGTTCCTGGGTAATTATTTCTGCCTAAAGCCGTTCTGTGGAGAAATTCCACCTTGGCTTTAACTGCACGGCGCTGTCTGAACGGGATCTGCCGTAACTCAAGTGCTGCCCGGGCCCTGGTGCGGGTGCGCGGGCTGTTCGCACGGCCGGGCGGGGAATCAGCGGAACCCCTCGGGACAGAGCTCCTGGCGGTGTCACCGGGCAGAGCTCCCGGGCTGTCAGCGGGGCGGTCGTTGGTGTCACCGTGGCTCGCATTGTGTCACCGGGGCTCTGGTGACACACTCTGGGGTTATCACCGGTGCCCCCCGACCCCTCAGCGCTCCGCTCCAGCGGCAGCGCCCCCTGGCGGCAGTGGTGGCACCGCGGCCCGAGTCCCGCCCCGGCGGCGGCGGAAGTGACGCAGCGCTATGGCGGAGGCGCCGGGCGCACCGGAGGGTGAGCGGCGGGGCCGGGCGGGGCGGAACGCGCTCTCCGCCCGCGGCACTCGCGGCCCAGCTCTCACTGTCCCTTGCAGAGTGCCCCGGGACCGGCAGCGCCCAGGCGGGCAGGGCGGCCGCCTGCCAGGGATGTCCCAACCAGGGGCTCTGCGCCGCCGGCGGGGCCGGGCCGGACCCGGGTGAGTAGAGGGGCCGTGAGGGGGAGGCTCGGGGGTTGCGGAGCCGGCTCAGGAAAGCGGTGCCGGCTCGGGGTCCAGCTCTGGGCGCGCTGACGGCGCGGTGTCTCCGCAGCGGAGGTGGCGGAGCTGCGGGCGCGGCTGCGGGCGGTGCGGCACACGGTGCTGGTGCTGTCCGGCAAGGGCGGCGTGGGCAAGAGCACCTTCAGCGCCCTCCTGGCACACGGGCTGGCGGCCGACGAGAGCAAGCAGGTGGGCAGCGGCGTGGGGAGAGGCCGGGTGGCGGGGGGCCCGGAGCGGGCAGGTGCCYGGGGGTATCGATCGTGTGCCTCTGCTCGTTAAGGTTTGACCTTCCTGTATAAACCGTGCTGGAGTGATTTAATTTCATGAGATTGCCTTTGGAGACAGCYCTGTCACACCTTATTTCCAGTGGGGGAGGTTGGCCGGTTTATTTTTCAGGTTGCTCTGCTGGACATAGATATCTGCGGGCCATCGATCCCTAAAATGATGGGTCTAGAAGGAGAACAGGTAAGTGRATGCTCAGACATGTTGTTTAGAGGATTGCTGCTCATTTTTTCATTGGCATATTCAGGCTTTATGAATCTAAAGCTTATAAAGGATTGCATAATGGGAAATGTGGGGCAGTGGGTAGTGAAGTGAGGTGAAATGGAGAAGCTCAGCATGATATATTTTGTTAAAGAGTCAGGTGCTTTCAGGATAAGCCGTTCTGCAAACGTCTTTCATTGCATATCAGCCACATGATGCTGACAACTTGAAACTTCAATATTATTAGCAAGATGTGCTTTATCAGCCCTTGAATATTCCATATAAATGTATAAATCATGGGTAAACTTCTATAGGGGATCAGCAGTTATTGATGGAGATCTGGTTCTCCTGTAGTTTTTAGCTCAGCTGCCACAATAAAGTAGGATTGTCCCTGCAGGCAGGAAAGCTCTTTACCCAGGTTTGACTTACGTTCAGGTTTTATGTAACATCAGTGTTTATTTCTATTATAACTTWTATGTATCACTCCAATTTTCAGGTTCATCAGAGTGGATCTGGATGGTCTCCAGTGGTGAGTTGGTGCAGCTGTTTYTGAAAGTTTATTGGGTGTGTTTGGGTTGGGGACCATCTTTTACAGTGAAAAATGAGTGAAGGAGGAGCAGGGGGTGCTCCTGTTAATTCTTTTGCTAATGATTTAAATATTCAAGTTCTGTAGAATCTATAGACATGGGACATAGAATCTACAGAGTCTATATGTTCAGATTCTATAGCTCTCTGTAGCCCATATCCAAATTCTGTAGCCTATATAGAGAATGCTAGAGAATATATATCCAGATTTTATAGAATCTATAAAATCTAGATGCATATTCTGTAGAATCTGGTTATAGAGTATATAGATCAGGGTGTTACATTTCTTTTGTTAATAGTTGTAGTACTGTGTTTTTGAAATAGTTTTATTATCTTAAGTTTACTGACTTTCCTACTGTGGGCAGTAAGTCGTTCGGATTTGTTATTTTGGGGTATTATGCAGCTGTGTAGTGTGTCAGCTTTTCTGTGACAGCCAAGAAGTATGTTTCACCCAAGAAAAAACTTACTAATCTTTAGAAAATGCAGAGAAGGTYTTGCAGGAGTTTTGGTTGTCTAAAGAACATAAGTAGTGTGTGCACTGTTAGAAAAGRCATCTGGTGCTGAGAGGGAAAGCTGCTTTTATCCTTACATTRTCTCCTGTGATTCCATAAACTGCTGTAACAACTGCTTTTATTCAGTCTTAGTGCAATTGTTTTGTGTTGCACAAAAAGTGGTTTTTAATTCCCTGTGATAAAAGATAGGGTTCTTCACCTTTATCTTAATAATGTCTTCCCTCTCATTTGCTTTTTCTATAAAATAGGGGTTTCAGAGTTGGTTTTTCTACTCTTTCTTCAGTTCTGTTTCTCTGCTTCTCTTTTAGTATGTTGAAGAAAATTTAGGTGTCATGTCAGTGGGGTTCTTGCTTAGTAGTCCYGATGATGCTGTCATCTGGAGAGGACCAAAAAAGAATGGTATGTAYTGAGTGTTTTCAACAGTAATCTACATGAAAGATTTCAAGTAAATATTGTGAGCTTTTTTAATAATATAAAGGAAGCATATTAAACTAAAACCCTGAAATTTGAAATACAGGAAGATGCCTTTTTCTCTCCCACATTCTTACCCTTTCCTGTAGGGCTGATCAAGCAGTTTCTGCGGGATGTGGACTGGGGTGAAGTGGATTACCTGATCGTGGACACGCCCCCGGGAACATCTGACGAGCACCTGTCCATCGTGCAGTACCTCAGTGCCACCCACGTCGATGGGGCTATCATAGTCACCACACCCCAGGTACGGGCCCAAATTCCATTGGGGAAGCATTATGGCACTTGARGGCAGTCCTTGGGTTCCAGGCTGTTGATTTCATGGAAATCTAAGGGTACAGAATCTCAGGGAACTGACTGTTGTGTGTGCAGCTGGCTGGTTTGTGGGTTAGGTGGGTGTCTGATGGAGACCCAAGTGGGTCACTGAACCACACAGCAGTTCACAGTCAAAAGCTGTTGTGATCAGTGTGGTGAAAGGGAATGCAGTATTTCACTTCCTCCTTGAGAATCAGAGTTCACATCATTGTGGATCTGTAATTTACTCATTAGTGGCTTGATGCTCASAAGAATGTGTGTAAGAAGCTTCTTTTTTTAAGTGATAAACTGTGCACTCTGACAGCTGTGTAGTCTGTCACCTCCAGATGACCTGTCAAAGTAGGCAGCTTTGCCATGTGCATTTTCAAAAGAGTAATCAGCTGCTGGAAAGCTGAAACTAAAAACAACCCAGTTCAGAGGTTTTCTTGTCTGGTTTGGAAAGGAAGAGGAGATCAAACTAACACAGGACACAAAGTATTTCCACAACAGCTGAAAGGATAACACATAAAGGAATTGAAATGTTGAGGACAATACCAGAGAGGTAGTAAGGGGAGAAGAAGGGAACAGTAGAGTGAATGAGGTCAGGCGTATAATGAAAACTCTGAGAAGATAAGATATTTCAAATTTAATTTGAAAAGAGGTAACAAGTGTAAGCCTGGTAGTTCTTGTCCTCACTCGCGTGGAGAATACCACGGACCCTTCTATAAACTGAAAATGTGAAAAAGTTGCATTTAAACAACTAAAGATAGGATAAAACATAAGTATGGGTGAATCTTTACTGGAGTCAGATATCAAAACAGAACCACATGCAATAGGCTTGAACTGTTGCACCTGCTCTGGTGCTACTCACAGAATTGTTGATCGAGCTTGTAGCACAGGTTTRTGTTCCTAAAAATATTAAGACAGCAATAATAATCCATTGTAAACGCTCTTTAAAATAGTTCTAAGGAGGTAACTGAATGGATTAAACATTAAATTACCACTGAAGTATCAGTGTTTGYTAATATTTGCAGGAAGTGTCACTTCAGGATGTTCGGAAGGAGATCAACTTCTGCCGCAAAGTGAAGCTGCCCATCATAGGYGTTGTGGAGAACATGAGCGGCTTTGTGTGTCCAAAGTGTAAGGTAAGGCTGGCTGTGTGTTACAGGGGTTTTTGCTCTGAAATTATTCTCAGAATTGCAAGACTTTAACTTTTAATTTTCATGTTGTCCCAGAATGAATCTCAGATCTTTCCCCCGACTACTGGTGGTGCAGAGAAGATGTGCCAGAACTTGAATGTTTCCCTCCTGGGTAAAGTGCCTCTAGATCCACAGATAGGTAAAGTTACTGCACTGCATTGCACTTAAAGCAAGTTGTTCTTCCTATACTGATGTTACTGCTGGAAAACCCTGAAAAGGTGTAACTGAAACAGGATAAAGGATAAAAAAAGAAAAGCTCATCTTTTCCTGTTGCTTTGCTTTTGTGTTTTTCTCTGTTCTTCAAGGAAAAAGTTGTGACAGTGGCCAGTCATTCCTCGCTGAAGCACCCGAGTCTCCAGCTACGTTATCTTACAGGAATATCATTCAAAGTGAGTCTGAGAATCAGTGTGCAAATAAATCCTCTTGGTTCTAAGCATTGCTGCAACATACAAAGGTGTTAAACAGGCTTGTGTTATTCTACCACAAATTATAAAATCAAGAGAGGTGCATAGCAATTCTGAAAGTAACAGGTGCAAAGACCATATTTACTTCTGGACATCGCTTCTGAGTGGCTTTTAAAGCGATAACGAAATTGTGTTTGATAACTGGTTTCAGTGTCCGATTTCAGAGAAGTCACACTTCCATTTTCAGGGAAGATGGGTATCCTTGTGCTCAGAGAAACCTTCTGAGGCTCTCTAGCAGGTGTGTGGAGGGGTGCTTACCATAACCCAGTGGGCTGCAGCTGACTGATCAATGCCTCCACTTTTAACTGTAATTGCACAAAAAACCCTTGTAAAAACTCCCTAAAGAGCTGGTGCTGTGTTGTTAAAAAATACAGACAGCTGGGAAATCCCTAAAGCCACTTTCAGTGTAATGAAGGCCCAACTTCAGGTATTTGTACCCACAGGGGCCAGATGCAGCAACAACAAACTCCTGATAAACAACTGAAATAAAACATATGACTTTTTCTCCATCTTTGCAGGAATTCAGGAATACTGTGAACAACAGCATCTTCAAGAAGAAAAGATAATGTAATCTGTAAATGGAATAAAAATGTAGTTCCTGTTTGATTATAGAAAAGTAACTTATGCCTTGATTTAATAAAAGAATGTATTCTTTTTGTATATTGCAAATAAATTCTTAATAYAAATGCTCTTGCCTTTGTTTTTTCCAATAGTTCAAGGCTCTTGTAGCTCTTCCCTCACTAGAAAACTGTGAAACTGAGTCTGCATGTGGATTATCAGGTTCATTGTGCCTCCAGTGTCATGGTGCCAATACCCTGACCATGTRTGGCAGTTGAAGATGTGAGTATACACACATTTTATTTAGGAAGTGGAATATAAAATATGCTGGATTGACACTGGGGCATCATATGTGATGTAGCTACTGTGCATGTGCAGCAGGCTTTGTCCTGCCTTCTGCACAAGGGTGAACTGTGATGCCCATTCTCTCTCCCTGAATAACATCATTTAAGAGTCTCCTTTCAGTGGAAAAGATTTGTATCTAGATTGAAAGTCAGGGTAGTATTATAGTACAAGAGCATTGCTTTATTTATTTTTTTWCAGGTATCAAAATAATATTTTAAGTATACATAATGCCAGTTTCACACAAGTACTGTGTGAACATGATAACTGACTTTTGATTTCTTTTATTTGACCTTAAGTCTGAACTTCAAAAAACATTCAGTGTCTTTAATAACTAAGAGGCCCTTTGGGACTGTAATTTCAAAGCTTTGTAAAATCAGTATTGTGTATGAGAGGGAAAGGCAGTTTGATTTTGTTTATTGTATTTCCAGAGTTAAACAAATTAGCATTGTCTTTTCATTACATATAATCCAACAGTTTGAGGTTAGTTTACAACTTTCCTGAAAGCAGCGTGCTCCATGTAAACCATGAGCATTGTGTGTGATCCCACAACTTTTTGGTGAAGCTTTTAAGTAACAAATGCTTTAAACCTTCCATGAYCTAAGACTCAAACACAAATGACTATTTCATGCAGGCATAATTCTAGAAGAGCTTTATCTAAATATCTTCCCGTGAAGAACAGCTTTCATGAATTAGTATTTTTATTGTTCATCTTTTAGCTCGTCCTTGTTTGGTCATCTAGTGCCTGTCTTCCCATGTTCTTCAGTGCCATCTTGTGAAATTCTCCTGTTCTGTCCTGTTGAGAGAACAAACAACACGTGGCTGTAAGCATAACCTGGGACATCAGGGTCTCATATAAGCAGAGTAACTCCAGGGATTTAACTTGACATTCTTCCTGGAGCTTGGAAGCAGCTCAGTTGGAAGCAAAGCAGACTTCCAAACACAAAGTGACCTGGGGTTTGGCACTTCATGTAACAGCCAGAGAGGCTTGTTGGAAAATCAGGATCACCCTGCCAKGACTCACTGCAGGAACTGAGCTAGGAAGAGCCAGAGCCAGCTGTGAGAGGCAGCTTGGCCGTGCTACCCCACGGGCTGTAGCTGACACAACTCTGTACTTACTCATAGGAACATCTGCAGTGCCAAACAACCTYGAGGTTACTCTGTTGATGGTTTTTTGTCCTCCTAACTTGCAGTGGATGTAGCCATATAAATTAGCAGTCTGGAGGGAGATCCCAGCAATCACGAGAGCCTGTGGACAAATACGAGTTCAGCAAGGATAAATCCATGGCTGTGTATTGACTGTGTAGGATATACACATGTATGTGTACACACTATCTAGATAAACGTGCTGTAAGGGGGATATTCCTCCCAAAAATAAACAGGCTTCAAAGAAATCCCATCATGTTAAACAAACAAATAGCTCCTTTTAAATGCCTCTCTTTATCAAAACACTGATACCAGTTCTGTCATTCTGTATCTTGAAAGACTTCATCACTTTCCTGAAAACACTCCTCAAAAAAAAGACCTACTCAACGGATTGCAAAACATTTCACTTTTTTCAAGCCCAATTCATATCTAAAAGTTTTACATCCAGATACATACCACACCTGCAGGCCTGTTTAGCTGACAAACACTATATACAAGTAAGATCTATTGTTTACAGATTTACAAAAAGCATCCACAGATAGGATTCCCTATCTAGCACTGACAGGCAGTGAAAATTATTGACTCCTTTTGTGGAGCTTCAGGCTTAGCAGCACGTGGGACCCATCTGACTAATGCAGTAACTTATAAAAATGTTTCCCTTAGCTTTCAAAACRTTTCCCAGAAGTCATCTTATTTTCATTTGTGTAACTTGCCTTTTATAAGCACCTGGGCAATCTGCCTCCTGTGCCAGTTAGAATTCTGTCTCCAAGCAGCTCTTGGCTTGCAAACAATCTCTGCTTTTCAAAAATAAAGGCGGAGGCACAAAGAGTGCTGGTTTAATTTTAACTATTGCTTGTTTAGGGGCACTGGAAGGCAGTTAATAATTTCCAATTGATTCATATCCATGGCTGAATTTCTTGTTCAATTGAATAATAATATGCAATCTTSGCTGTTACTGGTTATGTAGCTGCACATGTTGGAGGTGCTTTTTATCTTTTCAGACGGAATTAAGAAATAGTACTGAGCATGGCTGACAACTTGATAGGAAAAGTTCTGWGGCAATTATCCAAACACTTGGGAAAATTGTGAAGATTTAATAGGCAAAAATATCTTAATGTAATGCAATATATGGGGTAAATTGCCTCTTGTATTTAGAAAAAAGKGTTGGGGTTTAAGTAGATGGCTTATATGTAACTAATTATAAATAACTTACAGTTCAATTTATCAATGTTTTAAGCACTAATGATGATGGTTCTTTCGAAAGGGAATAGTATCAGGAATCTAAAATCCTTACTTTTAAGAGTAAGTGCACTTAAGTTCCTAGGACCTAAAAACCTTAAAACCAAGAGGTTTTATTTTTTGTCCTCTCCTATTAGTTTCATTTGACTGAAATAAGTTGCGGAAGAGTAAGCTGYTACAGTTAAAAAGAAGCCCATAATTTTGCCCATCACTTGATGTTCTCCATTTGGATGAAGGAATTGACATTTGATAATCCATTAGAAGTGCAGCTAAAAATTACCAATCCATTCCAGAGTGCAGAAGGCCTTGACTGCAGAAAACTCCTTGGTATTGATTCCTTGAAGGTGCTGGTGGAATTTTTGTATTGATGGAAGATTTAGTTCAAAACTAACAGATCTGAGTTTTCCCTCTCCCAAGAYTGTCTTCAGCACCCCGACTCACCAGCCATTTCAGCTTCAAGGAGAACAAGGTRCTAAATAAAAACATTGTCCAAATCACTGGGCAGACGATGAGACCAAGCCAAAAGATTCGGGCTTCAGCTTCAGTTGAGGCAGATACTGTAGGYACCTGGAAGGAAAAATTAATTAAGGCTATTAGTCACAAAGTCAAAACCCACAATAAATGACAAATGAACAAAGGAGGAAGACTTATGCATAGAAGGAAGATTAACTAAGAAGATAAGTAGCTCATGCCAAGTCTCCTTCCTTTCCTTCCTCTACTGTACACAACAGCATTTTCATCCATAGGATTTATCAGCTGGTTCTAGTTCAGACTGGAGTTCTCATAAAAGCACACATTTATATACATTTTCCTAAGAAGATACAGTATCTTACCTTAATGTAAATCTTGCATGAAACTTATTTTCCTATTATATAAATTAACACTTGGGTTTTGCTTCTGAACTCTGCTGACATTCCATAGATTAAAAACTATGCCTTAAATTGATTAAAACTATGCCTTAATAGATTAAAAACATGCTTTGCCTCATGTCATGCTAGCGTTGGGCACACTGCAACTGCAAGAGGCAGCGTTCTGCACCATGCCCTGTGTGCTCTTCAGGGAGAGCACAAAACCTCGGAGCAGGCTGTAAAGCACTGCTTACCGATTTCTTCAGGTCAGCACAACTCACGTTTCCATCTACAGTGAAAGGCTCATCATCAGCTTCTACACTTTAAAAAGAAGAAGAAAAARCCCTAAAGTAAGAGAATTGTTTAGAAGGTTCTGATCTTTCTGAAATTCAAAATCTCACTCCAACCCTCCAACCACTACTGCCAGCTTCTGAAACAGAAGCATCATAACTGGAAAAGAAAACCCTCTGGACTTCTGAAAACCCCCTTTCCACTGAAAACTGAAAAGCTTTTCAGTTCATTTCCAGTATATTGAATTTGCCGCGTATTCTTTTGTACAGCGTTTCCTCCATTCTGTGTTCAGGCTTCACTAAGCTTTGCAGGAAGCACATTAATTTGTGTTCTGCGCTCGGGGCACCCGGAGCCACAGCCGAGGCTGCAGAGGGCGCTGCACGGGGCACTGCACACCGGGACAGCACTGGAACAGCACTGGAACAGCACTGGGACAGCACTGGGGCAGCACTGGGACAGCACTGGGACAGCACAGGGACAGCACTGGGACAGCACTGGGACAGCACTGGGATAGCACCGGGACAGCACTGAGACAGCACTGGGACAGCACTGGGACAGCACCGGGACAGCACTGGGACAGCACTGGGACAGCACCGGGACAGCACTGGGACAGCACTGGGACAGCACCGGGACAGCACCGGGACAGCTGGGGGACACAGCTGGAGGGCTCCAAAAGAACGTCCTGGTGAGCAGCACCTGGGTGCTGCTCCGCCAGGCTCCACGGGGCTGCAGAGAGAATGCCAGCACGGGAAAGTAAAACCTGAACCTCGACTCTGGCAGTGATGCCAAATGCCATTCTATAGTGCTTTCTTTCCCCCTCTGTGTTTGGGGGGTACTGGCAGGATCAGAATGCTCTGTGATCGAGGTTCTATTCCCCACCATATTCCAAYATTAACTTCAAAATATTGAATATATTCTCACTTGAAAATAAAATAGAACTACCAGAAACATTTCACACCTATAGCACCATGCCATGAATATTTATTCTGCTGATCCATATGCTAACAATGTTGTGAGACCTGTCTTGCCCTTAATGCTTCCAGGATGTGACAAACCAGTGCTCACACCTCAATACTGACATTGTTTTCTATGGAMGCTGGATAAAATGTAACTGTTACAAAGGTGTTCTATTTATTAYTTTATTTGACTTGGTGTCAGCTTTACAAATTTCCTATGGATTCTGTTTGCCTTGTGCCTACTTCTATTAATATATTTACCCTTTTAGCTTCAAACACCCARTGACTTTTTCCATCTTCATCAATCTGGTTCCACCAACGCAAACCAACCAAGAGTCTTCCTGTCACATTCTAGTGATGAAACCATTATTTGCATTAATCAGTAGAACAGTCACTTGACAGAATAACAGTTAAAAATAGAAAAATAAGAAACAAGCATGTTCAAAAATTATATCYTTCTATCAAATACKAAAATTACTTCTAAAAGCTGTGCCAGCTTGAGTACAACAGCCATTAACAATGGATGAATTGTTAATTCAAAACTCACAAATTTAGAGGCCTATTCTCTTTCAATATGATAATCAGCCCAATAGCACTTATTTAGATAAATTATAGGTTGTATCTTTTTCAAGTCAGTTAGTTGGACAAGCATTCAATAAACAAATTTCCTCAGTAGAAGGAACACTGAGAACAAAAACACACTGAAAAAAGGGAGACTAATGAYAAGCAAGTAATCTGTGTAGGATCAAGCAAACAAACTAAGAAAATATTYTTGCACCCCAATGAACACCAGAAGCTTTTAGACTACTGGAGGTACATCAATGCCTCACTTCTACAAAACAAAAGCTTTGTTCCACTTGTGGAGTCACTGGATCCTGGGGTGGCCTGATGCACCTGCCTGCATGGGATTAGGGCACCAGAGCTATAGTTGGGCTTTCAGGAGTCTTCTGTAGCCCCTGCTGCRGGGTCTGGGCTCGGGGCTGCAGATCTAGGCATCCTTGGGCTTCCATTACKGAAAGCCAGGATCAGTTTAACTTTTTTATTTCTTTTTTTACGGGGGAAAGGATACAAACAAATCTATGGCACAGCAATTTTCCACCATATCAGCAGTCCTTAGCAGTAAGCCACAGAAAACATGGTGCTAAATAACCAACATATGTGAACATCTTCATGAAAATGGGCTAGACATTTAATAAATCAATACATTCCAATGTTTTTGTCATGTTTTTCATTAGGCATATTTCTTTTTTTTTTTTTGTTTTCTTTAATGGCAAAGTATTTTTTTAAAGAAATTACTATAGATGGTCATCTTACCTTAACAGACCAAAAGTCAAAGGATAGAAGGAGGAGAATAGTGACAAAACAGGCAACAAAGCTGTTGCTGAACCAGTCACAGAACAAGTAGGTAACAATAGCACTCACTCGGAAGAACAGGTGGAAAAAGGTGGCCAGTGGGTGCCTGTAAAAGAAAATGCAGTGCATATCTGAGGTTATGGGACAGGAAGGAATGTTACAGTACTTGCTGAAAATGTAGCACAACAGYTATTTCAAGATTATAATGGTTCTTTGGTCTACAGCTGCTATTATTTCAAAGGTTGGCACATCTTCATTATCAAAGCAATGRTATTTTCAATAGCCAAGCTTCAATMTAAAGCTAAAAGATRAATTTGATGTTCSTGTCAAAACTTTCTTAARGASAGAACAAAACATGGAGCCTTTCACCAGATTCTTGGGTACTGCATGAAGGAATCTACTGGTTATGTTCAACAGAGTACCCTAAAATCCKCATCGTTTCCTGAAATAAATCAGCACTGCAATGCACAAAAGAAATKAAATAGCTCCTATGCCCTTCAAAACTGTTTTGGAAACAAAAAATGACATCTAAAACAAAAAAAAAAAAAAATGGTAGCTATTTGCTGTAAGACAAAATGAACCTTCATATTTCATGTCTAAACRCAACCACTTCTGTTTAGACAGGGAGAATGATTTGGGAATCAAACACTTCTTCTGAATTATTGCTTATTAATTTCACTAGATATTTATGCTTGATTCATTGAACAAAATTKTGTCTGTAACAAAGAAAGAGAAATTTCAGTAAAAGAAATAACTGTATGACATGGAACATTGGCCTGCATAGCTGGGGGAGACTGAAGAGTGCTATAATGAGCAGAGTACAATTATCAGGGTAATATGCAAGWACAAAAAACTTACTCTGTACAGTTGTTTGTGTTAATTAGTTGAAAGTTAGAATTAACCACAGGCTATAGCAGTTAAGTAAGTTCTTCCATGAAGCTTAGTGGATAAAATATCTGAATAAAATATCTAAGTCATCAATTGTCTCATTAAGCTTCTCTACCACTGTGAACAATGAACAGTAGTATGGCCAGTTAACAAAAGTATGGCCTAGGGCATAATGAACTATGTAACTATTAAATGTTATTCTGTTATTGTRTATAATAAAATGAGACATCAAATACATACATAATTGCTTATTATAAACTTAMATTACAGTTATATAATAACTATTATAACTTAAATACCTTTATTGTTATGTTATTACTCTATAGCTGTTGAACTGCTCTACTGTTTATCTTTCTCTAAGGGCAATATTGTGCTTGTAGTACTACACACATGACTGGAGAAGGAAGAATGATGCACAGTTATAGTTTATATTTACTCCTGGTCATGTTCATGTGAACTTCAAAYTTTCCAAAAACTTCTTGTGACTTAGATGTAAATGTGTGACATTTTAAGCAAAAGGGGCTTTTTCTGGCATAAGCCGCCAGGTGGGTGGAGTAGATATTGTGCACTGGCTAAAACAGACACTGCCTTGCTGCTTCAAGTCTTCATCTTGGTCAAGAAGACACAAGAGTCCATTACGTAAGTGGTATCCTTGTGCCAAGAGCAGCTTTCATAGATCACACCCCCAAAGCACACCAGGGTRGCCTGAGCTTTTCTGATGGATCAGTACTTCAAATGTAGCAGTAACTTTGGAGAAGTCATGTTTCATTCTGGAAGGCAGATTCAGYAGCATTACTGGATTACAACAGGATTACTGTTTGAGTGCTGAATTTGTTCCAATATCAAACACTGAAGGGTATTTACTAAAAAAAAAATCAAAACAAACCCCATGAGCTCTGATTTATTACAATGCTGAGCACTTAYTGAGACTATGGAAAGGATAAAAGGAAACTGCAACTCTGCACTGGCTCAGCTTGGAATTCARTGGCTCCTGAAAGCACAGCAATCCACTTGCTTGGGTCTTTCAATTTTCCTGCTAACCTAAACACCCACGTGCGGTAGAATTGGAGTCTCAAGGTGAAATGATTGTCATTTACCTTGTTACAATAACCTCTGCTCAGTCTGTGAGCATGATTCCTGTTGGGATAGGAATGAATGGCTATGGATTTAGTTGCCTTCCATGTTAAGGAATCAAATTTGRGTCAGTCCCAAGCTATGCCAGGAACTACAGAAGAATCATTTCCAGTACCGGCTCAGAWGTGCCACAGCAGCACTTTACATGCTGGTTTGGTCTGTTTGTTTGTTTATTTTGGTTTCTGTCTGGAACTTGAAATATATTGAGGTAAATTTTGAATAAATTGTCTCTCATCTCTGGCTTGACCATCGTGTTTCCTGGCTGGTTTGTAAAAGAAGCAATCATATGCTCCTGACTTTGAGATCCGAAGTTCTCATACTGCAATGAACTTAGCTTTTTCCAATTACTTAGGAAAGTAGAAACCTAACTAACCTTTTGTTTTTAAGTTGCGCTTTTGCACAAAAAACACAAATACCTTGGAGAATCACAAAAGCACAATTTTTCACAGCCTATGCAAATTCTAACCAAGTTCAAGATGAAAYTGGGATAAAGTTAAAGACAAATGATTAGACCATCTTGTTATGCCCTCTAATAAGATAACAAAACTTTGCAGCACCTAGGTGTGTTCCAGGCTCATTTGCACAAGATTCTTCAGAAATAGAAAAGCAAACATGTGCAACCAGTGTAAGCAGTTTCATTTCTGCATTCTATGGCAGATGAATTTTCAATATGACATCATCTTTTAATATTTTCTTGAGGGCAAGAAAGAATAGCTGTCTCCAATGCAACCAGTGCCTACACAAAGTGGATCACAGAATACTATGGATTGCTGATACTTTACCTGTCCTGTATTACTGAGTAGCATGARCCAGAAGGAATTCATAAGATCTCTAGTGTAAAGTACCAGGTGCTGTGGACCTCCTACAAACATTTCAGGGTTTCACTTCATGCTACGTCTAGCCCGGTCCCTCAGACAGAATCTKTGGCTCGTGTGATTAAGGTACTTTGAAGCTGTATTTCCCAATTCAGTTGAACCCTTCATGCTATGGTCTCCAAGACCGCACCAAAATATAAGCCTTCCTTCAAAATGTGTACTGCTTCCAAGGTGGACTGACTTAAGTAGTTACAGGGCTGACTCAAGTAGTTACAAAGTCTGAAGCACTTCAAGRGCAGAAAAGCTTCACTAGACATTAATAAAACACAGTAATTGTATTGCAAAGCTACACGTTTGCTTGTTATCTCTGTCAGGTTTAGCAWTCATTATTTTTCTTTGTCTATACCTACAAAAAATATTACCATTGTAATGGACCAGACCAAACTGGGGCAACATAGAAGAAAGCAATCTAAATCAAAGGTGATTATATACATTATTGATCAGTGCATGCATTATTCCTTTTGACATAAAACTCTTCCTTTTAGAGTCTTTGACTGGAAATTCTCCAAAAGCCACTGATGGAACAACAGCTCTGTCACCTGGGACCTCTGTATGGCCAGAGTTGCAGAGTGACACCCAAGGGCAGACAGCTTAACCTGACAGGATGAGATGGGTTAATGGGCTGGGTTCTGTCAAGCAACAAGGATAAGTATTTTACTATCCACACATCACATCCCGTGGTAGGAAATCATGACAGTTTTATGTCAGCTACATAGCTGCTTCCCTTCAGCCAGGTGTGCACGGCAATGCCTGAGCACTGCTGCATAGCGGGCTGTGCTGGAGCTGAGAGCCCTCTCCACGACTCCAGCTCTCACTCAAGTGTTGTTTGCTTGGGGTTTGGGATATTGCGTGTGTCAGGTTTGCATTTCCCGCAGCCGGGTGACACCGGGCAGCGGGGCCGGGCCTCGCCTGCTCCAGCCCGGCCATCTCGGGACAGAGGCTCCCCAACCTCCCCGGGCAGCCTGCTCCTGCGCTTGACCACCCGCCCTGTAAAAAGTGGAATGAAGTGTTTCAATGCAATTTTCTGAACAGCAAAGGCCGCCRGGGCCCGGGCGCCGCGATGCTGCGGCCTCCGCGCCGTTACCTGATCCGCGCTTTCCGCAGCGCCAGCTCCTCCTCGCTCCCGAAATCCAGGGACACATCCTCGGTGTCGTCCACCAGCGCCTGCGGCGGGAGCCCGTCAGCGCGCACGGCCCGGCCGAGCCTTCCCCCGCCCGCAGCGCCCGCCGCCCCTACCTGCTTCATCCCGGCCGCGGCTCCAGGGCCCGCCGCCGGCCCGGGGAAAAGGGGCCGGGCTCCGGCCCTGCGGGGGCGAGCAGCGGGGCTGCCCCTCGTCACAGCCCGCGGAGGCTGCGCCGCACCGGGCACCGCCCGGGAGACCCGGGGACCCCCGCAGCTCCCTCCGGCCCTGCAGCCGGGGTGTCTGTGGGCGCCTCCCGCCGCGGGCCGGCCGGGCTTTGGCCGGGCTTTGGCCGGGCTTTGGCCGGGCTTTGGCTGTGCGGGCTTTGGCCGGGCACCGGGCGGCAGCTGAGGAGCCCCCGGCAGCCCCCGGCAGCCCCCGGCAGCCCCCGACAGACCCCGGCCCTCAGCGCGGTCAGATGTCCAGCCCCCGGGCTGGCCGCACCCACCGGCCGGGACACGGCCGCTGGGGTCTCATGCTGAAGACGAGCCCTGAAAGGAAGAAGGAGTTGAGGGAAAGGCGAACGTACACATACAAATATGAGAGCACAGCTGCGTTTCGCGTTTGGCGGACCCCCACAGCCCGGCCATTGCTGTCCCCGCTCCCAGCGGCCTGTGTGGAGGGACAGCTGTGGCGGGACAGCCGTGAGGGCAGGCGGTAGCACCACAACACTGTGGATGTGCCACTGGTGCAGTGRAGGTAACTCGGCCCCTTCGAGCATCTGAGATCACTCAGCTTGTTCAGGTCTGGGAGAGCCTGAGGGGAGACCTMAGTGTGGGCTTCAGCATCCTCCTTAGGGGAAACGGAGGTGCAGACACCGATCTGCTCTCTGTGGTGATCAGTGACAAGACCCGAGGGAATGGSCTCAAGTTGTGTTAGSGGAGGTTCAGGTTGGATATTCAGAAAAGATTCTTYCCCCAAARGGTGTTTGGGCACTGAATGAACTCGCCAGGCTTTGGAAGTGGCCACATTACCAAGGGTGCCAGAGCTGAAGAAGCATTTGGACAATGCTCTCAGGCACAGGGCAAAACTCCTGGGGCTGCCCTGTGCAAGGCCAGGAGTTAAACTTGATGATCCTTRTGGGTCCCTTCCAACTCAGGATATTCTATGATAAATTCTTTTCCTGCCTTAATTAAAAATTCAGGTGGATTATGCAACAGACTTAAGGAAGTGAAATAAGACAACCTTACTTCAGGATAAGGACAGCAATACCTAATGGGTCAGAAAAACTGATAAAGTGTTCCTAATGGGATTATAATTGCAAAGAGGAAAGGTGTGCTTAATGACTAAGGATGTTAATATTGTGATCATCATATTTTGGCCTTGAGAGTGTTAAAACAACTTTTACAGTCTGCTCATTAAGTACAGTAGACTTCCACTAAAATGCTGAATAGGTCCCTGTAATTTGATGGGGTGGCTCATGATAGCCTTCAATATTAAAATACTGAAGTGGGCTTTCCCTCTCCAGGGAGATATAGAGTTTGCTGTTGACAGCTGTAATGAGATAGAACCATTAAATAATTATGTGCATACCTGAAGCTGACCTCGACTTCATTTCCTGTATCAACATGCACTTCTGCTTGCAAAACACATATTAACAGTAACTCAAACAGAGCCGGCTTCTGGTTCGGAAGCAGCTCCCGGAACTCACTGACAGAAGCCTTCAGCAGTGCAGGGAGGTCTCACATCTTCCTGGCTGCAGATCATTCACCTCAGCTCCTCTTGCACCTCCCAGGGCAGCAAATCTGAGAGTCTGAATTTAGTAACTCTGTAATGTTGCTRTGTTGCCCGAGCCATTGCATTTTCATTCTGAGGCACCAGAATATAACTGTGTGCTATGTCCCTTATGAGATAAAACAGCACCTCTGTGGGAGAGCTGACAGTTAGCCTGTCAAAACATTAGGTATCTGATTTACTACTCTGGTGCTACTAACTGATTTCATGAGTGGTGAAATAACTGAAAAATAAGCATAACCTGTGTTTTGTGTTTTGATTTTAGAACAGATAAATGTTTCTTTAGTTTTCCCTTCCAGTGCTTATCTTCACTGGCTCACTGCTGGGATTATCTGTTTTCCTAACAAACTATTTCATAATCCCACAGGAGACTATCACCATACCATGCGAATGGTTTTTGTAAATTTTCTAAAAAACTCTATGAAATTATGCTGTGTGATTACGCAAGGTATTGTATGGGTCATCATTTTCTTTTGGAGCAAATTAAGAGCTAGAAAGAATCCTTGGTTCCTAGAAGAACCATTGGTCAACCCAGGAATTTCTTCATTTGGGGTTTACAAGAAAAGAATTCTTCCTTGTTTTCAAAATAAATGCAACCAAGTGAAACCTCATTTGAAGCTTCCAGTATTTTCTAGGATTTCATGGAACAAACTGTCCTATTTTCAACACTTTTTCTGTGTTCTAATTTAACTGTGAATTATTTGRACATTGGAAAGATTAGCAACATCCTAAAGGCAATGTAAGTCCTCAAATACTGCTTTGACAACACCAGATGAAAAGATAGTTGCACTGAATTTATGAATTGTAGCTTAGTTTGCAGGTTTTTACCAGGAAAACCTAGACTATTTATGRAATATATTAAGATTCCATTTCATTGCTGACTGAAGTATATAGCAGAAAATAGTTTTAATTATTTAATATTCAAAAATATATCACGTGCTGCCTTGCCCTTGCCATTTCCTTACAGGGAATTCCCTCCCCACAACAAAAAATGGCCTTTCTATTGTAGGGCACTGTCAGTGCCAGGGGCTTGATGTGAATAACTGCAAAATCCCTTTCAGTCTCTATTTCAACAATAAATGGAACCTGCTCTAAGATTAATATACTGTTTTATTCACACTATTACCAAGAAGTCAGCTGATTTCTCTTTCTCCTTGGAACACACCCCAGAATCTTGCAGAGGCTTATAGAGAATTCCCCTGTGAACTGCCCAAGGTTATTGTGAATAACTTGACTGGTTTTGTGCTGGTTTTTGCATCTGTTTGGTGTTTACAATTGAGTATTCTATTGGTCTGCATATTGGAAAATATTGTTAATCCAGTAAYAACTCTTACCTTACTTTCATTCAGCATAGGTATACTTAAAAGTTTTGTTAGAGCTTTAATAAAATGTTTGCATTTGGAGGAGATAGGGCAAATCAGAGAAGGTACTAAATAGATAAATTTCTAATAGCATCACTTTCTCATTTGTCTAAAATTATTTCTTGCTTTGGCCCAGAATCAATTTCTACAATTTTTTTGGCTGTATGTATGTGAATGGTTGTATTTGGCTGCTCAGTGGAAAAGCCACAGGATTTACTTGACAGATCAGGACACTTTCTCTTAGCTGGCTGATGTCTAACAATACACTCTTGATAGAGATCAAGTTCTGCCATCAGTAAGAACGGGAAACAGAAACTGAGGAAACAGAAACAAAGCTGAGGAGGTCTGGGCCCTAGATATAAATGGGCATTTAAAAAAAAAAATTTAAAAAGCTTTTATTGATCCTTCATTCAGTTATGTCTGACGAGGTRAAAAATAATTTTTGAGTAGCTGAAGAAAGGAGTATAAATTCCCATTACTGCAGAGTAACTGGTTTCAATTCTAAAAAGGACACTAGTGGCTGTATTCCTTTCAGTTAGGGAAAAACCAAGGAACATTACATATTTTATTAAATACCTTATGTTATCCTCTGTATTCCCTGTGTAGCTTTATTTAACTCATGCTGTAGGAATCTCTCATGCAGTTACTCTGAAACGAAAGGCTTTGAAATTATTAATGAGTTTCCTTCAGCATCATTTTCCTGTTCAGGCTGCGCAATGGTGACTTAGAAACATCCAAAACAAAGGCACACCAAGGCAAAGTCATCAGCTCTCTTCCTGCCTGGAGTACATTCCCAGCATTTGGATGTAGATTGCTCAGTGTGTGTAGCTTTATGTATCTCTTGATATGTTCAAAGGTTCAGTCATTCACAGCTGCAGTTCTTGATACTTGTTCCTTTCATGAATCATCTCTTATTTCTCAGATTGGGAACTCCAAGAATAAGGAACTTGGGCTGTCAAAAATTTGGTTTAAGCAACTTCCTAGATCCACTGCAGTAAGCAGAGCTTACCCCTSTGCCTTGGGATCCATTTCCCAGAGTGGCAGTGATTTCATCAGAAGAAGTGCTTGGTGTCACTTCTCTTGTTTGCTACACAAATTTAAATGCCTGTACACTCTCAAACAAGTATCCAGTATTTTTCTTAAGCCAGTCCTCTATAGTCTTACTGAGAAAAAAAAATAAAAAAAAAAAAAAAAAAAATCCTAACCTATTAAATAAAATACTCTAGCAGTTATCAAACAGTAGAGAAACTTAGTATAATAGGTTATATGAAAAATTGAAAACGTTACTTCAACTGGCTTATCTGTAGAAATAAAACTTGAATTTGCCTATGAAAGCTGTAAATTGCTTATTCTTTAGATTTTGTACATGTTTCCTTTCTCTTTTGTTCCCCCTGGCTGCTGATAATACCTACATTGGCTCGTTCAGCTCCCTGAGATGCTTGCTGGACAGTTCTTCAAACACTGACTGGCAATTTCTATTTCATCTTTTGTTGTGGACGCTGGGGCTRAGCAGCTTTTGCTATAATTGCTTTCACTTGCTGGTATTATTTATTCTAAATTGGTGGCAGGGAGGTAGTAATGGCAATTACTTGGTCAGAAAAAGAACAAAGAGAATATAGACAAAACACCAAATAAGAAGGGGTTCCTAATCTGGTGATGCAATTAAATGTAAGACCTGTTCCTACCATTCTTAATTCTGTGAATTTTTCATGGTGTCATGAATTTTTTTGAAGCAGCCTGTGGTCCCTACTTCTATAGCATTATTGTTTAATAGTATCTTTTCCTAATTTATTAACACCTTTTCTTCTAGTTCATCAAATCGCTTCTGCCTCTTAGTATTCCTTGTACTGAATCAGGGAGAACCTGAAGGGAAATCTGAGGAATTCAGATTCACAAAATCTGTACTAATTCTATAGGTCTGAATGGTACAAAGAGGAAGAGGTTTTCAGGATTGGTCTGTAGGTCCCCAGATCCCACAAATAAGCTGCAGGGACATCAAGTGCCTTGGATGGGGTCTGACACGTTGCCTGCTCATTCTTTGCAAGATGCACCAGGTGCTACTGGCCATAACTCACTATCTACGGAGTGCACACTCTGAACCTCTCCTGGGCGCAGGGGCCCAACCTCTTGTGGCAAAACTGAAAGCAAGGTTCATGTCTGTGGCCTATGAGCCCCTTTTGCAACCAAGGCCATGATTTAAGAGACCACAATTCCCTCTATGGCCTGAAAGGTGACAAGCCTCAACCTCCCAGCCTAGAAGAGGAGGAAGCTCCAGGCTTGCTGGATGTCTSCACAGCTAATTCCTGGGAATGTTTCCTGTCTGACTTCCCAACAGAAGGGTATTTCTCCTGTGACTGGGCCTGAATTCACGAGCCACACATCTTTAAAATMTATAAATAATCACCAATTAAAAAGACTGAAATAAAGCTTGAAGGAAGGGCAAGAACCCAAACCTCTTGGTTTCACAGAGAATGCACTAACTGTCTGGCTTTCATCCTTCATGCAGAGCAGAGCAGCTTTGGCAGAGGTGTGAGAGCTCCCCTTCTCCAMATCAGAGCAGCCCAGAAACCACACTGCAGAACTATGGAAACATGGACCTGAAGCTCCTGAAAWAGGTGGTGTGACCTTGTGACCCTGTGTGATACCACAATCACGGTGTGCAGTTACAATAACAGCACAGCTACTGGAATGGGGGTGATGGTAAGTGCTCCTTCATTCAACTGATTAACRGCAGAGCTGCTATGTCTGATGTGGATTCCGACAGCTTTTGTGTCTGTTGTGTGTTTTAGTTGACACTAGGAAAGCCCCTAAAATATGTGGTTTCTTCAACTGTCGGTTTATTATTTTTGCCCAGTTTTTTTGCTTCAATTTGAAACTTGACACACGCTGTGGTTTTTTGCACGCATCCTTTTCATTGTTAGGTGGAGTTTGCATTTGTATGCTGTTTCCCATTCTTGCTCTATTTTATTCCAGTGTAAGGGAAATTRCAGGGGGGTTATGTCACATGCTCCAGTGTACCATTGTAATGGACTAGTTATATGAGTCCCAGAGGTAGTGACAAAAATATTAGGATTTCTTTTATTTTCTTCTTTTTCCTCTTTTAATTGCTCTTAGCTAATGATAGAAGAGAAGTCCATCTTTAACAAGTTGAATACTGTTGTGTACTTCCTGTCCCAAAACTGCTGCTAGGAGATCTGTGCATTTGTCTTATTCAGACTACTTGAAAACCAAGAGAAGGCATARGAGGTTTTCTCAATGTCTTCTTCTCCATCTATAGGCCAGACAGCTTCTAGCTGCTGGTGGAAATGCTTGCTCAGAGCTCCAGGACAGAAGTGTGACAGGCTGTGAGGGGATACAGTAATGGGAGAATGGTAGACTTCTCATGGACAAAGAGCTCCCCTCCACAGGATAGTTCTTTCCAGAAGCAGACAAGCAAGTGAGCAAACAGCTTGTGATACACTATCATGATTGCCATTTAAACATGAGAAAAGCCGATTTTCTGCAAGTATTTCACACCTTAAGCAATTTCCACCCACATGTCTGCCCAGACAGTGTTCACCATGCACGGGAGATGATAGGCTTTTCAACCCAAACACAGGATTGTTTCCTCTGTGATAGCCAGATTGGAGACAGATCAAAAGCGAGATGGACTTTGAATGGGTGTTAAGATATAAAGATGTCAGGTTGGTTCCTGTTTTACTCTTCCTGCATGTTCTAAGTATTCCTGAAGAGTTTTCCAACAAGATCTGCAAGACCATAACTTGGGAGGAAGCCTAGTTTCGGTAGATCTGTCCTTGGATTTTGTTGGGCTCTAGGCAAACCTACTAAGCAATAACATGCTAAAAGTACTCTGCCTTTGACCCCAAAGCTGATTATTTTGTAGCTAAGGCCAAAACAAGAGAAAGGGGACTAGAGAAGCTTAAGCTTTGAAAACTTGGTTGAGRTTTTTCTTCTGCCACAGTCCTAATTTGCAATAATTAAATGTGATTTCTACTTCTGGTTTTGCTTTTTCATTTGTAGAAAAAAAAAAACAACTTTCTTACTATCTTGACACCAGATAAAATCTACCAAGGTTCATGACATACCCAAATGCCTCGTGCTGAAGGACATAATATGGCCTACATTGGTACACTTTCAGCYACCTCACTGCCCCTAGGAAAAATACTGACATTAATTGCTGACATTTTACTAATATTATTTGGGTTCCAAAATTAGCTGTAGACTTTGCGTAGCACCATATTTACTTAGAAGTGATACTTCCCCTCAATGCAGAGAAATCAAAAGCACAAGTTCTCCTTTTTAAACTCACTTTCCTCTTTACAATTGGTCACAGCACAAACAATGTGTGTGAAAAAGAGAACTAACTACATTTTTACTGTATGTTYCTTCTTATGTAGCTATTGCTTAGCACTTTCCATAGCTATGGCATGCCTTTTCTTTTGGTCCTTGAGAACACTATGATGACAATCCCTAGGAGAGATACATTTGCTATGAAAGGTCTGTCTTAGCTACAAAAGCTGCACGTGAGTTAAAGAGAATCCATGAAACAGGAAGGGAAGTCACGCACTAAAGCAAAGCAGTGAACTGCTGATGTCTCTCTATTGTACAGCTTGAATCATTATAATCAGAAAATAGGGGAATTTGTTAAATAGACTTTCCACTCCTATGAGAAATTGCTCAGCCAGCAGTACCTCAAAGCTGGTTAGAAGGAATCCTGAACAAAAATTCTGCTATGGAAAACAATTTATGGCCAGGGAGGCCAAAGAGCCTAGCTGACTGGAAATCCAGAGCTCAAATAGAGAGCCAACGTGAAGGAATTTTCAAGGAAGCACCATTCCTTGTTCATAATACAGCATCAACATCTATAGGGACTTTGCAGCAATATCCATGAACATTAGACAGCGTGGCCCTCAGTAAGTAAGCACCAGCCCATTCCCAAACTGTGTAAAGTAGAACTGCAGGAACATACTTTGAATAAATCTCAGGAGCCTTGGGTTATCCATTTTGTGCTTTTTATTTTTTGTACACACTCACAAAGGATTTCCTCAGCAACTCCACCAAGATTTGCAGTTCTTAATGCAAAGTTTTCTATGTCTATTATGAAATGAACTTCCTGTAGAAAAGTAAAGCTGTGATATTTTGGAAGATGTTTTGAACATAACAGCTYTGCCTTTTAGATCGAAGGGATGAGAGGTTTTTTTTTTTTTTCTCTAGATCTTGTTTTAAAAGCTGTCTGATCAAATATTTTCCTTACTTGCTCACCTCAGAACTCAGCTGTGGTACCAAAGCCCTCCAACCTCCTTCMACATCTACATTTCTAGTATCATCAACATGTTTCTTCCCAAATGCTGTGATGAGCCTCAGTAGTGCAGCATAAACACTGTAGGTGAGACAGACTGAGATAACACACTGCAATGCTGCTGGTCACACCTGCAGCTCCCTCAGAAGGTCATTTTCTCCAGTGAAGTTAGGAACTCAGAAGGTTCAGAATTTCCAATCTAGTAAATGCAAAGACAGATTATGGCCTTAAATGTTTGTGGTCATTCAGAATCTCACTGGACTTTGGACAAGCATTATCACAGAGCAAGACTCTACAGGAGGGAAAGACTGAATTTTATCTTGAGAAGCAAGGGGAACTTTTAACCAATTGAAGATAGAATACTAATTAATAAGAAACCTATGTAACTTGTAGCCAATGAACATTAATGCCTTTGTTTGCCAAAATGTATTACTAGTGAAATGTTTTGATAGTTGTGCTGGTTTGTGAATTTGCCACCCATTCTCCCTTTCTGTACAGACCTGTAAATGAATAAAATACCTCAACTCTSTGTGGGGGTTGGCCTCTCTCACAGCAGGTTAAAGAATCCATTTTGGGACAAGGCATGGATGAAAATACAGGAGAAAATCCTCAGGATACAAATTAGAATCGTTCATGTGAGGGTAAAATAATGACYTCTATCATTACACACATTCAAACTAACGCCAATAATTCATATTTTAAATGTAGAAAACCATAGAAAGTGGCCTAGTATCACTTATGCTGGTGCTTCCAATACTACTGAGCATGTTCTGCCTCCTGCTTTGGCAGTAGCGTAGTGTCCCAATTAATATCAAAGCAAAGAAGCTGACAGTCACCTGAAAAGCTTAGGCAGTTCTCAGGTGTCTCACAGCCTCTTCTTTCCTAGTCTGCTTTTCCTTCTAAGACCACCTCTATAGACCACTCCACTAGATGATCTATGATTTGCTCCAGCAATTCCTTTYTGCTCTTTCCAGGCAGCTATGAGTGTTGTACAAGAAATGAACAACCAGTCTTTGCTGCAGTTTGTGTAGTAACAAAATAACTTTTGTTATTTTCTGCTCTGAATGCTGTTRTTCTGAGATGTTGCTTTTCTTCCAATGTGCATAGAGGAATTCCAACACAGCCTGGATGGTGAGAGAGCCTGAAGAGGCATGTTCTGCATCACAGGTTGGACCCTATGTCTGTAAAYAYTGGGAACASATCAACCCCTCCCAGGAAGGAAACRGCTTTGTCTCTYCTCAGKGAGCATGTTCTCRTGGAACCTGGTGAAAATTCATCTCCTCTGCAAAGAGAAAAATCTCACACAGGTCAGCAGCMGCTTTGCTAATGGAACTGCTGCCTTGTGCAGAAGTCATTTCTCACTGAACAGTTGATTGAAATCCTGCCTTACTGAAGCAGAAAGTGTGGATGTCATTGTATTCATCCAATCCTACTTCCTTTCCCCTTCAGACTGGTGAAACTTTACTTAAAAGATATAGACAATGGAATAATATCACAAAAAGTATCTTATCACTATAGAGCACAGTCTCTTGCATAATTAATTGTCCATTTGTGTAAGTCTATGCATGATAAAAAATAGAAAAATAARCAAATAAGCTTGCAGAGTAACACAGAAGCAGCTATAGGCATCATGAGAGGAACACTCATGAATTAACTTGGTTTTCAAAAGGTTGTTTGCCTTACACCAGGCAGGCATGGCAAGGTAAGTGATGATTAGATGAATAAACATGCTGCTGCAAGCAAACTGTGAACACCATGTGTAAGCCAGACAAGCTCCTGCTCCATAGAACATCCCACTTGTCATTTGGGCCAATGGCAAGAGACTCCAGCATGAGATGCAAAACTAATTTGCTATTGCTAGAATGTGAAAGACATACTTTCACTTCTGTTACACCAAGTGGAGCTGCTGGGTAAGTGTCCACATGCTGGGGCTTTTTTCTTACTAATGGACTGTTTACAGTGTGAACTTTGGGACAGATTTGAATTGGAATGAAAAGGGAAAGGAAGAATGTAGGGGAGCAATGGAAAGTTTTACTGTCAACTCTTACCCAATTCTGATTTGCAACCAAATAAATTGATCTGGCCCTAATTAGTGACAAGATCAAGCTCTTAACAGGACAAGTGACCARTAAAGGTAAAAGTCCTTGTTATACTGGGGTTGCTAGAAGGGAGGTTCTTCCTAATTTTCCTGTTTGGAATTCCCCCTCTCAGTGTTCTGCTCCCTCTTATTTCCTCCTTTCTACTGTCACTTTCTGTTAGCCCTGGGCAGGGCTGGAAGTTCTCATCATTTTTTGGTACTGAGTCCAGAGTGAAAGAGCAGGACCTGTCCAGTCTCTTAAGGTCAGTTTTTTCTCAACCTTTGAATGCATGCCTTTTTCATGGTAAATTAATCTTACCTTGCCTTTTGTACATATTTCTAATTGCACTGTAGGATGATGTCTGAATGTGGGTGAAATTTTTGAGAATTTGTGTGATTTTCTTTAGCTTCCTTTAGTAAGCTAGCCCTGTTACTTACCGAAAAGGTTGGTGTAGTTTATTTCAGACTTTGTTAAGAATATTCTTTTCTTTGTCTAAATGTTGTGCCWATAGAAAGTGAAACTGAAAATCATTGAAAAAGACCTGGCTTATTTCCATTTTTTCAGAAAACTGGCAAAACAACTTAAAGCTTTACTTTTGCATTGAGGTGGGCTGAAATTCTGYCTTGAAGAAAGCTCTTGAGTTAAGATGTAGACGAACATCTGCTCTGATGCTTTATCTCACTGCTGGGATGGGAGAGCTGGGTACATTTGGTACACAGGAGGCAATACTGGACATGAAGGGCAAATTCTGCTCAAAATCACAACTCTGACTCCTGCAGGCACTCATTRCTGCTCTGCCTGAATGTGTCCATCGCTAGCACCAAACAATAATGTTGATTTTAAGCWAAGCTCAATTGAAAGGCAAAACCACCTTTTACCTGATATTTATGCTTTTTTAAACTTCTTTAAACTAATCTCTAAGGAAGACAATTATGAGACAGGATATAGATCAGGGAGTTTTTTCCGCACTGTTTTTCTTTCAGTTTAAAGTRTGTGGAAAGTAACACCATTCCATTAGAAATAATGGAATATTTCTAATATTCAGCAGAAGTAGTATCTCTTCTTGAGTTGGGTAATACAGTAGAAAAGGTTAAACTGGCTTTCAGGTCTAMAAGTTTTTCACAGATCTGAAATAGAAACTAAAACTTTCAAAGCKAAATACAAATTGAGCTCAATTACTTGCATTTTACAAATAATCAGGRCATTTCTGAAAGGAAAATCTCTGTGGTACCTGTGGAGCAGAGGAATTGTTAGTGATTTATTTGGGGAGAGGAAAAGGAGACAAGTGATTAGCACATGGTGGGAATTTCATCCTTCCTCGCTGCTGGCTTGCCCACCTCCCATAGAACCTTGTCCCAAAACACTGCCTGTGGTAAAAGCCAGGAAACAGCCCTGCCTTCGGGGGAGTGCCTTGTGCACCTTAACATAACCTTTAGGGGGCACAGAAGATGAGAAACAACTTTGTAAAGGTATTGAAAGAAAACAGGGCTATAAAATTGTGTCCAACTACACTGAGCTTTTCAATCAAAGTACTTTTGAATCAAAGTACTGGTCTTTCACTGGGCTCCTTATTTACAGCTTGATATAATCTGCTTTTTGTCAGCCTGTTTCATTCAGACTCATGGGTAGCCTTTAATGGGTCTGGGGTGCTGCAGGAAAATAACATTTGTTCAGCAATCTTTGTATTTAATTTTTCAACTTCTTGTCTTTACAGCAGCTCCACTTCCTAATTTTTCTGTAATCTAGGATTTGGAATYTTATGAAAGACTTGGATGTTATGTCATCCTCTGGTTAAAAAGTGTGTGATTTGCATGGCACTACTACTCTTTTCTATGAATTGTCYTCAGCTTCCTAAACTGGTCCAAACGTTAAATGGGACGGGGATTTCCTCTGTTCCTAAAATGACTTTACAAATTKTCATTTTCTTAACCTCTCTACTCATGTGGGCGATTTATTTCATTACTAGTTAGTTCATATGTCAATAGAGGTTTGGGAAGGAAACCCCCTAACMACGCTCCTCAAATCTACTCTCCTTTACCTTATTATTGGAATAAATGTTGCATTTTAACCTTTATAACCCTTTGTTCTTTTAGATACCATTTTATTTCTGTTAGTGGCAGACCCCATTGCCTGGAGTCTTCAACATGTTGACCCTTTGAAATATAAGACATGATTAAATAGAATTATTTGGGAAAAATGATAAATCAAATGACCACCATTACCTGTAGAAAAAATAAAATGCCCCATCTAATGCTTATGATTCGTATGTGATTTAAACACCTACTTCTTCTTTGTCCTTGTACAGTGATGTTCACTGTTTCTTTCATTACTTTTCCAGCATTTTTAAATCGTATGATATCACTTGGACTCTAAAAGAGCATTGAAAAAAGCTTTGTGAGTCTTGGAAGTGACCCATATTGTGATGCCATATATGCAGGATGCAGAGCTAAGCCAAATGCATCGTGAGTGAGAGCTGGCAGTGTCAGGTGTGCCCAGAGTCACTGCAGAGGTGGCACCCAGGGCACACAGGGCTGCCGAGTGTGCCCATGCAACCGGAGCGTATCGGCTGCTGGAGAAAGGAGGTGTTATTTAAGGATTTAAAAGACAATATTTGTCTTTACCAGTGTCCAAACCACAAAGGATTGAACTTTCTGAATGGCATGGAAATCCATTTGGAAGTACGTCCTGTCTCGCCCTCAGCCAGCACATGCCCTTTGTGCCTGGAAACCTCGCAGGTGGCCTTGGGGACTCCTGTCCTGCAGCTCCCTGCAGGCTCTGTCTGACTATGGCTGAGAGCTGCCCCTGACCTTCACAGCCCTAACACAGAAATTATTACAAAATTCCTTAGTCCGCTGGCATGAAACTGTGCCAGACACCCATTTTGGCAGCACTGGGTCCCATGAGATCCCAAAGAGAATGTACTATCAGTAAAATAAGTTAAAATCATGTATGAAACAACAGAGGAAGTGCTAAGCACTGCAGAGCTTATTCACTCTTTGCCTCAGACAGGACTGCTGGGATGCTGTGACCAAAAAAGGGGAAGCTCTGGGAAAGGAGTTGCAGTTGTAAACAAGCTTGGTGAAGGTCTGGTTTAATTTTGTGTGCTTCATTTRCAATATGCAGCAAAATACTTGCTGTCCCTAAGGTGTAATTTTCCTTGCCTCTGCCTCTCCATGTAGAAATWTCCATCTTTTAAAAACTTGCTTCTTTATTTTCCATGGTGGCACCATGTTTTTAAAGCAGAATACAGCTGCTATTRAAAATGAGTTGGTTCAGATATAGAAAGGAATCCCAGCTCCAATGTAGTAAATAGAGACAGCTATGTAAAGATTTGTGTCAAAACCAAAACAAGTAAACCATGCTACCAGAAATTCATTTCCAAGGTGACCACGCCATTCTGTACACAATCAACCATATTGTTTGGGGAAAAGTTCTCGAAAATAAGAGTTCTCCTTTCATTGTTCCTTCTTGTGCTGTGYGAATGTCTCCTAGTGCCATCTTCAGGGTTTAGGAACTGGGCATAGCATCTCAGGCAGAAGCTCCTTCTCCTGAGATGAAWTTGTCCTGACAATAAAGAATGGGATTCTTCTATTGTCTTCACTGAAATTTTCTATTTTCCCTKATACCTGCTGGATTTGTGCTCACATCATTTATATCCTGGTAAGATACAGGGGTTGCCACCTATTCAGTACTTGGCACTTTTGGTCCCAGTGGTCAGATTGCAGTATCCCATTCCTCTCTCTGGAGTAAAAGATAGGGGAGTCYCATTGCAGCTCATGGATCTATAAGTTTAAATAACTCAGGGTTGTAACTCAATGCAGCTCTTGGTAAGCAATGCCATCTCTCCAGCCTCAAGACCTCTGTCTTGCCAACAGAAAGCCACAGTGCAGGACTTGTGGTTTTGACTGACAGAAGCTGTGGCTGTGTCATAGCCTAACTGCTGTGCAATCTGATTTCAGGCAAAGAGACAAACCATGGATTCAATRTTTGTGCCTGAAAACAGCTACCTTGATTTGCTGCACAGCGATATCGATCCATTGCAACTGTGTGCTTTCCTTGATCCTAAGCCATCTGRAGATGAAGAAGGTGACTTCTCTACAGGTTAGTAAAGCACTAAYAAATGCTTGATTGGTCTAGTCCTCATGCTGTAAGTTACTGCCATCTCCTCTCAGCTRCAAAGCCATCTAATGGCAGTTTATCATGGTGACTGGGTTCAATTCTACAGGCACTTGGTGCTGGGATATGGTAGCTTCATCTGTATCTGTGCATACAGAGACTGCTTCTGCAAACAATCACATTTTAAAACTGTACACATTTACATCATCCTGCTCAGTCACTCTAACTAAACACACTGTCCTGTCACTCATCAAGGCATGACAATGTCTTTCATTTGGATATCATTCCTTTAAGTAGTTATTTGCAAATGTTCCTGTCATAAGCTGGCCAAGTGTAATTGCCAACACCTCTGTGGCTTCAAGCAGAAAGCTTTGCARAACAGAGACGTTTAGATGAGTTTGCGAGGAAGACAGTCCTCAAGCAAACAGCATTTCATTCTGAGATCCAAAGGCACCACAACAAAGGACTTTCACTACCAGATGTMATTTTCCTGCTTTTGAGGGTACAGTGATGATTCTATGAATGGGAGAAAGCAGAAGGGCCAGGGTRTGAAGAGGACGGTTTCTTGCACTTCAGTTCCTACAGGCAGTCAGATCAGGAGGTTGCCCTTTGTGCTCCTGACTTTGTGTGGAAGTTGTGGAGTGTTCTGGTCTCCTTGCGTATTCTGTTATAAAAGTCTGAAAGTGTTTCTGTGGTATGGAGCATTAGCTGCGCTTATTTTAAACAAATGAGCTGGACCATGGACTGAAAATGGCAATGAAAGGAGAAGAACTGATGTATGCCAAATATAGTCCCATAGCTCTGTGCCCAATAGGCGGAAAATGTTACCAAAGTGGAGGATACCCTCTCCCATCCTTGTGGCTTTCATGAGTGACCAATGCCAGTAGGCACATGGGCAAATCAGTGGAGAACTGAGCACCAGAATMTGGAATCATCTTTGTGATTGATTATTTCCCAGGTTGGGCTTCTCCYTCTCAACTTCTGTCTGTTAAAAACAGCTGCAGGGGTGTTTCTTATCCCATGRCCTTACTTGCTCAGTGACTGAAAGTAGGATGAATTAGGGATCAAGAACTGACTCTTGTGCTATCACAATTGTTTTTCTGATTGGAATAGTTTTGAGCMTTAGCAATGTCTGAGATGATGTAGATTAATCAAACATCATTGGGACATAGCACCAGTTATTGGAAGCTGAGCATCTCTACTGTGAAGGTGTTAGCATGGTCCCTGGCAAGGTTTTAGCCTTGGCCAACTATCAGCTTCACAGGCAATTTGCAGTGCAATTCAAGGACACGGCACTGTTCTGAACAGGGAACCTGGATGATACCACCATATCCTGAAGGATAAGAAGGTTTAATAGGCCATAAGAGTCTGGGCTCTAGTGTCATTGAATGGATTCAGGACGTATTTCGTTTACTAGTAGAGATGAGGTCTCAGAGTTCAGCAAAAGGAAAGTGCTGATTTTCAGATGACTGAGTTAATGAGAGCTCAATTCTCTTCCTCCTGCACCAGCATACAATGAAAAGCCAAAGCCTTCTGCTGAAGTAACAAATCTGCCTGTTCTGCATGTCCTGCTATCTGGCTTTTTTCTGCTGGGTTATGGTATTCATTGAGCCAATGCATATTCCTTTGTAACTCTAGATCTTGAAGTTGATGCCAGCAACTATGAACACTTAAATAATGTGGATTTCCCATGTGAAAATGGAGATGTGTTGTACCCCTGTTCTAACACCACAGATGCTTAYGCTACAATAGGTATGAAAGCAATTTTCRTTTTTTAAAACATTTTTTTGGAATCACTTGCTATAGCTATTTCTTACAAATTCTATTCTCAATCTGAAGTAGTGGCATTTACTCATGTGGCCTTTATCTCATGGATGGTAGATCTAACTTWGAGTATGTGAACCTGTGCATTGTGGGGAAATAGATTAACAGTAACTTGTGTTTGTTAAGGGAAAATCTCTCTATTAATGTCTCCTTCTGCTTGAGGCTTCCTGCCTCAACTTCTCCTTTCTTTTGATCTTTATTTCCTGAACAACAAATTACAAGAAAAACTTAATTTAACTCTCAATTTTACTTACACTGCAGAGTTCTGTTAATGAAGATAAGCTTACAAGAGTTTTGCTGTGAAATTTACTGTATCATGACTGTGTTCCCCCTTTTTTTTTTTTTTCCCTTTGTTCCTAGCTGAATTAGTAGAATATGTGCTCAAGGATCAGCAGGAGAAGCAGGTTGAAGACATTTTTGGTAAGATTGATATGGCAAAGACTAATTTGTTCCATGGCAGTGTTCTGGCTGACATGTGCTTCATTCCCCTAGTTTGAACACTTGTAAAGTTTCTATACCTCTGCTTATCTTCTTCTTTCCTAATTGGTACCCTGCCCCAGGATTTTYTTAGAAAACTGAGATTTTATGCATTTTTGCAGGCCTTTCTTAAAGATGGCAGTTTTATCTCTGACCAAGTTGCTGAGCCTGTCACCATGGCCATAGAATATGCACAGTTAAATGTCCAGTGCAGTAATAGATGCAAGTAGCATCACACTTTGAGCACAGCAGGGATGATACACATAAGTTTCCAGAGCACTTTGCATGTGTGTAAATACAGTTCACACACACTTATTTCTGTCCAGGATGCACAGAGCTGCCTGAGGAAGCGTGTCAGGTTTTACTTCTCACCCTGATCAGTGCAGCAATGCTATTAATATATGTATAGTAAATCATTCCTTCATCCATCCCTGACCAGAGATACTGCTTGGCTTGTGGTAGAAAATCATTGTTTTGGTAGCAGCACAGATACAGCTATTTACTATTTCAGAATCTATATATTAATATGTGGCTGTTGAGATATCCATAGACTCAGAAAGATGCATGGAATATCTCTATCTCCTGTTTTATGTTTGAGCAAAATAACTTAAAATAATTTACCAAAGGTCAATCCTTCCTTAGAATGGMTACAGGAAGCTCACATGAACTTTACAAATGATTTATACTATTCCCTGGTGTGTTTAGAATTTGGGGGGTTTTGCATCTAATGGCAATATATATTGGTTTTGGAAAAAAAGCAAGATACAATATTAGTGCTCAAGTATTTACCAGTAAAAGAATGGTATGGATAACTTCACAGTTCTTGCAACACAGAATATAAAATCTTTTTAGAACCCTTTACTGYGTCTCCTAAAGGATATAATCCCTTTAGTACATAAATTGAGTAATACTGAGATCACACTGTGACACAGCTGTGATGTTTTATCCTTTGCTCATCATTAGAGCATTGAGAAGTACTTATGTTTTATTAGCCACAGAATTTATGGCAGTAGATTAATGGTGTGCAGCTCAGAAATTAACACAGGGTGACAAAGTTGCATTCAGAGCTCTGTGGGCTTTCTAAATCATGTGGATCTGGATACATCTTTTATTGCATTAATTTGTTTTTATCTTTTGTTTGGAGCATATTTCATTTTTGCTCTCTGTTGGTGTATTTCTCTTGCTTTTACTTCTATCTGTAATTTTTTCGGAGAACAAACATTGACATGTGGCCRTGTTTCATCTTTTTAGCAGGGAACCTTATTTTGGATGAAATTACTRCTGAAAACACTGAGAAATTTCCTGACATGAGGATGCAGACATGTCTTAAACGAAGTAAGTGTAAAACAGTGAGAATTTGAAAGGCTTTATGTTTGAATTCTAAACTTGCATTACAAGCCCTTGGCTTTAGCACAATCCCAATGCATTTGTCATGCAGTTCTTCACCGACATCAGATGTGCTTCCTCTGCCTTTGTTCATGCTCACGGGCCGGAACTGAAAGCAGCTCTTCCAAGCATAGAATTGACAGTTCGCAGAATTTGTTGTCCTGTAACATGACATTAAACTTGTTCTATTTCTTTGCATTTTTTTCATCCTCATGACAGTGTTGACTTTGTTTTCAGTGTGTCTATAGCTTAGCAAGCATTTGCTGAACAATTTCCTCTTCAATTACAAGAACAACRGCAAAAATCTTTGGCACAAAAATCTGCAGCCTAATTAAAACTTCACAGTCACAGTGAAATATCATGAGGCTTTTCACATTCATTTTTATACATTGGACCGGTACAGTTCTGAAATAACTGAATTGAAACTGATAACACCCCCGTCTACTTTAAGAAGTTAAAATAAGTTTCATGGGGTAAACTTAAAATTAACGACATTTTGTCACAATGACCTTTCTTTCTTTCAGCCTTCTTAGGCTCTGCAGAGAGTTACTCGGATGCTTCAGAACCCAAATATAAGAAAATTGGTAAGTCATTGGCTGACTAGGAAAAGGTTTTTGAACATAAATTGTGTCATGTTCCAAAATATCATCTTCTGTTAGGTGTTGTAACTCAACCTTCTAGAAGAAGTTTGCTTTCATAGATTTGATGATTTTGATCATTATGCATTTTCATGTTTCTGCAAAAGTCACACCTCTGACTAATTTATGAGGTAACAAATCCATGCCCTCTTATCCTCAACATGAAATCATGCGTCTTAGAACCAGCTATGTGGTAGCCTAGGAACACTTGGATCCTTATGTTTCAAAAGTGTGTGTTTCTGCTTCGCACAGATAGGAAAATTACTTCCTTAACATCAGCAGAGGCACAATTGAGCTCTTCTAAATCCACATGAGACAAGGGCAAAATAGTGGAGAACTAGGTCAGTGCCAAATTCTGTAACTTTTTTTATACACCTTTGGTTTCACTGGATTGTTGGAAGATGTTTCACTTGGAACAAAGAGAATCAAGCCCAGGCAAAAGAAGCTATGACCTGAGTCATRTTACCCATCAGGTTATAGCTTTCCATTGCCTGGTTTGATTCTCTTTGTTAGAGGTATGGCATCTTCCAAAACTCCAGTGAAACATTCTAGTGAAAATAAAAACAGTGAGGAGATGATTTCTTGGCCCAGTCCATGTGATAAAGTCCTTCRAATCAAAGAAAGGAAGAAAGGCAAGGCTTTTTCATACTGTTAGACCATCTACAAGACAGCACCTGGGGCCAGCAYGCAGGCTGGAACTTGTGCCTTAGCTGTAAATTGGTGCTAATGTTCTTACCTAATTGTAGCTTAAAGGGCTATCTCAGGCAGAGCTGAACCAGCAAAATACTCTTCCAAWATCCATGTGAGAGCAACCCGTTTTGACTATTCTAGATTGTGTTTTGAGTTGACATATGACTCATTGTATGTCAGCACACCCCACAAGCCTCATAACGGAAACCATGTACCAGACTCTAGGGGTCATGTACAAGTCAAGGTGGGCAACCAAAGTGTTTAACCTAGATATCCATCCAGAGGGCTTGGATCATGAGACTGCACCTCAGCACAATTCAGATAAGGAGCTGGCATAGATTGGATGAAAGTCAGAGAGAACTTGTGCACCCTGACAGTGATCAAAACTGATTTTCCAATGTTCTTGTGGAGTTCTCAGSGAGTAGGGAGGGAGGATTGTGCAGAACTAGCTGTAAAAATATGTTTGCTGGCTTTGGAAAGGTTATCAGAGTTTSTACTGAGGTGGTAGCTGCTGATTGTAGTTATTTAGACACAGGTGAAGTTCCTGGCGGTTAGTACCCGTTAAAAGTGGATTACTTTCTATTTGTTTAAGTTCCTTTAYAGATCTGGCCCTTTTAAAAGCCTGTGTTTATGCCACACTAACAATAATAATTTTCCATAAGGAAATGGCGTATCAGTTCCAAATGCCTCACCCTACAGACCTTGCATTCCAGTTGAAAGAATCACCACAGAGTTAACAGGTGCTTTGTAAAGCTGAACCTATCCTTTTCCTGGAAATCCTCAGAGTATTATCGGTTTCTCTTCTGTCCTTGATCCAATGAAGGTGCTGAGGAAGGCATAAACATAAGACAGTACAAGTACTGTGTAGACAAAATCTAATTGACAAAAATATGTGCTACTTGACAAAATCAGGAATTTATTTAATCTGTCACGACTGTCACGAGTATGGTCCTGCAAGGGCAAATGCACCAACATTTCAGAAGTGTAAGGCTACCTACAATAAAGAAAATAATGTGTACTAAAGCAGTAAGCCAAGGATGAGATTCTTTCAAAGGAATTGAACGAAATAGTGGCACAAACCCCAGACAGRTTTGTAGCTTCTGATAAAAAATCAGACCACAGAAAGTAATGAAATATAGATTTAACTTGTTGATGCTAGACAGGAGAGAGAATGAAAAAGCGAAACCAACTCGGAGAACAGGGGTGTGGCAAACCCAAGGAAACAAATAGAGTATTCAAGTAAACAAATGTGTCTTGCWTGATTTGTAAGAAACTTTTGATAAGCAGATGAAATTGTACAATGCATGAGTCTCTCTCCCCATTTGTCCTGTTCTTGGAGGAAAAAAATGTGCTGCAGGTGAGACGAATCTTTTAAAACTCTGGTGTTTTTTAAAACTCTGGTCACTTTTGTTCTTTGGGAAACACCYAACACACACTAGTTGTTCTTAAAAGCACTGCAGTGTCCAAGTAGGGAGTCAATGTCTTCAGTTTATTGCTCTTGGCCGTCTGCTCTAGTGCAATATTGAGATAACAAACCAAGCTTGGAAAATCAGTATAGCCAATGTAAGACGTTGCTGTCTATCTGTGAAAAATCCATGTGTAAGGTCATTTACATCTAGATACATCTGGAAATAAGATGGGCCAGGAAAGATGAAGAACAAGAAAATTTAAGAAGTGAACTACTGCAAAGAAATAGTGATCTACTACAGAATTTAATAAATAAATTTTAGATTTTGAGAGCTAAGGGCTTTTCAGAAAGCTATTGTGAATTGTTCTTGTTTTTGGAAAATCAAAACACAGCTGATGGGAATCAAGTGGTTTATGATATCTACTGAGATCTCTTCTTTGGTTCCTTTAACTTCTACCAATGAGATAAATTTCTCCTTTTGTTTTGCTTTTTTTCTTTTAAAGTGGAAGTCCCTCCAGTGTCTGCAGGGAATGGCAGTTTCTTTGCTATGCCTCTCAACAGCCATCCAGTGAGCTACACCTCCCTAACCAACCAGCAYATGTCCTTTTCTGTTCCTGCTGCTCATGGGCTGGAAAGAAGCTTCATAATTCCTGGTACGTAGGAAAGAAGTTTCATAATTCCTAGTACAGCTGTAGGTGTGCACCTGTGCACAGGCTGATTTATASAAGGGGAAAACTCTTTTAAACCTTGTCATTGACTATGAAAAATGGCAGGAAAAACAGGTATGGCAGCTGTTTCAGTSAAGCACTTAAAAGTGTGGCACTCATTAAAAGAATAGAAAATATTCAAGGGAAATGAAAAGGGCACTGCCCCTAATGAAATAGAATGACTCTTTCATTTAATTGGTGAAGTGCAGGTTATAAGAGAACAGTTACTCACTATATGCTAGTCTAAGTAATTACTTACTTGTCTTAACAATAGGAAGTAAAAAAATTTTCATTAATAAACTTTAATTTAGTCCCAATTTCTTTTTCACCCAGAGGTTTGTAAAGGACAGAGGGATAATTATATTTGCAGCAGCAGAGCAGAATCTAGGCTGTGATTTAGCTGGTAAAAACTGAGCAGTAATCCAAGTGATGGGCCATGGCCAGGCTGKGTAGCAGAGGGTGCAGTGAGTAGTGCTGAGGACAAAGGCACAGCTCAACACCTTTCATTGTTAAGTCTGGGCTGGAAAGGAACCAAAAACAATGTGTAAGTTGGAAGTCTTGAAGTATCTGATGCTAGCTGAAGCAGCAAAAAGTAGCAGAAGAAATTCTGTCACACCTACAGAAACTCAGAGCTATGGCTGATTAAATTGCAAGCACTGAATCATCAAAAAACTTTCTGAGCGGAGGTTGAGAGGGAGCATGCTTGTACAATCTGGATGATGTGCACATGTGAGGAAGGATGTAGTGCAAAGGAAGGTAAAATTAATGCAGTTCCGTACWATTGACACATTTTCTCTTCTCTGGATCTCTGGCTATACATTTACGGACTTTGCCTTAAGCACTTTTCCTTATGATAATAGAACTTTTCTTTAGACTTTGAAAACCAGTGGCTGCTAAAAGCTGGRTAATCCCTTGTATTTCATGCTCATTGTACCCTGTAAGAGTTTTTTTTTAGTGGATTCTATGGACCTCAAGTGATCCTATGAATCCCCACAGGGAAGATTTGCCCAGAAGCTGCCAGAAAGGATAAKTAGCTTTTAGAAAGCTTTTTCTCTCTTATAAAGCTTTAGAAAGCAAAMCCCTTTAAAAACAGAAGAGTAATTATTTTGCACTCATTTCAGGATTGTCAGAACCTTTGACTGCACAGTGCCTACCACTCAATGTGAGAGGGTACCAAGAGAACCCAGGCTTTGCAGCTCCYCCTCAGCAGATATTTAACTTTGTTCTTGAAAATGGCACATCTGATGTTATAATATATCCAGGTAAGTGCAATAGCCTTTCATCCACATAAATAGGCATAAAGTGCTAAAAACTCGATGCTGCCAACAGCAGCATTAAATATAGTTACTGATAGTTGTGATATGCTGAAAACTCTGCTTTGTTTCTTGCCAGTGCTGACTTCTTCCATAGAAACATTTGCACCTCCAAGTTTTCCAGATAGTTTATGTGGTAAGTAGAAAATTGAGGTTTCTATATGTACAGCACTTTGAGTTGGGATAGGGACCATAATGCCTCTCCTCAAAGCCAATTCTCCACTCCAGGCTTTACTCATATTGACCTTATTGATCAAAATAAACATTGATGGCATTTCCTTCTTTGTGTTGATCACTGGCTGCTTAGTCTAATCCCAAATAAAGTGCAGATAAGAGTTGTAGAGCTACAGGTTCAGCTACACTTTAGCAGCCAATCCACTGTGTTTCTGTGACATCCAGTTTTTKGAACAGGTCATGTTCAGTTAAAACAATGCAGAGCCCAATGTGCTGGAGCACTCTCAGAAGGGGGAGATGATCTGGTGCTGTCATGGCCTGAGCATCTTAAATGCTCAGTGCTGGCAGCCAGACTGCAGCCAGCTCCCATGGACACCCCAAAACCAACATGATGACAACTTATTTAGCTGAACAATACTGAAGCCKAATGCACAGAAAGGCTTATAAAGGRATCAGAGCCTTGGTGAAGATATAACGATCCCACTTCTGGTAACAAACATTCTTGAGAAGCTTTTCTTCCAGCCCTCAGAGAGCTGTTGGAACAGGAGTCTGATGTCAGCGTTTAGTTTCTGGTCCCTGTGCCCAGTACAGGATTTTGTTGCCCTCTGGTGGCTTCCACCACCTCAAAAAGTAAAAGTGTACCGGGGAGATTAGGAGATTAAATATCCCTAGGTGTAGGGAAATCTTTGTAAACTGTATATACCGTTCATGTGAATAATGCGGACAATTCCAACTGATTTACTGCAGCACAACATATGTACACCACAAATCTTGGAATTCCAAATGCAGCAGAAAAATTAGCAGGTAAGATGCCAAGTTTATTTACCTTTCTTAAAAGTTCTTCACTCCTGACTAATCTGACCAGTTTCCCATCTAAATGTCTCGTTACAGCCCTTTCTTCTGTACTTCCATTCTATTTTCTTATTTAATAAAWTAAATAGTAAACCAAAACCAGACACTTCAAAACAGGCACAACCCTTCTGTATTTAATGTCTTAGGTTGATTTTTCTCCTACAAAGAGGAGAACTGTCTTTGTATCAAATGTATTCTTTCAATGAAAAAAAGGACTGTTTTACTAGAAGTGGTGCTTCTCTGCTAGAAGCACCTCTGGACCCAAACCATTCTGCAGATTGCTGGTATGCAGGGTAGGAATTCATTTCCAGATCTCTGAAGCTCTAAGATTTGTAATTCTTTTAGACCACATTCYACATGGAGATAATCAAGATGATATTATGATATGAAACACATTTATACATATTTAGGGAGATTAATTTGTTTTGATTTGGGTGATTTTTTGCACATCTCTGCTGTGTGTGGTTATGAGACTGAGGTTGGGTGTGCTACAGCCTCTATCAATTTAAATTCTGTCTTGCATATGCAAAGCTCTTCCTACCAAAATTTCTGTCAAAAGTGATACTCTGCAATTACCAATCTGTAGRAAACGTGCTCTCTCTGAAAAATTCCCAATTTCTTTGTGTAAAGTAGACACTGTTCATCTGACCCAATTGCAAAAGTCTGCAGTAGTTTGAAAGCAAACAGGTGAAAAGAAAGAAAAYTGGACAGCAACGGGATTTTGTCAGGGGATGGTTAACGGGTAAATATGTTACCAACAGTCACTCTCTGTGACTTTCATCCTTWGTGCTTGGTTACAATGTGTAGAATAACAAAAGGAAGCTGTTGCTTTTGAAGACATTAAAAAGCACTATGTGTGAACATGAATTTATGCAAAACACTGGCATTTGAAAAAAAAGTGGATGTCACCTGGTAATGGTAGATCTGCTTCATGCAAGCTGTTAACAAGCTGTTATCTTGTTTGGTGCTATTCTGCCTCCAACAGTGCATATTAGCAAAATTCTACCTGTGTCGAGAATTATTTTCATTTTCTTTGTAATACAAACAAAATATCTCTTACTCTGGATGTATTGCAATGAACTTGAAAATTTGTGTTAGTCTTTTTGCTAAAATTAGTAAATCTGAATCAATTATTATCTAGGCATCTGCTTCAAGTACATTGTTTTGTTTCTCCAGATTTAGAAATATTTCAAGAAGTTCAAGATTCCACAATTCCTCCTGAGGAACCTTTCAAAAAACCAGGTGAGTTTAGAAGTCTTGAAYTTAAACCTTCCAGTATTTTTTTGAAAGAGATTCTGTGTTTCTTTCCATACAAAAAGCTGCTTGTAGGAATTATTCAACAATTTGTGAAGCTGTTCTGAGGGTCTGAGCACAATTCCTGGTTTCAAGATGTTAGACTTGGTTACTTTAGATATGTAGCTGTAGAACCTACTTGGCAGGTCAGTGTACTTAGGTGGTTTTATCATCTGTATAGAGAGCTCCAAAACTATTCAATTCATAGGTCTAAAAGTGTCTGTTGTGCCTGCACTTCTCAGCTGCAGCTGCATGGGGTAAATCCAGACCTATGAGCTTTATGGGAGTTTCTGTGCTTTCACCATATTACAGTTAGGCACTCAAACCACCATGAGATGATGTTGTAGTTTGTGGATGGTTCCTTCAGTTTGGTGTGCTCTTTGTCTCTCTAGAGCAAGTGGAATCTTTCTGYTCGTCTCTCAAGGATTATTTCCGAGACACGTGCAAATCTGTGACCGCGGAGCGGGAGGTAAATCTGGATCACCTGTTCATTGATGGGACACTTGTTCAAAGTCAAACTGAAACCAAGACTGGAAAGAATAGTGCAAAAGCAGTGGAAAAGGAGCTGGTAACTTGCAGCCTGCAAGAGAAGGAAAAGACAGCCATTGACAGAAGCCAAATATTTCAAATCCCACAGCGTAAAGACTTAGAGACTAAAGTGATTGTGGTGCTGGGAAAAGCAGGAATGGGCAAAAGCATTCTTGTTCAGAAGATCTGCCAGGACTGGTCTAATGGAGAGTTTTCTCAGTTTGAATTTGTATTTTGGTTTGACTGGAAACAAATAAGCTTGCCTGAGAAGCGATACAGCCTGAAGGAACTGCTGCTTGAATTTTTCGTAAAACCTCAAGAGGGAAGCAAAGAGATCTTTGAGTATATATTGCAAAATCCTGCTAAAGTCCTTCTGGTTTTTGATGGTTTTAAAGGATTGCACGATCACGAGAACTTCCCTCATTGCTCAGCYAGCCAGCCTGAAAAAGATTTGTGCAGTATAAAGGAGCTGCTTTCAGGACTCATCCAAAAAAAGATACTCAATGGTTGTACTTTATTATTTACAGCAAGACCAAAAGACAAACTGTTCCAGTACGTGTCCAAAGTGGATAAGGCTTTTGAAATAGTAGGATTTTCCCCTCAGCAGAGGGAATTGTACATAACCAAATACTTTGAAGGATCACCTTACTGTGAGAGTGCACTGGAATTAATCAAAGAGTGTGAGTACTTGTTTAGTCATTGTTACAGCCCCATTATGTGTAGGTTTGTTTGTTTTCTMTGTGAGACAGTACTTGAAATGGGGGAGAAAAGTCTTCCTTCAACTCTTACTGAAGTCTTCCTGAAATTTTTTCAGCAGAAGATAATGCTTATGCAAACAGATGTTACAACCACACAAAATCAGGAGAGTCTTGCTACCCTAGCCCGTATAGCCTGGTGTCTGGGAGAAAAGCACCAAAGTGCCATGAAAAGTGATCTTCTTCCTTCTAAGGAAGTTAAAGAGTTTGCCCTGAGATAYGGATTTTTCCTGCCTTTTGCGTCCCCCAGACATTCAGATAGTGAAGAAGAGGAATTTGGGAGCACATTCTCTGACTTTGTCATTCAGAATTTCTTGTGTGCACTTCACCTTTTGTTAGCTGAAGAGCTCAAGGATAAAAATCTAACCAAGTACTTGTCRTTTCTATCCAAGAAGAAAAAACCTTATAATTGGTTAGATTTAATGCCTCGATTTCTGGCTGGTTTGATGTTTCTCCAGCATGACTCTTACTTCTGCTCTCTTTCAAATGAGGAYGCAAAACAATCAATCAAGAAGCAGAAAACACTCTTAAAAAACATTAGAAGGCTGCAGATTAATAATCTCTGTCCAGAGAGGTTGCTGGAGCTTTTACGTTGTATTTATGAAACACAGAACAATTATCTTCTGCAGCATGTGGCCTTAAGACTCGAGCCAGACTTGTCCTTTCTGGGCATAGTTCTTTCACCACCTGATGTCCATGTACTKCACTCTATTCTGAAAAGGTCAAGAAAAGAGTTTTCCTTGGATTTGCGAAACAGCAGCATTGACCTGCAAGGGCTGAAAGCCTTGGTCAGCCTCAGGAACGTGACATCGTTCAGGTTGGTCACTCTCTGTACATCACAGCATCATCCTAGCACTGTGTGTAGATGACAYTTGCATGCAACAACAGCAGTCACATCTGTTGGTTTTGCACGTTCTGTCACTTCACAGGGCCTCCCTCAGTGATGCAGTCAGGCTCTGGAAATCTTTAGAACAGACAAAAGACTACGAGCTGCTGAAAGCATCCACAGAGAAATTTGTTCTTGATCCCTTTAAGGCAAAGACGATGAAGGACATCTGTGACCTCTGTGACCTTGTAGAGCTGCAGGAGAAGATGATGAATTGGTAGGATCACTTATTATCAAAACTCCTCTTACACCAGTAATTGATGAAAATAGGGTTTCACTGACAATGCTGAACAGTGGAGGGTCTGCTTGTCCAGAGAAGTAACTAAGGCAGTGCAAGCCCCTGTGTCATCTCAGGGGTCCTCCTACCCCAGCAGGAGGTCATAGCAGGGAGGAGCAATGACAGCACCAGGCAGAGCAGTCATCAAAACTGCCAATAAAAACAGCCAGCTGTCATTTCTCTTTAATCTCTGAGTTTGTCATCTTCCAGTTGCTTTCARTTACATAACTTGGGCTGATTCTTTCCTCCTGTAGTGCCTGGGCATAAATGACAGCCTGTTTTGCACTGGTCCCAAATGGCCTGAGCCAGTCCTTTAGCCCAGGARGTAAAAGCTTGTGTTACATGGCCTAGAAAACCTGTGTTTCATCCCTTCTGATGATGTAGGTAGGGGATTGGCTGCAATTCAATGCATGCTGAAATAAAGTTTTGTTGTTTTTTTTTTTGTAATGATGACATGCATTTTGACATGGGAAAAGCATTTGATTAAAATATAGACAGAATAGTTTCATGTTTGACAGAAAATAGTCGATTTAGAAAAATGTATTTCTGAGTTTTGCTGGGAAAAGAGCAAACAATTGCACTATGAAAGGCAATTACCAGATTGACATTATGTATTTATATATACACAATTTTCAGTTGAAGAAAGGTTGGAGCAGAAATTGCTCTAAAGTTTCCTCGTTTCTCTGTTGATGCAAAAGTAGTTTATTTTCTGTAAAATTTGCTAAAAAATTATTTTTAAAGCCAAATTATTTTTTTTGCCAAAATATTTATCATGCTCTGGTTCTACTGTGATTTATATAGTGTGCAAGGTGCATCTGGTTTCACCAGCTATGAAATTCCGGSCATCAGAAACCTCAGAAAACTCGAATTCGCGTAAGTGCTGGACTTCTACTGTTGAGAGGGTCATGTTTAAGGAGAAGTTATGGATGTTGTAAGTCATTGAACTGATATGTAGTCAATTAATGGTAAAGCATTAAGTAAACCCCATTTATTGATATCGTCCCTTTCTCAACTAGATTTATTAAGTTATGGCCAAAAAACCTCATTTCTGGCTTCTGCAGTGATACAGATCAACAGGGCTCTACCAATTTGGTTTCATTTTACTACAAGTTATCTCCTTACCACAGGGTGTAGGACTTGTGCCACAGGGAATAAAATACTTTCACTGTGATCAAACTAACTGGCAAAAATTTTCCCCCTAGAAATGCTGAACTTTTCTATCAAATGTTTTTGATGTACTTTTCTACCCTGTCAGGGCTAAGGCCATGAGAGAATTACATCCGAGAATGCCTCCCAAATAAATTATTTTGTACCCTTTCCCAGAAGATTGAAGGTTGATCTGGTAACATTATTTTTAAAATGAAGTTTTGGTAACATTTCTTTTTTCCCCCAACTGTAAGCAGCCTCCAAGGCTATTCTATTGCTCAAAACATCCTGCCATGAATTCATATGGGCAGAAATTGCAGCACTGCAATGGAGAATTCTCATCAGGTCTTCACTTGTTTCCTGCTCTTCAGATCTAACCCAACCTGGGACTGCTATTCTTGACCTCACTTCTGCTTTTATGCTCCTTTCTCTTCTCTCTTCCTCTTCCTATTTGCCTTTATTTAAATTTTGTTTAAAATTCTAATCCTTTTAACTAGCTGAACTTGTTCTGATCCCAAGGAAACTACAAATAGGATCTGAGGGACAAATGCTCGGAGCGTGGATATTAAAGTGCAAGTTATGCTTTAAGCTGCAGTAAAATTTTGATCCTAAGTTAGACTGAATTGGCATTAGTTGGGGGAAAAATAATTTTGTTTTCATTTCAATTATACTGAGATACATATATATTTCATTTAAAGATCATACTTAAAACGAAAAATCTGAAAAAATAAAGAACAGAAATACAGGAATTTAAAACAAGTGAGATGAGTCTTGCAAAGGGGAACAAAAAAAGTGGGAAATGCATGTCCTGCCTGACCTAGCATTGTTGGTTCTCACCTGGAGGCTTCACAGCAGAACACCTTGGTGCAGGTGTAGGGAATGGCTGCTTCTGCTGTAAACTAGCTTCCATTGGAGGCTGCAGGGGAAGAAGTTAAAAATTCACAAGTTTTGCTGCTTGTGAGCATGTGAAAAACCTGCTACATGTCTGTATTTTCTTCCAGRCTGGGTCCAGCATGTGGCCTTCAAGGACTGCTAAAACTCGTGAAAATTCTTGCAGCATTTCCATCACTTCAGCATTTAGAGTAAGTTCTGCTAAAGATTAACTTTGCTAACATTTCTCCTCAGCAGCTCTTGATAGTRGAGGAGCTCTTRTACCCAAGAAAAGTTTTATTTGYCAAAAAGACTCCTTGTTTGATGACCAAACTGAACAGCAGAAACATTCCCAGATGGTAACAGCAGAGTAAAAGCTGACACTCCCCATCCTCCCTGGAGACATGTGGTGTTGGTTTGTTCAGAACCTCTCAGTCCTTTCCTGGGGTGTTCCTGGGTGGTTAAAGGTTCTGTACAGAGCCCTTTGGGTGCTCTCTCCTTCCTGCCCCAGCACTGATCAACTGCCTGCAGTCACTTAYGTCTTCACTGGAGCTCCAGAATATCCATGACAAACCAACTCGAAACAATTATTCCAGCAGTAGTCAATGTTCTGCCATGGTATCTGTGGGAAGGTTACTGGGTTTTGAGAGGGTGTTTGGCCTTACTCAGCCCATTTGTCTGTGTTGTATCTGGCCTTTTCATGATTTTCAGGAAAACATTAAAGCTCTAAACGGAAATATGTCCGATATATCCCATTATTACCTGTCAGATTAGAAGGGGATCCGGTATCTGAAATTGTGACTAGATATGGGGAAAACTTCATTTTTAATACTCCCTCTCTGGAGAAGGAGCTGTTTAGGCAGGGATTTACAGCTTCTGCTGGATTTTGTCAGTTCTGTATTTTTGTGTGCACAGGAAATCTYATTTCAGCTTAGCTGGAACACAGCTATTTCATAACCATTTTAATAATCTTGCATATCAAAGGAAATGGGTCAAGCCATTCAAATAGTAAAAAAAAAATTCTTAGACTGTAAATTTGGGCAGCAGAAAGCTGCTTATTAGACAAGCTATAATTTATGAGATGCTTCATGCTGATTGAGGCTACTGCAGAGAAGGAGCTTTTCAAGATAGATAGAGTGGTCTCTGAGGTGAATAAACCACAGAAATTTAGATTAAAAGGAAAGCTAATTCTCTCTTTGTCGTCACACAGTCTTGATGCTCTCAGTGAAAATGGCATAGGAGATGAAGGAGCAAAGAGTCTATCTGAAGTCTTTCCAACCCTAACATCACTGGAAACATTAAAGTAAGTGCAAGGTTAACAGTTCAGGGAAATTAAAAAAAAAAAAAAATAGATTAAACCTAGAGGCTTAAGGGACTGTATGTTAACAATTATGGGCAGGAATATCCCATGGGCATGGAAGACCAATGAGCCTATGGAGATACTTAATCTGTACATTCATTAGACAAATAGGTTAATCCTTCCTGACTTCCCTTCAAGAGCTGTATTTTGTCTTTTTCTCTGTATTTGGTCTAAACAGACTGTCCAAATTAAAATTTTATAAAATTTGAAAATTAATTTTCCCCACATTATAATAAATTAGAATAAATTAGAATAAATATGCTCAACTAACGAAGTTATCTTTTTTACTGTAGTTTATCACAGAATAAAATAACAGACCTGGGTGCAGAGAACCTTGCTACAGCTCTTCCTTCTTTGTCTTCCCTAAAAACACTAAGGTGAGTAGCTGTGTCCTGTTGAGTGGTTTTGTACAACATACCTTGCTGTCTCTGTCAGATACTGTGAACATGGAACAAACAGGTAACACTGCAGCAGCCAAGCTTTTGACTTCATTCTTGCATAAAGATTTCAGAAAGAAGTATGACAGAGATACAGAAGGGATATAGCATGGACTGGACTGAYTTTTCTATCCAGTCCATAATATTCACTCATGAATCATGCCCTGTACAGATGTGCACCCAGGGCCACCATCTGTTGCAAGCCCAAGGCTGTGTTTGCTGATACAGGAACAATGGTCCATCCCCCTGCCTTAGGACATGTGGCACAGGCCTCAGTGAAGAAGGGAATGCAAGAAACCMTGGTGTGAAATTCTGGAGTAATTTGATGATGTGCAAATATTTTGAATGTTGTRCTTCAAATCTTTGAGCCTCATTTTTTGGCAGATTTTAAATTTGATCTAATGTAGGAGAGATGTTCTTATTATTCACAGAATAGGAGAATCTGGACCTATTTTTGCTGTATCTGTGCTGGATGAAGAAGGATGTGGCCACTTGCCTTACTTGATACAGGAAATAGGAATGCATGTTTTAAATTTTAACTGCAGATAAGGATAAATGGAAATTTAAGAYGTGCTAACCATATCTGAAAAGCCTTGATCTGTTTACATTATCCATTATTCAATTGTGACTATACTGGTTTGGTTTTCTGCAGCTTGTACAATAACAACATTTGTGACTTCGGAGCAGAAAGTCTGGCAAAAGTTCTTCCTGCAATGACTTCTTTAAGAGTGCTAGAGTGAGTATGAAATCTTTTGAAATGGCCCAGGAAGGCTTACTTCTTTGGAGACTGAAAATACAAATGTTCCRTGTTTGTTTTTAGAGGAGACAGAAACTGAGGAAGATTTCAGGGGAATTTCACAGAGAAAATGTGCTTATGCAGAGTCCAGATAGTCAGTRCTTAGCAAGAATTAAGGAACAGTTCACCATAAACCCAAAAATACTGGTGTTAAGGTGGGAGAAGAGACTCGTGGGGAGCTGGAGAATGACCTCAAATACATAGAGAAAGGACTCCTTCAGATGAATTAACATAATGAAGTTCACCTTTTGAGTATATTATTACAGGATTTTTGAATCAACAATCAATTTGGGGGTTTTTCCTTTTTATTTTGTTCCCCCATCTGCAGATTAGTCTATATAGTATTTTTGATTTTGAATATAATGTTTGATTACATTTGGTTTGGATTAACAAAGTTGTTTTTATTCCTCAGTGTTCAGTATAACAAAATAACTGGTGTTGGAGCCCAGCAGCTGACTGACAGCCTACGAAAATGTCCCCATATAAAGAACTTGGTGTAAGTCTCTTGACAGGCTGTTTGCTGTACCTTCATTCTGTAAAACTGGGTTAGAGATCATGCTAAAGCTGCMTTCTGTATTTGTCAGATTTATAAGAGGCACAAAAGAAGACATCACCAAAATACAAAAGCAGAGATGTTAAAAAAAAAACAGTTTTCAGCTGTATTTGTTCCCAGTGGTCCGAGGCAACTGAGCTTGTGTTGCCTTAAACAGTTTACTTAGAGCCTCCCTGTGTCAACCTTGCAGAGCCCCAGAGAACCAGAGCTGCTCTGTGCTGCACCACTTGTGTTTGAGGGATAAACAATGAGCAGCCWTCATTAAGGTGAAGTAGACTGAAGCTGCCAGTACAGGTCAGAGGAAGGGAGTTTGATGGAAAATTAAAGAACAGTTACAGGGACAGGACTGTAGTTACAGTTGTGTCCTGTAACCAGAGCCAACAAGGTTATGGAGTACTGACCTGCTTTTCTCTAAATCAAAATCCATTTTCCTTTGTTCCATAGCTTATATACTTTCATAGCATGGTAGTCAAAGGGAAAGACAACTTTTTTTTTTTTTTTTTTTTTTTTTTTTTAAAGGAGAAAACAATAGCAACAACCACAAAAAGCTACAAACATGCCAAACACCAAACACACCAAAAGAAAGGCAAATTATGCTTCTTAAAATCTCTTTCCTTTCTGCATTTGCCTTACAGGATGTGGAATCCCACCATTCCCTATGGAGTTCTTGARCACCTTCAGCAGCTGGACTCTAGGATCAGTGTGTAGATTCAGAGGATTCCATAAAGGTAACACAAAACTGGGCTCCTTGAGACAGCCAGGTTTGTTTCTGAGGGAGCTGTTGATTCCAGGCTCACGGGCAGCAGGCACAGTAACAGCACCCATGTGGCCATGGACAAGYATGGAGACACTGCCCTAGAGTGGCACACACCAATGTCACATCAGGCCCCCTTTCCCCCCACTCACCTTGCATCCCCCACCTCCCTGGCACCTTGCACTAGCAGGCTGCAAGTACTGTGGTAAGAAAAAAGGACTACCAGAACTCCCAGTCCAGCTCAGTCCAGTGACTGGCAGCTGCCCTTCTTACCTTTTCCTTTCTTTTGTGGAAAACTAAGGCTCTGTGCACTGCTCATGTTTAATAGATGAGTTCTGTACTCCTCAGAGCTTGTTTTGTTGACTTTTATGAAGTCCTTTCACRTTTCCTTTGTTTAATACAAATCCTCAACAGCTGCTTGTCTCACTATGCAGCTGTACCTGTACTGTATTCAGAGCAAAGCACTCTCTCCTACATTCCTTGTTCTCAGTCTYATTGTGTGGTTTAGCCACTGGCAGCCACTTTTACTTCATTGATTCTGCCTGCAGTTTCAAAGATTCTTGAAGTAATTGCGTTTTGAAGAGTTTAATGAGTTTGTCAGTAGTCACCAGGATCTGACTGCCTTGATGGTCCTGGACTGAAGGAGCTGCAGCCAGCACAGGAAGTTAGGGGCTTAGTGTAGAATTTCTGTTCCCAGTTTTCTGCCATGTGCTTCTTCTTAAAAAAAAAAAAAATGCAGGTTGCATCAGTGAAATGATCCCAATGAACAATGAGATGCCAGAGTCAAGGCAGGTATCAGATGTGCTCCAGCTTTCTTTAGATGGCAAGAAACCAAATTGCAGTGTGATCACAGCAGCATGAGCCATGCTTTGAATGGGCCTGGCCATGGAATGGCCAGTGGCTCCCTGGACCATACAGAGACCCAAGCTTTTGCATGACCCCTGCTCTCAGTGCAGTCATCACCAGGWGTTTGTGTGGCACTGACCTGGCTACAGGTTGTGGAACATTCAGGWGCCAGAGCAGCTTCACAGAGCAGCTTTATACAGCAGCAGTGAAAAACTGCAGTGCTCCTTACCAGCCTTCAGTCAGCTGAGTCTCTGTCCTGTTGAGCAACTCTAACCCAACTGTAACCCAACTCTTTCGTGGAAAGAAGACATTAGGGGTAAGACTGTGAAGAAATGAATTAGCACTGAGGATAAATAGCAGCAGGAAGTCTGGATTGTGTCTCCCAAACCTGAAAYATCCAGCATCTACCAGTCACTGTTCACAGAGCTGATCAAATCTATGATTTTGGTGTTCTTAACGGTGATTGGTTTGATGGATGTACATCTAATGTTGTTTTCATCATTTCACAGGTGTCACAAAGAAGAGGGGAGGGTGTCCTCTGTGCTTTCCTGTCTTCCTGCTGCTTTWTGAATTGGTGTTTTCATGTTTGTTGCAAAAAAGTCACATTTAAGTTTCTAAATCATGCTTAAATTGGGTGAATTAGAGAGTTATAAAATGCTGTTCAAAGACCCAACTGTATTTCTGCTGAAATGATGAAGGCTTAAGCAACAAGTTTCAAAGACGAAAAGAGCACCTGGACACTGTGACTACTCTAAAGGAGACCAGGAACCCCCAGGAYATTGGTAGTATACAATTCCATCATCAATTCATCAAAGAACAAACTGAAAGCTGCTCAACCTGCAACATYTGAAGCACTGACAGATCAAATCTGATTGCTTGTTTCATGGTGCCAGTGGTAAATGCCATCAAATTTGGTCTGATGATCTCAAAGTTCCATTTTAAAGATGTCTGTATGGACTGATTTGAAGCATTAGGATGAGGAGCATAAAAAAGAATCATCAGTCCTAGAAAATGTTCTGATATGGTAAGATTATTCACAAGMATCTAGAAGTGACTCTTTTCTCCATGCTAATAATCAATGTTGTATTATAAGGGACAGAAACATATCTTCTTTGACTCTCTTGTTACAGAATCCTTCAAAAAGATTGGAAAAAAAAAAGAAGTAATGAGAAGAAAGGAATTAAAAGTGCAAAATTATGAAGGCTTTTTCTAACATCACAAATCCAAGTGGATAAAAATAGCCATTTTATTGCACACAAATCCTCAAAGTGACAATCTTTGGAGGTTTTTAGTTCTTCTCAAAGGAGAACTTTAAATTTATATATCTGGATTGGTATTTAATTTCTTAAATRCAGCTAGCAGCATAAATGTTTACAAGCACCAATTTTATACTTGACACTGATATCACTACTGTGTGTGGTTTATGTGGCCCTCTGGTACAGAGTTAYGAGTAACCAGGCAATCACAGACAAAAGCACATTTCAAAGCACTATCATGTCTATGCTGCTGGTCTCAGGCACATGTGAGCCAAATATTCATCCTGCTGACTGCAATAGCAAACCAATTATCTCTTTTTTTCTTTTATTTCTGCTCTGTGAACATGAAGAGAACTTAAAGTTGTGCAGAGGCAATTGTCAGGTCAGGACTAGCATTCTGCCTTCCTGACCAGATACAGTCTGAGACAGAACAACAAAAAGGATGGAAAAAGCCAGGAATGTTCAAAATGCTGCAAAATGGGAAGTCTCTACTTCACAGTTAGCTCAGGGTTAGTTCAACACCTCTTTGAAATCTCTTCTGCGAGGAATCACTGACAATACCGAGCCAAGGATCTGTGAAACTAGAATCTCTCAACTAACCTCTCAAATACTCTGTTTCTTGGACTTTAAAAAGTCCCCAATTTAAACAGTTCAAAACCACAATCTTTCCAGCAAGTTCTTTCCAGCAAGTTCTACTCCTCTGCTGAAGTTTCAGTGCCTGCAGAATCCTGACAGCAGRGATGTGGACAAATTAAAGAGAGAAGGGAGGAAAGAAAGTCTGTTTCTCGTTTCTGAGAGCAGGGAATCAGGCACAACACCTGAAGGAATAGAGAACAAAGTGGAAAAACTGTGGAGAACATGATTGTAATTAGAATGTGGTATTTTTCTTAACTATCTGCATGGTTCTTCTCTCTAGCCACACTCTAGCCASAGTCATGGATAAAAAATCTTACTTACCCTCTCCTCTTTGAGCTTCTTGCATGGGAGGTAGTTTGAGCCAAATCTTGTGTGATATTCCCCTCAGCCTGCGGCACTCCAGCCATGCACATCCKTGGTGAGCCCTTGTCTTGGCTTCTCTGAACTGAGCTTTGGATGACAAATGCCCCTTTAGGGATATATTCTGCAGCTGCACTTTACTGTGACTGAATCTGAGAATGTGCTAAGTATTACACAGGCAGCTGAATGATACAGGGTGCTGTCTGCATTGCTAACATCATGTTGGGTTTACTGCTGTTCTCTGAGTTAGGGCGGGTTGTATGTTTATAATGTACAGATTGTAAATTTTGATACAGATTATAAGTTTTGGTTGTCTTTACACATCTTTTTTWAAGTATTAATAAAAGTGAGTATTCTGTTTTACAGTACCTGGTAGTACCTGTTGAAAATTATTTTTATTTTTCCCTATGCTATGAAACCACACAGAAACTGCTGGCTTCTGACACAATAACAGGCTTGGGGCTTTGTATTGCAGGTTAATGGAGAGCACTGTGTGTGAGGGAGACAGGATAGTCCTGCTGGCACTTAACAGTTCAGTGGTCTGGAAATGGAGAAGTAATTCTTTCTGAACAGGAACAGGATCTTGCAATGCCAACTGACAGACTGTAAGTTCAGGACTAGGAGATACAAATATGCTGGCTGAGGCTGYCTGCTAATAAAAGCAAAGAGGGGTTTTCAACCTTACTAAGTCTTTGCAGTTAAAAGTTCTAAAATTAATCGTGGTTCAAARTCTGGATATTCTTATAGCACAAAGCTCCTCCAAAATGCTTTTGCCTTATGTATCGAGATTGAATTCACTGGCTATCTTCAAAGAAGCTGTTGTGATCAAATCTGTGTTCTAAAAAAATCTTTTAGGATGAGAAAAATGCTGCTCTCTTTACATCCATCTGTTTTGTTGTCAAAAAGCCTTGCTAAAATGCCAAGGACTGTGTTATCACAGTAGGATCCTGTAACATTCTCCCCATCCTTTGAATGCATGAAGCTGGGCTGTTCTGGGAAATCAGAAATCTTGATCTAAGATTCAGAATCCCTAAAGTGAAATTTGTATTGCTTTATTGTGCACTGTGWGGCACAAACCTGCTGCAGAGAATTTATTACAGATTACTAGGTACTGCAGTAAGTACCAATAGTGACAAACTGAACCATGTTCTTGAAATGGCATATGTGGGATCCTGAAAGTAATGAAGCCATCTCTGTGAACACTATGAATTAATAATTATAGAATGCCCCCTTCAGTAGCAAAATTCAGCCTTTCCTGTGTTAGTACCAAATGGGCACATGAACACAAGCTTGGCAAGTTTTAAACTTGCTTATTCTTTCTATAGGTACCTAAATGGGGACTTAATTCCCTGAATGTATCTTTGTGTGTTAGAATATTGTGCCCTAAGTGACTTCACTCCCAAATTGCTGTGCAGAGTTTGCACTTTAAACACTTGCCAGTGTTTAAAGGTCCTGAACTACACCTGATGAAACCTGTCTTGGAGAAAAGCTTGATTCAGTGCCAGTGCTTTCCTTCTYGCAGGAGCAGCTGAAAATTGCATTTGGAACACAGAATTTTGGGAACTGGGAGGTGATTTTTACTACCTAGGGGCTAAAATGTGCCATTTGAATGCAACACACTGGGAGTATCAGGATACACAAGTTTGTCATTGTTTCATGGGGATCTAAACCATCAGCCCCTTGTTCCCTCACACTGGCTGTCAAGAGACTCCTGACACCATCTGTGTGCATCRGGAAGCCCAAGCTGGGAGCAGATGGCAGACACAGACTGCAGAGSACAGACATCATGCAGTGTGTCAGGAGAATTGTTTCCAATTCTGCTTTATCTGAAATGTTCTTGATTCATCAGCTTGATTTAACAATTGCAGTTACAAAAATCAGACTTTTCTAAAAAAGCATAATGACAATAAAACAAACCAGTCCAATGCCTGCCCTCAATCATATGTGGGTTCCCCCCAGTACAGTTCCTGATGTTTCAGTCCAGGTCTAATTTTTTAAGTAGCTGTTCCCAAGAAGGATTTYCTACCTGTTGGCCATCTCAGCAATCTGGAACTACATGCACATACCTGTAGGAAAAATGGAATTTCCTTGAAAGTATATCTCAYTTATTTTCTGTTCAAATTGAAAAACATCTCCAACACAACTGCTTAATTTTTCATGGAAAAGGTCAGTCTTTATTGTATTGCTTTCACATCTGTACATAGGAACGTGAGCTTAAACAATCTGCAAAGTATCCTGTGTTAAATAATRAATCCATCTGACATATAAAATTCACTCTCTGATCTATTTCAAAACTCTCATTTTAAATAAAATATCTTACTAGCACAGTTCTTGCCATAATACTCCCTGAACAGAACCTCCTTCAGTCACTCCTGCATATTTTCCCCTGAGAAAGCACTGCCTTTGAACTACTGGCTGGTAGAATTTTCAACGTGTGATTGTAAAACTTGCTTAAGCTATGTGWAGAGTGTGTCCATTTGGGTGACATGGTATTTATTCAAAAGTTTATCAAATCAACATCTTGATTTTCTGTTATAATGGAACATAGTTTATCTCATTATTTCATAMAGTCCATCCCAGAATGACCTATGGAAGCCCAGTATGGTGCATGAATCACTGCAGTTAGTGCACACATGAGGCAAAGACCACGAAGAGAAGTCACAACTGACAAGGTCTGATRACAACTCTTCTTCTTGTTCTCTTGTCCTTATTTTCATCTCTACATTTCAGAGTATAGTTTCTTTCCAGGACTTGATCCATTAWCCTGGTCATGATCCATTTCAGGTGTTTAATGAATCTGTTTAAAAGAAAACACATAAATACAGAGTAACCCTCCATACTGACAATAATAAATTACTGTTATATTGCTTTAAGAATAAATTACTGTTAGATTGCTTTATCCCAGTCTATCTACTGAGTCAAAGTATCCAACTGTTATTAGCGGGTAATATTTTACTGTAGTCAAAGGTAAAGACCAGGCTGAGATTTCTTTAGGTAGAACCAGAGMTGTGGATTATGAAGGTGCTGGGCACTGGTGACTGTACCCATCTGACCTTGTGATCTTACAGCTGATTAATGAGTATAGTGTGGAAGGTACTGTAATTAGTATAGTGTGGAATGGTGCATCCCCCTCTGAGAGGGGGTGATTGGGGATGAGTCTGTGTTGAGGATGAGTTGAGGTACAGTTCCATGAGCAGTTCCCCTGGCTGCCTGCAGCTCAGGACATTTCYGTGCTGTGTGGAGCAAGGCTCTGAAGGACAGCTCTTCCCTCCTTCCCTTTATGGGTCTGAAGAAGAATGAAATACAATGGTCACACATTGTGCATGAGCTTGGACAGACAGAGCAATAGTGTCATTAACACAGGCATTACRGGAAGCCAAAAGCAAAGAGATTGGCACAGGACTGGGGGAAAGGTTCTTATATGGATTGAAAGCAGATTAAAAGATTGGAAGGAAAGAATACAGCTTGGTAGGAAAGAACTCAGTGGCAGGGTATACCAGGGACCAATTTTTATTCATCACCATTACTGGCTCAGAGAAGAGATGAAYAGAGAAATCTTGAAGACTGCAGAAAATAAGCTCTCTCAGGTATTCAGATGCTGTACTGATAGGAAGGAAATCCAGAGGGATTTCATAACACTGAGTGGGCAAAGGATGGCGGATTTAGAAAACATTTGCTGATGGGCTGGGCAGCAATGTGMTCTCTAACATCCTGCATTCTATCTTGTGGATTTGGGAAAGCATGAAGAGAGCAGCCTGCAGATTTTGGTCAGGAACATGCGCTCTCCCAGAAGTGGAACACAGGGCTGTGAGATGTGGTCTGACTCATCACAACATTTCACATGTTCTTGTGTGCCACTTACTGCAGATACTAGGTCAGAAACAAAAAGCACTTTCATGTCCAGTGAGGTATTTCTGTCAAATGTCTGTCAGCTACAGTACCTGCTAACAGTACACATCTGCTCAAAATCCTTTCTCTTAAAATGAGAACATGAAAAGGGAAAACAGCAGCACATTTCATGTTTATCKGATTGCTTTCCAAGTGGAACTAAGAACTGATCTATAGCAGACAGTTCAGTGAGGTTGTTAGTATTCWGCACTGTAGATCAAATTCTAGGGTGACTTAAAAATAGCACAGCAAAACGTATTGGGCATCCAAAGGAAAGTATAAAGCTRTGTAATGGAAGTTCCAAACACTGCTGTAGGTCTGCTAGTCCAAGACTAATTTGTTGTGGCAGATATTAAATAGGRTGTAAATTATACAATTGGCCAGGATATTGTATCCTGCCTTTCTTATTTTCAGATTAGATATATGTCCCTCAAATTTCATGAGAACCTATTTTTAATAGGAAATCTCAACAATTTCAGAAAAYAGTGGAAAATCAAGAGGTAGAAAATATTTTTAAAATCTCAGAACTAGAACTTTCAATAGCCTAGAACATATCTGCAAGCATTTAACAGTATGGCTGTAATAGAATGACTTTAGCATTAGCAGCTCAGTCATGATATTTTTGTTAATTCTGTCTTTGAAGTTACTGTTCCTTACATTGCAGGCTGGAGCAAAGGACACATGGTGACTGTTTCACATCYTGGCACTCTCTGCTTTCTGTTTCCTCACTTTCTGCAGCAGTGTTTCAAATCTCATGGCCTATTTGGGCTCCACTGCCTCAGCAACCCTTGTGGAGTTTTTTTTTCCAGCCTGCAAAGAGTATTTAGCCTTAAGTCTGTGAACTGAACTGGAGTTTTCCCCGTCAATCGATCACTCAGTGCATGTCACCATTTTCCATTATACCGTTATTTTCCATATACGGTTCTCATCTGTCTTTGCCCTTTTTATCACATATATTAGACACATGCTCGTGTCTTCAGCGAGCATCATTCCAACTATTCAGTTACTTTTACTTTCCAAATTTGTAGCCMAAGTAATAAAATTCAACTGTGAAAAGAAAGACAGTCTGACAGTTTCTCCGAAGAAATGGAAAGATTTAGCAACTTGTGCATATTTAATCTTTTGGGATAGTTGTAGTCCTAATATGGTAGGATCATTATGAGGGGACAAATGCAAAGAGTTAGAGACTAAATGTCCCTAAACAAATTATTCTTTTTTTCTATTTTAGGACTGATAGTTATTAGCTGAACTGTAGTGTCACTTTGCTTCTCCTCCAGAGGAAACAAACATGAAGAATTAAATTAGATTAATTTCTTAATTCCTTTGGCAGCTTAAAAGTGGTAATTGGCTACTGCCATCTATTGAAGCAAGTTTATTAGAGAAAGCTTAATTTTTATAGGAAAGAACCACAGACTTTTTAAAAAATGGTCTCTAAAGTTACTTGTGGCTGAGGCTTTTAACACATGCAATACTCAGGCCTAAACTACTGCTATCAAAAATTGAATGTCTCCCTAATTTCTGTGCCTCATTTAAATTTGCATTATTAACAGCAGCATTTGGAAAACTTTTTCAAAAATCTTCTTACTCTCTTTACATTATATAAATAAATGCATTTGGTAGAAACTCACTTAGAACTGTCCATGGCTGTGGTTAATTAGTCTGTGGTTAAACAGTATGGACAGTGGAACAGTTAACCATGATTTTGTCTTCCTTCCATTTAGAAGGGAATTCCTGTTAAGTACACATCTGTTTAAAGCAGAGCTGTCAGGTGAGTTTGAACACTGGACTTCTATTAATTTTARTAACATCTAAAAATTCAAATCAAAGTTCTAAAAATCATAGCAATTGCTCTTAATCCTGCTGCTAATGTAATTCATATAAGAGCCAACTGATCATCTGTATCATGGAGTCAACAAACCACCTCGGAGATCTCTACAAAAACGGGGGGAAATAGTGAAAAATGGCAAGGTAAAATAAGTAACAGATTGCTCCACTCATTATTTTTAACATTTAAAGTCTGAAAAGAAGGAAGTCAGGAAGTGGATTCGGATACATTTAAATGTATCCTGACAGTGTTAGTGACATCATTCTTCTGATCTGTCCTTTGCAGGACATCTCAGTTTTGGAACAGAGGCACAGGGGGTTGCTGTCTCATAGACACTGAGCCTGCAGTTCTAATTGGCACTATATTGATGAGCTGGGGAGTTAAGCAATTTTTTTGATTCAGAATTTAGATGCTGGCATTCATCAGAAGCGCTGAGTCATAGGTTTTTAGTGCTGGATTCTGCTCACTGAAGATATTCATCAAAAATCATTTTATGAAAAAATACAGGTAAAGTGTGTACTGTAAGATTCATAAATTCATAATTTATAATTCACTATTTCTTATTCAGTTTTCATTATTGATTACTTYTGCCCATTTTCTTTCTGACAGGAGTTCTTTGTGATAAGTCACATCTGATTTTATGAAAGTATGAGAACAGTCATATAACCTTATTCCGGGGGGCTTCAAGTATAATAAATAACCTGGTACCCTCAYACTAAAACAGTAAATGACAGGCACAAACTCAATTCTGTTCAGTTTACACAGATTAATTTCTTCATTTGAATAGGCCAGGAACCATTTTTCAGCTGCTTACTTAGCTGTCTGCCTTCAATCTCTGCCACCAATTATGCTCAGAAACTTGGGCATCATTTTGCTCCTATTGAGTTTATTCAAGTGAGGSGTTTCTGCCAGAGAGCACAGAGCTGTTCTGATCCACGTGTTCTTTTATTTTTACATCTAAATTAGCCTTTCCACATACTGCAGAATGGCCCTCTTGGGATTTGCCCCCTCTGTTTCCCTGTCACTCGTCACCCACYCCGGGGTGCGAGGCATCGCTTTCTGAAGGCACGGAGGACGCTGCAAGGTTTCAGCTCAGGCTAATCATAGCTCTTTGGTTGTTCTCAGAAATCACTGGTGAGTCACATGAAGAACACTGCTCTTTAATGCAAAGAGTAGGCCTATGTATTTTTCATCACTGCTGGCAAAACAGACCCAATCTCCCTGCAGTGCCTTGTGAATCCTCAGCACTTCTGGGTGCAAGGGAATAGGACAGGTGGGAAACCTTCCCAGGCCAGGAAAACAAGGGTTAACACTCACACAGAACTCGGGTCACTGCAGGCAAGGCACCACAGGAATTTAAATCTTCCTTTTCAGTGCCTTACTGCTGCTCCCAAAGCAGAAAACACAGCTCCAAATTAGGGCCCTCTTCTGCTTTCCTATGGAAGTGGTGAGGAATGGCACAGAACAGTGAAGAGACCTGTAACCAGGATATTAACTCAAATCCCTCTTCATGGTAACACACTGAGTCTTTGCCTGGTAGCTAAATAATTATGCAATTTGTGGCCTGGTTGCTACGTCCGTAAGTATAATTAAATATATAAACAAATGAAACACAGTAAATGTTTTCCTGCCTAAGAACTGATCTAAATTTAGGGATTTGTGATTTGATTCTCACTGGAAACCACCATCTAATATGACAGCTTCCAAACAAAAGGGACAAGACTGGAACTGGTATCTGTGCAGAGCTCCATGAGCTCACAGCGGAGCCTTATTTCTAAGTTTTGGGAAGACCTCTGCATTTTGATTTCTGCATATGGAGGGTTTATGGTTAGAATATCAAAAAGTTTCCAGAGCTTCTTATCTTAATATGAAGGAAAATTTTAAGAAGCCCATTAATCTGCACTGAATAGAGCTGTGCTCAGGCCCAACACACTATCAAATAATATGTTCATATAGTAGGAAAGATCACTGAGGAAAATTGCGTCTGTTCCTCTTCTTAGGTCTTCCTGAAAACTAGATGCAACTTATCAYGACAAATTCTAATCAGAAAAAAAGTTATTTGAAAAAAGTATTTTTAATCCTCTATTAAATGGCGATGGAGTAGTAAGATCTGGAGTTTGGGAAAAGGTATTTTTGGGGAGAAAATGGATATGGCTTCTAGCACCAAAGATCTTGCTTAAATTTCCATTAGTTTTTAGGAATTGCTTTCCTCGAATACAGAGCATGTATGTCATTTGCCCAGCTGAARAAGGAGAAGCAGAGACAACCACAGAAGTAGTCAACAGTGTTTTGTAGGGAGGTTTGTTCTGCTCCACACCTATTTTAGGTGATTCTAATCCAGCTGCTCAGGATAGACCACCAAATGTTGGCATAGACACTTCCATTTGCAGTGACTGTATGCAGTGAGATTTCTTCAGTAGCAACAAAATCTGTTCACTCCCTCCTTAGGCTCCCACAGGCTTTTGACCAAGACTTGTTCAGCTGTGTTTGTGCCATGTTACTCCAACACCAAAAGTGTCCAATTTTTCCTTCTGAACTACTGACCAAAATCAGCTAATATTGCTTTTTATAGACTCTGACTAGAAATATTTAGSACATAATTTTATATCCTATACTAAGGACAGAACTACAGGAAAGGTTTGCTTGTGTTTTTTCAATTAGAAGACTGTTTAAAATAGCCTGATGTTAACTGGTATTTGTATAGTGTGTTCAGCAAGGTTTTATTTGTAACCTTAAAACTGAATTTCCCATTTCCATCATTTCAAACAAAAAAAAAAAAAAAAGAAGATATCCTGGATTTCAGATTTACAGACAATATTTTGCTAAAAAATCTACTGGCAGATTTGCTAACACATTTTAATTTAAACTGTGAATGTTTTCATTAACATACATTTGGCACAGAAAGTCCTAGCTAGAAATAGTAATCTTCTTCCCAAATGCATTTCAGTGTTTTAAAATGCTAAATCCTTACATTTCCAGAATTTTAGATTCACTCAAAAGTACAAAAAAAAAATTGATCAAGCAAACCCTCGTGCTACGATTAAAATGGGAAGAATGGTGAGCTGCGTAGTTTGTCGTTATCCGAGAGTGGTTTTAAAGGGCAGTTGATTAAAACGTATTGCTGGCTCGAGGAAGATCTCTGAATTGTAATAAATATTAGCCGGAATGCTCATTTAGATGCAGGGCTGCTTTTCGAACCAGATCAGAAAGTCGCTGCCCACTGTATAGGCAGCCCCAGCAATACAGCTGCAGTGACTCGGAACGTGAGTCCCCGGGAGGGAGGGACATTGTGCAGCGGGGCCCCGCCGGCCCCCTGGCGCTGCCGGGAGAGTGAAGCGCCGGGGGTGGCCCCGGCCCTCTGCCCGCAGCGCTCGCCCGTGCCGGGAGCTGCGGCGGAGCGTGTCCCCGGCGCTGTGCCCGCTGCCCCGGGAGCGCTGTCGCCGGCCGGACACTGCGAAATTACTTACTYCCCTTGCGAGCCCTCTGCGTCTCCGCGGGCCTGCCCGGCGGCAGTGGGTCTCGGCTGCCCCTCTGGCCCCTGCACCGGCGGGGCGAGTGTCATTTGGAAGGGAAGATGTTGCGCAGGAGCCGCGACGCAGCGAGGGCATCCCGGGGMCGCGGCGGTCCCTGAGCTGCGGCCATGCCGGGACACCGGGCCCCTGCCCCGGGCCAGGCGGCGGCACCGCTCTGTCGCCTCGGAGCGCCCCGGGGCGTCACTCCAAGTACCCGTCAAAGACATCCAGCTCGCTGTCCGTCTCGTAGAGCACCGAGCCMGGGTCGGAGAGCATCCCCAGATCCACCAGAGCTTGGTCCATATCCTCGGGCAGGAAGACGATGCCCACATTGAGGACGATGTACTCCATCAGGAAGGCATAGTAGAGGATCAGCACGTTGACAAAAAACAAGCCCACGTAAAACATATAGGGCAGCACCAGCAGCGCATGGAAGGCCCAGGACTCCACCGAATCCAGACGTGCCGAGACCGCGGCGGTCATGCAGCCGTGGGGGCTGCGGGGGCAGCGGGCACCGACCCGCCCGGCCGGCGCGGGGGGGCGGGCGGCAGCGGCGGAGCCGGGAGCGGGGCAGGATTGCACGCCGCAGCCCCGGTGGCAGCAACGGGCAGAATCTCTGAGGAGCCGGATCCGGATCCCGGGCCGCAGGGGCGCGGAGCGGCCGGCTCGGTCCTTTCAGTCCCCGGAGGAAGAGACGCCCGGGCGGGMGGGCTGGCGGCCAGCGCGGGTTCAGCGGCGTTGCCGCAGCCCCGCCGCTGGCAGGAGGCTGCTGAGCGGCATCTCCGGCCCGGCTGCTGCAGTCCCGCCGCGGCTCCCTCCTCCTCCTCCCGCACGCAAACTTTGCGGAAGGAGCCCGCAGGCGCGTTGGGAGGTCGGCACGGAGCACCTGCCAGCGAGGCCGGCCTGCGCGGCAGGACCGTGTGCCCGCCCGCCCCTCGCTCCCCGCCCCGCGCCTGACCCGCCGCACGCCGCCGYTGTTTACCAGCGCCGCGCTGCCGCTGCCGTGGGGCGGCTGTGACGGGAGCCGGCGCCCCCGCCGCGATTAGCGGCATTCGGGTCCCACTGCGGCTGCACGGGACAGGAGGCGGCGTGCGCTGAGAGACCGACAGTCGCCTGCGCGCTGTGCCTGCCCGAGCTGTGCCGCAGCCCGCAGCCCGGGCAGGACGGGCAGGTCTGAGCTGTGCCTTCGCCCCTGGGAGTTGTTTCCCGACCTCTGCTGTGAACGAGGTCCTCCTGGAGCGGCATTGCGGGCCCGGGCCCCTCTCGGCTGCGGTGCGGGTATTTCTTTGCCGAACAAGGCTTTACCTATACCAAAATACAACCGTCGGTGTTAATTTAAACTCGGTGCGATTTTGATACTGGTTGACAAACTTCAGCTTTTACGTAGATGGTTTATTTCTCTGGCTAAAGGAAAAAAAATCCCAAAAGAGGTCAAGACAGTCAATAGTCCCATTCTCTTCATTCTTCCTTCATTTTTAAGCTGATTCAAAAGTAAGTGTGCGTTCATTACTGGAAAAACCTCCGCAAGGGGAGTATCAGCAGCCGAAGATCTGGCGCTGCGTCTTGCAGCACAGGTGCTGACCCCACAGAACGGCTCCATTTGGGTTATGGAAGCCGAACAAGGAATGTCGGGGCCAAATTTATTATTTAATTACAACCCATTTTGGAGGTACAGGCACACGTTTAATGTTCTGCTTTTTTTGTTCAGGCTCCGTTTACGCTCTGATGTTTTTCTAAGCGAGCCGCCCGGAGAGCGCGCCTGGCCCAGGCCCCGCCCCGCCCGTGTGAGGGCTCGGCCCCGCCCCCGCGGTGCATCCTGGGACTCGCAGTCCGCGGGCGCGCGGGGCGGGCGGGGGCGGGGTCGGGCCGGCGCTTTCCGGCGTGCCCCGCCCGCGCATGCGCCGTGCGTGCCGGTGCCGCTCCGCCGGGGCTCCGCGCCGCTMCCCGCCCGCCCCGCGGGGCTATGAGGCCGTAGGGCCCGCGGGCCGGAGCAGCCTGCCGCCGCCAGCATGTTCGGCCGCTCCCGCAGCTGGGTGGGCGGCGGGCACGGGAAGGCCGCCCGCAGCATCCACTCCTTGGACCACCTCAAGTAAGCGCGGGGCGGCCGCGGGCTCGGGGCCGCGGAGAGTGGCTGGGCTGTGAGGGGGCTCGGAGGGGGCCGTAGCGGCCGGCGTCCGTCGGCGGAGCTGCTCGGGGCAGGTTTCTCTCGGACAGGACTGCGGGGCCGGGGTGAGGAGGGGGCGGCTYGGCGGGCGGCGCTCCCCAGGCGCTCGCTGCCCTCACCGCGGCGTTCAGGCGCAGCTCTCCCGAAAGGAAAGCGCCCAGAACGGTCCCCGGCGGTGAARGAGGCTCTGTGGGCTGGTGTCTGCCTCACGGAAATCGACCTCTCCGTCCCACAATGTCTTCAGGGCAGACGCAGTTCGTGATGTCATGTCACACTCAGGGCTGCCATACGTGTTTGTGTTGTTTTTAATAATGCCACAGAGTGGAGTGCCGTGCGAGGAGTGATCAATACAAGAAATACCACATTCCTCGTGAGGGAGAACTTTGTTTCCTTTTGGTAGCTGAGGCGGGGAGGCGAAGGGCTGGTGCYGGTGTGTGAGCAGTGCCCGTTCCGGAGGGTGTGCGGGTTTTCGATAGTTAGCAGTGAGTCACGGCACTCGGGCCGGGATGTGCCCTGGACTGCAGAACTCAGCAGCTGCTGCAGGAGGAAAGCTTTGAGCTTGAGAACTGCCACGGTGTCTCTGGAGCCCCAGAACCGGGTGTTACTGCTKGCTGCAGAAAGTGGAATAGCTTTTTCCTAGCTCTGCCACTGGAGAGTTAGAAGGGTGGCAAGGGATAAAAATTTTAATTTCCCCGTTCCATTTTAAGTGTTCTGCTATTGCGAGAAAAATGAGAACCACTTTGATAGYTTTTCTTTGTACTGAACGAGAAAAGGAGGTCATTAAGAGACGAAGYATTTTCTAAATGAAATCACTGTGAATATGCAGCTCATTGAGAAAAAGTGCCTGGTAGKTTTCAGTCACCTTACAAGGAGGACACGAATGGGGTCTGACAGYAATGAGCAGGATGCCCTGTACAAGATTTGGATCTTGCAATTGTGTTATCAAGATCATTTATAGATTCTGGGCTTTGTGTCTAACCTGCAAAAACGTTCAAAATGAGCAAGACCAACTGAAATGCAGCACTTTTTACTAAAGACAAAGAAATCAAGTCCAGGAATACAGAACTGACGAGGCCACAGCTTTGCAGGAGTAATTTTGGAAGCATAGTAGATTACACTAGTAAGTCACTGGGATCTGTTTTTACAGCAATAAAAAGGGAAAAGTCATGGTCAGATGTAAACAGGAATGTTTTATGTAACATCCAAGGAGTAATTATTGTGTACTATGCAGCATTAGTGGAGCTWTAGATCTATCTGGCTTTGATATTTCATTTGAAGATAGAGTAAGCACGCTGATGCATGATGAAATTTGAAGAAACTGTATTTAAGTTTAGCAAAAAATAGGCTGATGAGAGGGAGACTTGAGACTTACTTTCAGGCAAGAAAAATATGTCCATATGTTCTGTTGGGGCCCCAGAGAATAGAAAAATTACACCCTGYCTGATTTGTAGCAAAAGGGAATTGGGCTTTAAGTGTTGCAACTTTTGCTTGACTTGTTATCTGAGAGCTGAAGTAAATAGTTATCTACTAGAGTACAAGCTTTGGTCTGCTTTTTTGCATGTGATTCCTTAATTGTGAATCTGAAATGGTAATATGTAAAGGACGGATGGGACCTTTGATCTGTTTGGACTATGTATATTTTACGGGTTTGTTTATCCAGGCTGCAGGAAGTTCAGCTTCTAGCTAGCTGTCAATAGGAGGGGAAATTTAGGTCTTTWCCAAGTGTTGAAGTAGGTAAAATAACAGAAGGAAAAAGGGCAGAGRACCTTCATTTTGGGGTCATGAAAGAAAGTCAGTCTTAATRAGCTTAYTTGATAAGCTGTTTACCTTCTCCTCTTTTCAACTCATCAAAGCCACATTTTGTGTTCCATATGAAGGAGCTGAGTAGAACACACCTGTCTTTCTATTACAGGTTAGCTCAACATGTAAAAGGTGTATTATGCTATGTTACAGGGATGAAATGAGTCTGGGCTAGCTTTGAGGGAACATTTTTAGTTTTAAACTTGCATAGTGTAGAGTTGAGTCTGAATTGTAAACGAAACACCTGCTTAGTGATACCGTCAGAGTTACTGCTTTTTGTCCGTAAATGCTGGATCTTTCCCATCAGCTTTAATGCAGTTTGTTTGAGGCTTGCTTTTCAATTTTTACTATTCAGTCTTCCCACAAGCATGTCATAGAATGGAATGGCTAAAGGCAAATTGTGAGGCCATTTGTGTTAAGTGTTTTTATGCAATCTCTTGATCTAGTGAAAACAGTTAAAATTTAATCCAGCTTCTGAAWTGTGATCTAGGGAAGGATGAAATARTGCTACTCGCTACCTGRRTGCTTCTCAGAGAACTTGGTGTTTTTGTGCACCTTTGTTTCTAAGTCAGATTTTCCCCTCTACTTTTCTATATTGTTAATGTCAAGTGCATTTCCCATTGTGTCTTCTGCACTTGGTATTTTAATCGCATTGTGATTGCACAAAAGGTTCCATGCCATTAAAGTTGGGTGCTGAACATTTTCCATGCCTTGGTCAGMTGCAGTGTCTGTAAACGTATGCTTGAAGTCTTTTTTTCATGGGTGATTCATTTCCTGAAGTACTGTCCGTGCTATGCATCAGGTTTCCTCTGTAAGAACAATATGTTGTTACCTGTTTACAGGCACAATGAAGAAGACAGCATGTTATGGGGTTTTAAAATTTGCGTGCTTGACTTCCTGAACTCTTGCCTATTTTAGTACGTTTTTGTAAATAATAGGTAGGAATGTTGTTAAAACACACCTACAATATTCATGAGTTACTGTGTTACCCCTTTGAGCATGGTTCCTAACCAGAAAAATGTTCAGAATTTTGTTTGGTTTATTAGGTTGCTGGCAACATTTCCCACTAATTTTGATGGTATTGGGTGCTTTGACATTTCCTGCTTGATGGGTTTTTGTTTGAACCCACTCTTCAGATGTAGAGATGACAAAAACCTTCTCTTTGGTAGTTTTGCATTTTGAAGCACCAATCTGACCCCTCTGTAACCAGCATTTAGAGACAGGCTTTAAGGATTTATATAAATACAAAAATACTGTGTTTGTGTGGTACTTTATGCTCTCATTATATGGTATTTCACATGTCTGTAAAGAGAAAAAGAGAAACAAGTATTCTTTCTTGTTCAATTTCAAGCAAATGGGATAAATTAAAAAAAAAAAAAAAAAGGAATAGTTTGATGGTGAAGGCCAGGTTTCCTCTATGTGAATCAATGCCTTGGCAAATTAAAAGAACTCTGCAATTATGCTGCTACCTATAAATTTGGAGATAATGTGTTTCTGACTATTAAACATTTCTTTCTTTTTGTGTTTGTAATGCTCTATATTCCATAGGCTCCCAAAATAAGGCAATAGCATGTTATTCTTCCCATCGCATCACATTCCCAAAATTCTACTGTTGGAGTAAACTTTAATCCCAGATTTGTATAATGCAACTTATTAATGAGAAATAAATGTCTGCAGATGCAATAAACTTCCATGTGAGTTAGAATAAATAGGCTAAACTATGTGAAATAATATAGTATTAATTACTCTCTAAATCTCTAAGGAAGTTGTTCAGATTATTGTGGAATGAACTGGTCTAATTGCCATCTCTTCAGCTGTTCTCTRCTCCATTAACTGCTTCATCCTCGGAGCAGGGACCGAGTTTGTGCTCTGTCTTTTGATTCATTGTTCTGATAATACACATGGTGCCCTCATGGGAAGTTTCTCCAGGGCTTGTGTGCTCATGTAGAAACCCTGGGAATTCTCACAGGTGGTCAGACTTAAGCTCTCACATCTTCYCTGTGAGCCATCATGCTGTCAGTCTCCACAGAAGGAATCTTGAACCGTGATCCTGAGATTAGTGGAAGAGGATTTGCAGGTGCTCTTTGACTTGTTATTAATGGCTTTTATGGTACAGCACGTGACCAGGCAGTTATGACTGTAGGACATAGCTGAGAATCAGCTTTTCCTAGAGTGATTTCAGTCTGAGCAGTTTCTGTTCTGGATTTGAAAATGAGTATTGATTTCTGAGGGGAAACATCACCATGAAGTTTCTTACTGAAGAGAAAGATTATGAAAAGCCAATTCCCCTCCTCCTTTCCCCCCTGCCACCTATTTCATTTTTCCTTCTCTTTTCTGTCTGTTAATATATGTAATATAACAATCTTTGGTAATATGGTGTAGGCTTTGTCACATTGCTGATTTGGGTGTGAGGGAAGGGAGCATGTGGTTAAAGCTGTGAACTTCTGGGAGCTGTTTACCTCTTGGTGTCCTTGTGCAGTACTCAACACAGCAAAGAACTGTTGTTTGATGATTAAGTAATATTCAGACCAGCAAGCACATAGTGTTTTACCATCACAGCACAGTGCATTTTGTCAGCTTCTCCGAAATACCACCTGTTCCATGCATAGTTTGTGAGGACAGACTGTGTCTTGCAACAAGTCCTGTGAAACTCTGCCCAACTCAGCAGCTCAGCAGCTGAAGACAATCCTTCAAACCAAATTTTCCAGATTTTAAGTTAACTGTAAATATGATCAAAGTTCTTGCTGATTTTGGTGGGGCCTTTTGAATTCAAGCAAAGGTTCTGAATCTAGGTAATGTCTTTGTAAAGACTGGAACAGCCTTTGTAAATAGCTGGAACAGCCTCACATGTGTGTTCCGTTAAATGACATTTTAGTTTCTGGCTTCATGTTTGCCCAGTGCAGTGATTCAGGTTTTTAGTGTTGATAAAATTGATGGGAATATTGTTTTTTGAAATGTGATTTCAATTGTGTTTTTTGACCTAAGCATCTTAATTTATGCCATAAACCAGACACTCCAAAATTTTGTTTTAGAAATGTGCTGCATTTTCTGGAACCTTACAGAAGCTTGGCAAAATTCTACTAATGAGATTCCTAAAATTTCAGTCTGAATCACTGAACAAACTTTCATGGAATCCAAAACAATAATGAAAGGCTGTCCCAGGGTCGGTACACACAGGCTATTTTCACATAGTTAGGTCTTGGGAGTTTTGATTAACTCCACTATTCATGGCAACATTTGTAATATGGAAAATCTGTCTTCCTTCCCAAACAGTTGTGAGCATATTGCACAGAAATCCTGGACGCAAAGGTGTTACTTTGGGTTTTCAGTACAGTCACAGTATAACAATATGAGTAGATGTGTTTAAGAATCTAAACCTGTGCAGTTCTAAAATTATATGAAATTTCCCTCACGTATTCTATTTATTTTCAAAATTGTGCACATTTCTGATATTTATCTTTTATTACTCAATAAAATTAAACAGAGGGAAAAAAGCAGTGGTGATTTTTGTGCTTTTATTAGAATTGCCTACACCCCACTTTTTTTTTTTTTTTTTGTGGGATGTAAGAAAGTAACAAGACAGAAGTAAATTAACAAGACTGAAGTAAATTGGTKCTTTGATGTAACTTTTTGGGAAAAAAGTTTTACTCTTCCTTGAAGAGTAAAATTTTGAGACAATCTGAAAGACTTATTCTATTTAGCTTCCTGTCACCTGTGTGATATAAACATCCCGTTTTTTAAGCTTCACTAGACCATCTTAAACTTGCCCTTTGAGATGATAAAGCTGGACTTTGCCCCCTTTCCAATGAATATTTGTGCTTAAGGGAACAGAGACCTGATAATGACGCTTTGCCAAGGTGCATGAATAGTCTTTGAGAGTCCAGATATTAAGGTTCGAATTGATGTGAGTCTGTAAGGGGTCTTTGCAGGCAAGAAAAGGGATCTAATTTCTCTGATTAGACCTTATGTGCCACTTTCTCATATCAACTACTGCATGCTTACCTGCTTCTTCTATTTTTCTTGCTCATCATTCCCTTGACTTSAACATATTCTGAAGAAATTGATATGAGAAGCATCTTGGGGCAGTTACAGTTTCTAGTTCTATGTTAACATGCATAAGCCCTCATAACTCACCTGGCTGGGGAGGATTTGTTTCTTTTGTCACTCTGTGTAACAATTAGTTTTCTGTCTGCAGCAACATTAAAAGAGATTTTAGGGTTTTTAAAGGCTAYAGTGATTAGACTTTGTGCRTATATATGTGTCTACATTGGTACAGTGATGAAAGACAAACAAGATGTGAGGGTGGCAGCATAGCATGTTACTTGTACTTATTTTTTCTTTTAGGTACATGTATCATATTTTGACTAAAAATACAACAGTAACAGATCACAACCGAAACCTGCTGGTGGAGACCATTCGATCCATAACGGAGATTCTTATCTGGGGCGATCAGAATGACAGCTCAGTGTTTGAGTGAGTACTTGTGAGCAAGTTGGGCTCTGCTTTTGTGTTTGAAGAATGCTTGGAGTTGTACAGAGTTCTCATTGAAAAAGTTAACTCTTCCAAGACTGTATTTCATTAATATATGTAGAAAGTTATGGCTTTCTACATATATTTTCATATATCTATGGTAGTAGATAGGTGAGCAGGTTCATATTCACATCATACAAGAAGTTGCTGCTTCTAAAAAGTGTTTGAAGTCCAGAGCCCCTTTTGGGTACTGCTTTTGTTTGACTCTCCATTCTTTTGATGTAAATAYGAACTCTAACTTATTTTAGGGCACAGTATTACTCAATACATGTATTAATATCATATTGCATTAATATCATATCAGTTTGTTCCCTGCAATTTACCTAAGGTACCACAAATAAATATCTTATTCTCATGGTTGTATTTAGAACTGCCTGATAAATTGAATATGCTAAAAATACAGTAGGAAAGGCTCTGATTTCTTTATGTCCTTTTTTGCATRATTTGAATTTTTAAGCCCCATTGTTTAGTATTTAAGGTTTTTGAAAGATGTTATTTTATTATACAGATACAACTTTGCAAAATAATTCTTCGTAAAAGAATGCTGTTTGTCAAAGTTGCCTTGAATCATCCCTAATCCTTGCCAAATGATGTTCCTGTTATTTACAGCATGTGACCTAATGACATCTTTATTTTATTCCAGCTTTTTCTTGGAGAAGAATATGTTTGTTTTCTTCCTGAACATCCTGCGTCAGAAGTCTGGACGTTATGTGTGTGTGCAGCTGCTGCAGACTCTGAACATCCTCTTTGAGAACATCAGTCATGAAACATCCCTGTGTAAGGGCACACTTCCAAACTGCTTAGGATGAAGTGATTGAGATTTGATTGAATTGAAAGATTCCCTTTCATTCAATGAAATTTAGTCCTAGAATTACTAACAATCTTTTAAACTGAACACTACCAAAAATTCAGTGTAAACTGGCTCCAAAATGCCTTTTAATGTAAATTTTCAGTGGTGCAAAAGTAGTTGTTAGGTACAACTGCATTTAGATACAAGCATTTAGCATATTTCAAGGGGTTATTAAAGTCAACAAATTAGTTGTGATCTGRAAGGTTCACTTGCTGCCACAGATCCTATGGTGGAGCTCTGCTGTGTAATTTGTGCTGTAACTGTTCTGATATCATTAGTGCTGACATTCAGCCATGGCTGTTTCCTCAAGCTTTTTGTCAAAATATAAAGAGGATGGAGAATTAACAGTTTGAARTATTACACAGCTATCATGAAGAGAGAGTCATTTTCAAACCTTGGAGAGTTGGGCCTTTGGGAGGAAAAGAGTTAAGCATTATTAGCTGCAGAGACTACCTAAATCGAGAAGATGAAGTGTATTCTCAGTTGTSTTGTTCTTGGGAGAAAGACCTTTGTAGGGAGCAGTCCTTTATATCAGTGCTCAAAGGCATCACTTGAGTTGTTTGGGTAAAAGTTGTGATTATCAAACATCAGGTCATTGCTTGCTAGCTAGTACTTTAAATACAGCTTGTTACCATGATGATTTTTTTTGTATTTACCTGGGTTAATGCTTCTTATTTTTCAGACTACCTGCTCTCTAATAACTACGTGAATTCTATTATTGTCCACAAATTTGACTTTTCTGATGAGGAGATCATGGCATATTACATATCATTTTTGAAAACCCTTTCCCTGAAACTCAATAACCATACYGTACATTTCTTTTACAATGAGGTAAGTGAAGAAAGTTRCAGTATAATGATAAAAGAACTTTAATTTTAAATTGATAGCAGTGTAGCATATGTTTAGTCTCGTCTCTTAATGTCTTGCTTTTATTTTGATAATGGCAATACCTGTGTTTGTGAATTTGTTTGTAAGGATCTCTGCACAAGCATGGCTTTTTTTTGCAGTCCTCTTTCAACTATAATAAACTAAAAATCTGTAAATTGGTGTTATATTAGATCATTTCAGTAGTACTTAAGTCTACTTCCTTGAGAATTCAACTTGTTTATGCTCTGTTTTCTCATGCTTTCGTAAACAGGATCTTTTCTGTTGCATCACTTGGTTCTGAGAGGTTTAGTCGAAGTCCAGAAAGCTGAGTCAAAGGGCAAGGTTGAAATGGGTTTTTTCCTTGCTGTGCTCCACTTTCTGCCAGAAGAGGGCATGAAAGCACTGAGTATGTGCACAGTTACCCTGGGAAGCTCTGTTGTTTAAAGCACTCTCTTTTAATACAGAGCTACAAATGCGACTTGTGTTGTAAAATCATTTTGGTTATTTAAGTAGAACGTAAAAATACCATATTAATACACAGAAAACATAATTCATGTAGAATCCCAACTGATAGTCAGTATATGTTTAATGAATAAATATTTTCTTTCCTCTTGTTACAGCACACTAACGACTTTGCTTTGTACACTGAAGCTATTAAATTTTTTAACCATCCCGAAAGCATGGTCAGGATTGCTGTTAGGACTATAACTTTAAATGTCTACAAAGGTATGCTTTTTATTTATTAAAAAAGGCATGTGTGTAAATTTTGTTTCATTGTAGTTTAATTTTCAGTTATTTACATGTAAGGGTTTTCAGTCTGTTTTATGAGATTGAAAAGCTTAGCATGTTGGCAAGTTTCAGATACACATTTTGACTTTTGTAGCCACTATCCCAAACCTGCAGTAGGTGCTTGTAAATAGTATTTTTTTTCACTGAGGAAACTGGTTTGAGGAAAAAAACACGAAAGTGTCAAGCATACACAAGGAACTTTAGCTTCCCATGCAACAGAGGTCAGAATGTGACTGTATTTTAAAAAGTAAATAAACAAAAAAACCCAAAGCCAAAGTGTTTTTTTAAATATGAATTATTTTTTACTGATTAAATTGAGCTTTCTAGTGTATGAAGCAGTAACCAACATCACTCCCTTTTAGATGGAAGTGTATTAAAGTGTGTCTGTAGAACTCTTGGGCGCTGCAGTCACTTCAGTCTCAGGCAGAGCTGGACCATTCCCAGAARTATGCAGTGAAGGCCAGGAGGCTGCAGTTGCAAATTCCTGTGTTGGGCATTACAAAAGGATCAAAGGGAAAAATGCARAACTTCCCTGTGAAAGTAGTAAAGCTTTCTCAGGTTTTCCAGAGAAAGTGAGGCATCTGTATTGTTTAAGGTCCTCAAAACTCAGTAGAGACCTCAGCAACCTGGTTGTACTTTGAAATTAGTGCTACTTTGGGAATGTCTACTGTAAACCCGACGTCACTTCCCCTTAAATTTTTCTTGGGGTATATAACATTTTTTAATGAACTGGAAATGTCACAGTATTGTCTGTAGAAAAYGTTGTTTATTCTGAACTTCTACCTCTGAAATCAGCATGCTATAAGGTCATATGTATTATGCAAYATGTTCCTGCAGGGCTTCTTGTTCTTTAATTCATTTTAAATTACATGTTGAATTTACACAACTTTCTGTCAATTAAGAGGTCTTCATAGACATTGATAGTCTTCATAGAAGAGGTTAAGGTCTTTTTTAAAACAATGAACAGTTTGCTTTGCAAGTGACTGGATAGCCTGCATAGCAAATAGGTTGTTTACAGTGTTGGCTGCAGCACTGTTTCTGTGTTCTGAGAAATGGGCATTTGGTACTTGCTTTCTAATTCAAGGAACTGTAAATGCAAATATGAGCTTACAAAAAACAACAAATTAGAGGCTTCATATCCTATTTGTGGTATATTTATGTAACTATGTATTTTATGAAAAAAATGTACTTGTCTAGAATTTTCATTGGATGTTGTAGTGATAACAAAGGTTACAGATGAAAAGGCACAGCTCAGATGTWCAGGTTTGATAGTTTTCTGAGTACCTGTTTGCATATATTCTGCTCTAACACCTACCCTGTATCTTTTAGTTTAGGTGCTTTGTGCTTTAGCTTTTTAAACCCTTGTAGAGGATGTCACTATCCCAGTTCCTAATCCTGTTAACTGTTGTCTGTTTCTTTTGCCCTTCCTTCACTGATGATTCCTGTGTTCCTTAATGCAGTGTCATGTAAGTCTAACTAGCTTGACTCTCAGCATTACTGCTTTATTCTTGCGCTTTTTTCTCTTCTTTTTGATAAATAATGTGCTAAAAGAACCTTTCTGAATTCCACTAGATTTGTTTATTTTCAGACATATAAATATATCAACATTAGGCTCATTCAAGCCAGCTAAGAACTGATGTGACATGATGTTTTTATAGATTTCCATTTCACGCCTAAGATTGTGTCAGGTGTATACTCATGTGGAAAGCTAGCATGTAATCAAATTCAGAARRTATTTTGTTGTGTTTCTTAAAAAGCAGTAAAAAATACTGGCAACTGATTTTTGTTTTTAATGATTTTTCTTCAGTGGACAACCAACCTATGCTGCATTACATTCGAGATAAAACCGCAGTTCCTTATTTCTCCAACCTCGTCTGGTTTATTGGCAGCCATGTGATAGAACTGGATAACTGTGTGCAGACTGATGAAGAGTAAGCTTTTGCAAATGCTGGCTATTGAATGGAATTGCTTTCCCCCGATGTCAATACTGTCCTTATTTTGTCTGTAGTAGTCCAGTTAAGTTAGTTTCTTAGCATGTTCCCTTGTAGACAGTTCAGACTTCCCATTCTTTAAAGTTTTTTAGTGATTCTTTTAAGATARCAACGCTATGTGCCTAATCTCTGCTGGTGTGCATACAAGTAAATTAGTGTTTGCCACAAACTTTTTCCTCATCTTTATTTCATCCTGCTAAAAAAAGCAAGTGTCTGGAAGACACAAAAGTTATTTTGCTTCTCAATCTTCTAAACTTTGTCTTTTTTAGCATTCTTTTCCTATGGGTCATCTCATTAGAAGAGCTTTCTGAAAAGATTCTAGGGGATGAATTTAAGCAAGAAAGATGAACTTTAATATATGAACTGTCAGACCTGACATGGCTGTGTAATATTCCACTATSAACTACAGAAATATTTTGTTGATTTGGGTTATTCTTGGTTTGTCTTGCCACTCCCACCTTAGAGTGGGCATGTTTCATGCTTTCCTAAAGTGAAGAGGGACATGTTAAATACAACAGAGAATTCTCCTTTATTTTTGGAAAAAAGTCTTCTCATTTTGGTGGTTGGCTTCTGAGGAGTCTGGCAATGGAAAGCYAAGTTTTGTAAAAACATTTCTTCTGAAATCTTGGGGGTTAAACTGATCTGTGCATCCTAAAGCACGTATAGGCCTGAATAGTGTTTGCCAGTTGCATTAGTTGGAAATGCAACTGAAACATCTTTAGGCAGTCTGCCTGAGCCAGGTGATCTTTGGCAGGGATGCACATTACATTTTCCCCTAAGTTTTTAAGACTTTTACAATTTTTTTTTCTGCTCTCTTTCAGGCACAGAAATAGGGGCAAGCTRAGTGACTTGGTAGCAGAACATCTTGATCATTTGCATTACCTTAATGATATCCTTATCATTAATTGTGAATTTTTAAATGATGTGCTGACAGACCACCTACTTAATAGGCTCTTTCTTCCCCTCTACGTGTATTCATTGGTAAATCAAGACAAGGTAAGCTAAYACCTGCAAACAGTTAAATTTCAGARGTGCTACTTGCTTTCAGTGTGCAAAGTGATTTGTGTAGTAGGTGTATGATACTCTTGATATCTATGTATGGTTTACATGAAACAGCTTTAATAAGTGGCTGTAGAGGAAATGCCCTGAGACTGAATTTAAAAGCACAGCAGATTAAACTATGTTCACCAGAGAACTACTGTTTTGGGTGACATAGTGGTTAAAAGCTGACAGTAGTGGGGACAAGAATAACTACAAATTTGGAACATGGTTTAAATTTCTGCTRCTCTGGGAGATGTGTGATTTCCTTTTCTGATAAAGTTACTTGTCTTCTGGCAAAAGCAGGTTATAATACAGTGCAAATTTGCCGTGACGTAAAAGTCCATCTAGGTAGACAATACAAATTTTCAGGTTTGATACTTATTTCTTCTATTTGTAGAGAAACTGTGTGTTTTAATGTGGTATAGCTGAATTTATTTTTAAAGCATAGCCATTAAATTTAGTGGGTAAACTGTTTTTTGGTGAAATAGAAACTATTTTTTAAAATCTGTACATGTTCCTGCATTCACTTGTCTGTTGTGGGTAGTATTTCATGTTATCTGAATAGCTAATTTTGAGAGCAGTCTTTAATGAAYGTTAACTGAGAAGAATTTTTGGAAGAAATAGCATAGTGAAAACCAGTGTACTTCTGAGATGCTCACCTATTCAAGTTACTTAAGTGACTGTGAAAGACAAATTAATAGCAATTCGTTAAAACAAGGAAGAGTAAGAGATATGCTTATTCAGAGTCTCCATTTCCAATAGTTTGCAAGCAATGAATGTTAAAGAACATGATYCTTTCTGAATRTTTTGTAGCAGAATGTGRAACAACACAAGTTTTGTTTTARATAAAACATTAACSATGTAAATACTTTATATAAATWAATAAGCATTTTTCATAATGTTTTCTRTAGGGTGGAGAACGTCCAAAAATAAGTCTCCAGGTTTCCCTCTATCTTCTTTCTCAAGTAAGTATTTTAAGTATTTGTCCTGTTKCAGAACAAATTTTGCAGTACTGTTCTGGTTTAAAATTTACTGTATTTTTATCATTTYGGCAAAGCCATAAAAGAAAATTTGGCAAAAGAAATTTTTAACCTTTCAGTTTCCATACAAAAGGAAGTAAAACATACTGTCTTTTTACTGGCAGAAGAAATGGCTTCTTATTTGAGTTAATATCATTCTTTTAAGGATCCCAATGCACAGGGTAAGCTTGAGAGCATTCCATGATCATAAACTGTACACCACCTGACATATGATGTGTAATAGCCATGTAGCATGCTGGGACAGAACTTGGTACAATGGCAGATAAAATTTAGCTCAGTGTAATATTGCATTTTGAATCTGCCTAAGCTATGGAAAATTTCAGATTTGAATTTTCCTCTTTGAAAACCCAAACCCCCAAAACCACCACTACCAAAATCTTCTCACAATTTGAATTTCAGAGCTTACASCTGTAAGCCCATAGCTTAAATCTATAATTAAGTACTTGTTATTTCTGATTCTTACCAGTCCCACCTCCTTTTCTTTCTGGAACTTCTTTTCAAATTAAGAGTTTTGCAATAGAGTTTTTRTATAGTAGGGAAGATTCATCTGTTCTCTCTGTAGTCTTCACAGCATTGCTATGAGACTGGTTTTCTTAAATTGTTATCTGAAAATAGTTTTGACTTGTTTTCATAGAATTTATACTTCTTTTTCTTTGAACTTAGAATTTTTCAATAGTTATTTTATTATGTACTGGCCCATAATTTCATCTTTTTGCTGGAAGTATGGGTTTGGGTTTTTTCCTAGGAAAATATAATTTACTGCTTCATAATTTAAATTTTAAAAATTGTGGTGATATGAGGGTTATTTACCACAGAAAAAACTGTGAGAGCAGCAACTTCTTGTAACCAAAGGGATCTGCATCTTACAGTTGCATAAGTTGACCTCTTTTAACATCTTTGTTTTCAGTGGAAGTGTCAGCGAGGTATCACTTCAAGATTTGTATCTATGTTCTTCATTCTCTTTAATAAAGAACATGGAACTAGTCATAAAGAACTGAGAACAAATTTTGTGTATCAGAATGGGATGTGATATAGAAAATCATGCTGTATTTATAACTGGCAGAAACACTTTTTTTCCACCTCCCTTAACCTGGAGTCTCTGTGGTGKGGTGGGATCTGCCAAACCTTGCTGCCTGTTTCTGTTACTGACACCAGGCATACGCTCTAGGCACTGCTCTTATATTAGAGACAAGTGCTAGAGAGACTGTGCTAGCACCTGAAAATGCACTGCTGGGGCTTCTCACCCACTGTTCACAGAGAACATATGCTGTACTTGTACCAAAACAGGCCTGCGGGCAGTCAAGCAACACTTGCTGAATTGGCAGAAGCTTGAGTGATTTGGAGGTTGTTCAAAGTACTTTTGAAAAGTTTTAGATAGATGACTACTGCATGCTAATAATCACTTTTGAAGGTCTGGTTCTGACTTTAATCAGACAACCTGTGGAGAACATTTAGCTAAATACTGTAAAAACAATGATTAGATTTCATGACTTAGATACTATTTGGGAATTTTGTAAGTAGAACCACTGATAAGGGATCCAGCCTTGATATTCCTTTGAAGAGAATGGATATAAGCTGACAGAAGGCTATTGCAGCTGGACCTGAGCTGGTTCTGTGCAGGAGCCAATTGTTTGCTGGCCCACTTGTAAGTCTTGGCTTGAAATAGAGTCATTAGTGTGAACAGAGAACTCTGACCACAAAGCACTTGTGGTCAAATGCTTCAATGCTCCAGGCAGTATGGTCCTTACTCCTGTGTTCTGTAGCCACTGGCTAGCTGACATTGATTTGCTGCAGTTTGAGAGCCAGAAAARCTGCTTCTGATCCAGCTCAGCCTATTGTGTGGCCTTTACTCATGAATCACTGCACAGTGATTGTGTGCACTGCACAGAACTTTCTGGAGTCTGGCCAGTGGCTAGCACACAGGAAGATCTGGGGATGCTGTGCACCATAATCAGTTTGTTGTTCGTGRAAAAAAAARAAAAAAACCCAACCCACATTTCTGGAATGGTTTCATTAGTTCCTTGCTAGAACATCACACAACTTTGCTTTCAAAGGTGTTGAGGAGAGAAAATTTACACAGGAGGAAAGAATATGAAGAATTATTAAAACTAGATAGCCTCAAAGGTAGACAAGGATCAGATACCTGTGTCTTCTGTGTTTTAAAGTAGATTTAATGAGCTATCAGTGTTACCAGTTGTATATAAACTAAAGATAGCAGCAAGGTGAAAAGTATGTTGAGCAAGGGAAGTTGTGAAACTGTATTCTGTAAATATGTCTAATATTTYTTTCTGCTCTTCTTTTAATAGGTTTTTCTGATTATACATTATGCTCCCTTGGTGAACTCCTTGGCTGAGGTTATACTCAATGGTGATCTCTCGGTGTTTTCTTCTAAGGTTGAGCAAGATATACAGAAAAACTCAGTAAGTGGCAAACTGTCTCTGGTTTTATTTTTTTTAAGGCAAAGAAAATATTKGAAAAACAAAATCAKGTATCTGGAAACTGAAAAGCCAAGATGTTCAGGTTTAGGAGAGGAGACCAGCAATAGACATCAGGTTGTGTTGTCAGATCATCTTTTCAATGGGACATTTTAATGGGACATTTCTGTAATCCAGTCTTCTGTGTTCAGTTTTTTTATCTGCCCCTTGGTAGTGAAATAAAAATGATTCAGCACAACTTTCCTRTGAATTTTCCTTGTGCAACTTGAAATGAGAGACTTAGAAAAAATACCTGGCTTAAGGTTTTTATCTSAATATTGCCATTGTTTTAGCAGTAAAATTGATCGTCTCTGAAAATGGTGCATCAGTGAGCTTGTGAGAATAGAGACCAGCCACAGAGAGAGGGGAGKGCATTGCTCTGTCATTGCCCTTTTCCCTTTTTTAACCCTGGGTAGATGTTGCTAGATACTGATACTCTTGTTACTGGTTTTCTAGGTGTCATGTTTATAATATTTTCCCTTTTGTTGTGGCTTTCACAGTTCGTGAAATGCTTACTTGTTACTTTTTAAGGGCCTATTTTGGGGGGTATGACCTTACTGTAAGAGGCCTCTGACTGTAGTTCTGTCGAATAATTGAACATGTCCCCTAATGACTGGTGCTGACCAGCAGTTGCTGATTGAATGTTTAATTTATAACAATCAGTAAATTGGTTCTCATGCACCTTCTTTCCCAGCAGTGGCTATAGCTCTGGGGGTTTCAAGGTGGGAGATGTGTTTCAACTCCTTCAAGATACATGTCAGCTTCTCCACATTTCTTCCCATGGGACMTTGGAAGCTGTGTGGGCTGATCTTAGCCAGTAGCTTTTAGGCTTTTGGTGTTTTGTTCTGTGGACCTTGATATTTAGAATCTAATCTTTTTTAGAAAGAACTACAGTGAAATGGTAGAGTTGACTGAATGCTTTAGGATAAAGCARTCTCTTTCTTATGTTAGGAAATGTCTGACCTTCAGCTAGCTGCATATTCAGTGTTGTGTGTTACTTGTGCAGAAGCAGCTTTGTTACTAGGAAATTTGTGGCAAGAGGGTGGAGCACCAGTTGTTACAGAAGTGAGATTTTCTTTTCCTGTCATGGTTACTGTACAGAGTTGCAAAATACCTATGAATGTGTTTGTGTGCTTGCACTTATGTTAGGAATACTAGGGGTTTCCTATAAAATCCTGTTGATCTGTTTATGTTTGTAATACTGTTTAGGTTGCTGCTTCTTACTGGYCTTAAAAATGTGTCCTCACTACATGTAAACTGGTAAAACAGGCTTCTGTTGTACCTGAACAGKTAGTAAATAGGAGGGGTATTGGCCTTCTGAAATAGGCTGTTAGAAAAACTGCTAGAGGTGGAACTGCTTTACAGGGAGTGAAGAGTGGTGGGTAAAGGGACAAACTCCCATGGGAGAAACCTTAATTTTTGGTAACTTCAGCCATATTCTTTAATGAAACCATGGAAGGGAAAGCCTGTAGTGTAAAAGCCCACTGGTGGAGGCTGGCTATGTGCAGAAGCAATGGGGTGCAATCTTCAGCACAAGTGCTCTGTGCCTGGCTGCCAGGGAGGGGAGCCATCCAGGGAGCTGCTGKGCAGTGATGTGTGTGAGCCACTGCTGCAGGCATTGCTTGGGCTTTTCTGCTGAAATGTGGCTCAGTGCACTGAAGCTCAAGTCAGCTGTTCATATGAAGGCATAGTCCAGTAAAGTGAGGCAGTTTCTTGTTACTCTGTGATGGGATTTCATAGAGCAGGGAGTTGATTTTTGAGCATTGTTAGCCATTCCAGGGGCTGTTCTTTGAATTATGATCATTGTGGGATTATTACTGTGGTGGTTTCTGTTGCAAACAAATTGCCAACTTCTGTTGAATACTCAAAGTTTCTTCAGAAGTTAGTTTAGAATTAGAAGAATTTAGTAAGAAGTGATGAGCAAGTTCTTCAATTTACTTTTAGTCTGGATGTAGAATTGTGTTTTTTTCTGAAGTCAGACTCAAATTTATCTTTTGCTACTTCCTTTCTGTTCTGATTTGCCGTGATAACTATTCTGATACTGTCCTGAGCTTGTTGTTTCAGGGATATCTGTGTATTATGTGGAAACACTGTTATCTCTAAACCTTTGCTCTATACTCAACACTGCTCATCTGTTGTAGCTGAGATGTCTTGATATGTTTAAGTTGAAATGTTACTGTCAGTTTCTAGATAGCACATAGTTTCTAAACCTAGAAGTAAGTAGAATCTCATATCTRTACTCATCTTTCTAATAAGATGAGTTAAAATGGACTGAGGTTACTAGAAGCAGAGTCACACGTCTTCTTGCTGGGATACTGAATAAAGAGCTCCTAACAAAAGCYGAGAAAGGTCATAGTTGCTGTGTATGAATGCAAAATATCCTGAGTTATTTAGGACAAAAAACAATGGTTGTTGTCATGACAGGAATAAGTGGTGCTTTTAACTGGAAATCAATTTATGGAAAAAATGACCAGCAACTGTAAAGCTGATATCTTATGAATTGGCAATGATCTACCCATGGAGATCTGCTGAATCTCACAGGGCAGTGGTCTTTGCCTAAGCTCCTTTGAGCAGGTTCTGCACCTCATTCCATTTTTTYCCCCCTATATTTCTGGGTTTTAGGTATCATCAGAAGAAGTACAAACTCTTATCCCGCAATGAGAGATGAATATGTGTAGGCAGCAGAATGTATTTAAACACGTGAGATATCACACTAAGGTTTACCTTACTTCCTGTGAGATCTGTTTTCCTGCATCATTCAGATGTGGGCCAGTTCTGCCTAGTGCATGTTTCTTCTTTAACCTACTTTCTGCTTCCCGTAAAAGGTGTTACTGGTATTGCCTTATTTTACCAGCACACATTGCACAAGATAAACCATTATTGAAAATGTGGTTGAAAGACATTTTAAAAGTATAAACTAGCAATACCTGAAGCTGTATAATCAAATTATAATAAACCAAATACTATATAAATTAATTTCAAGTCTAATTTTAGAATGTTTTCATCATATAGCCTTGTTATGTTTAGCAGAACAGAATATTTGTGTAGGGTTTTTTCTAGAGCATTCCTTCTTGGATCAGATCATGKCTCAGTGCTTATGAGCACATCACTGTCTACTGGTCTCTCATGTTACTTTGCTCATGTGACTGACAACATATGAGAAATACAAGGATGTTAAGTACATTCTTTTTTCATAAAGAAAGTAGCTACAAGATTCTAGGAAGCAATGCAGAAGTAAGAAGTGAATACAGAAAGGGGAAAATGCATTATGCAAATTGCATATTACTTTTCTGATATTTCCCTGAACAATAGGACTTAAGGTGTTCTTCCCTTTTCTTATAACTTTTCTGACCAGAAGCCATCAATAAAGGTAACCTGGTCATTTTATAACCTTCCTGTGTTGCAGTTGGGTCACACGAAAAATGTATCAGAGGACATAAGTGTAGTAAATTTCATATTGTGGGGTTTTTTTTTGTATTGTAAAATATCCTTCCCACTATGTGGTTAGTTTCAGTGCCAAGTKTAAAGTCACTTATGCAATATTTTTATAAAACATTTGCAAAATGTCAGAAGATGCAGAGAATCATTTTGGCCCTGTAACTTCTAGACAGCTTCTTCCCTGATCTTTTCCTAATCCCTTGGTTTTTRAGTACAGATGTTCCTAACTAGGTGAAGGGAGGGATTTTTTCTGACTTTTCCCCTGATGTTTCTCTGATGCACTCATCTTGAGTGCTTATTGTACTGAGTCATCTATGGCAAAAAGTAATCAGTTYGTATTTACTCTAGTCTTGCTTCTTTTCTCTTGCTTGTGCTTAAATTTTTAACTCCTTAGCCAGTGTCAGCTAAATACAATTGAAGTATTGAGCTCTGGAAGGTGATGGGGTTTCTGTAGCAGTTTTGTTTAGTGYAAACCTGTGCTGGCAGGAAGCTCCAAACCATGTTTCACTTCTCAGTAACAGAGAGGCTTGGCTGATCAATGTTTATAATGAACTGTGATGATCAGCTGGCAGGCCTAGCCAGTGAGAGGGGAGCTCAAAGCAGCAGAGCTCAGAAACGAGCTGCAGAAATGTAGTRAACCAAGTTTTGTTAGCCCATCTATTTGCAGAGATTCTTGCAGTAACAAATGAAGTTGGTTTTCCAGACTTGATAAGTCAATGTCTGGAGACCCAAAAAGGGTTAATGGCAGTGTCATTGTTCCTGGTTGATACAAGAATTAGTTTGCTGTTCAGGGAGGCATAAGACTCCAAAATAAAAAACCCAACCCAAAGCCTCGCAGCACATAGCGTTGGATTTTCTGCTTGCCACTGCCAAGGACCTTTAAAAAGGGGGTGTTTCATATTAATACACTGCTGTCAACACACATTAGGATTTGGCTGCCTTTATCCTTTTTACAAAAGATGTCTCAATTACATATGAACTATCTGTCTCATCCCTTCAAAGAAGGGAAAAGCATTTTAAAACATGTAGTGATGAAATAGGTAGTTCTCTCTCTTCTTGTCTCAAGAAGGCACACTTTTTAATGAAAGATCTTTGGAGTCTGTTGCTTTGGAGATAATTGTGCTACTGATGGTTTGGTGCAACTTCTATATTTTAAAATGGATTTGAGATTTGTGAATAGTGTGCTAATTTACATTTTATATGAACTGAAGTTTCTTTATAAATTACATTGCAAAATGCCTTGCTGTAACTCAGTTTAAACTCTTYGAATTTACAGGCAAAGTCAAGTATCAGATGTTTCATAAAACCAACAGAAACACTTGAGAGGTCTCTTGAAATTAACAAACAGAAAGGGAGGAARAGGATGCAGAAAAGACCCAACTATAAAAATGTTGGTGAAGAAGATGAAGAGGAGAGAGGATCTGAAGATAACCAAGATGACCTTGATAAAAGTAAAGGTACAGAAGCAAGTTCAAAGAGCATAAGAACAAGCACTGAAAATGAAGGTGAGTGTTCCAGCAAGAAAATGATGCTTACAATTTAGGTACTTTTATTTACTGCATGAACCCAGTTGTGATTTGTTATGTGATTGCTCTCCTGTTGCACTATATAAACATGGGGCTGTTACATTTGTATAATTCTTCAGCTGGATTTTTTTCTCATGTTAAATCATACTGTCAGAACATGTATGTCTAATGTGACTAAAAGCTATGACAGTGTTTTCATAKCTGCTCATAGGCCTCAGCTCTTCTCACAATGCACACCTTGTGCCTTGTGGTTGTGGGCACTTGTTAAGTAGACTTGACAACTGTAGCTTGTCCTTTTGTGGTAAGGCAGAGCTGAAGCCACTTCACCTTTGCAAGATGGTCAGCAGTATTTTATGCAAGTTTCAATGATAAAATTGAACAGGTGTTCTGAAAGTGGCAGTATGTGATAGAAGATGATATTGAATAGTTCAAAACTGAAAACATCTTTAACTCGTASGTTTTTTTAATTGGACATTTTCAGGATTTTTATGTAGCACAAACCTAAGAAGTGCTTTTATAGGAGGATTGGTCTTACAGCATATTTTAACTGTTTATTTTATAGTTCCTAAGTTTTAGAAGGTTGTATCTCAGTACTTACATTAAACATAAATGTGGCAGGGTTGCATGCAAGCAATTGAACACAAGAGTGTTGTGCTTTGACAGTCCTGCCCAAACATGGTTGAATTTAGATTTGGGTAGACAGTCTGYTTGAGAAGGCTTTCCTTAAATGGTGTCAAATGTCAAATAACTGATGGTGTGTTGTCTACCATGATTTAGAGAAAATSTGAAAAAATATACTGTTTAAACTGGTGCATTTAGTTGTCATTCTTGTCCAAATTCYTAAAGATTGCTAAAACCCAAGATTTGGTCCCAATAGTTCTACTGAAAGTCAGTAGGTGAAGCACTGGGGACGAGGTGTCCTGKTTGCTGCAATTGTAGAGGCCTGTTTTACACCCTCAGTGAAACATGATGTCCACACATGCCCCGGTCTCACCAGCTTTTTCACAAATCTCTTTTTCAGAAAGAGGTTCTATGGTTTTTCTTCCTGTGGTTTGCGTGGGAAGGGAGCTTACTGTGGCTTYTTTATTTGCCAAAATGATAGCTAAATTTTCTTTACATATGTTATGTATATTTATGCATTTCATRTAGTGTTACATTCCTTAAAGAAATGTAAGCCAAGTTCTTTACTGGGAAGAAAGTTTGCCTAYATCTAATAATGTTCATTCATTAACCTGAGRTAATGGTTATACCTCTTATATATAGATGCATGAGACACTTAATGCCAAACAGAAAATACAAAAGAGCTTGAGACAACTTTGTTCAAAATATCAAATTTTGCTGGTTTTTGATTTGATTTTTGGTGCTTTTGGGTTTTTTTTAGAAATAGAGATGGTAATCATGGAGAGATGTAAGCTGTCAGAGCTGTCTATCTCCACTGTGACAGAACAGAATACAACAGATGAAGAAAAGAGTGCAGCTGCTTCTGGGAGTGAGATAACAAACTGGAACAGGTATAAAGGAACTGTAAGAGATTTTGCTGAATTGCTTCCTTACCTGCCCTCCCCTTAACTCTTTCACTTCTCTTAAGGGATGTTTTAAATCTGCTTCAAGCTAAAATTACAAGGGAACTTCTGGATCACAAGTGAGTGAATCAACAGAAAAGTGAGGTGTAGCCTCTCTATTGATTGGTTTTGGAAATTATCCTGTTCCTTTGTAGTTTGTGCTTCCCTTCATGGCAGTGGTGATGTATTAAGTTGGTAAAGTTAAATTACAGAATAGTTACACAACAAAAGCACAATATGAATGTTTTCATTCCATAATTTTCTAAACCTCTTGAATTAAGCCAGAAGTTTTCTTAAATATATTTATGGTTGCATTTGTCTACTTCATAGGCATCTGTAAAGAAAAAACGAAAAAAAATTCCTCATTTCATGGCTGAATTTGGCAGAATTTTAGTAGTAATAGTTATAGACAAACCCTTGTGACCTTTGTACTGTTTCCAGGGTCCATTAGTGAGTTATTGAAAACTTCTACTGGAAATACAGGTTATAAGTGTTTCTGGGAGCAGAAATCATCCTGACTTCAGAATTTAAACTTGGTTATTTTAAGTAGCCCTAAGACACCTTCTCAGTAAGAATTTTGCATTCCTGTTAATAGAATATTAAAAAACCGTATGTGCCTGACACAAAAGTAATTGCTAATRTGTCCATTGGGGAAATGCATATGTTTGATAGGATTTTAAATTTATTTTTGAACTTGGGAAATGCTGCCTGGTATTCCCAGAATTTCATTCTGTCTCCATTATAGCTTTGTAGTTTAGATTACATTCATTAATAAAGATAACATTTCATTTCATTGTAAAAGTGAAATTGAACCTTGACTTGAACTGGCTTTAAAACACATTGTTCTGGATTATTGATAATTTGACTAAAATATGTGCCAAATGGCTTTTAGAAAGAAATTGGCAGTGAGTGCATGGAATACTAAAGTGACTGGGGTGGCCAGGTCTSGAAAAGTGCAGAATGCTCTGATGTGAGCTGCCAATGCATTTGGCAAATGTCTGCAGTTCAGGACTCTTGGACTGTAGATGTGGTCTCACAGCATCCTGCATCTTTTCTAAAAATAAACATCAAAGCATATGCACTGCTAAAAATATTTTTGAAATAAGGATATGTCTTGTGTAGGGTAATTCTGGCCTTTGTTCTGTGTGGGTTTTTTTTTAAATATCAGTGGATCAGCTGCTATAGCTTAAGATTTTGTGTTATTTTATATGCCAGATGTARTATTTGAAACAGTAGCTGAATTTCTCAAGAGGCTTGCTCAAGTGTGTATAGTCTCTGTCCTACYCTGGTTGGAATCACTGAGCATTGTGGATAAGGTACCATGTGGAAGTGGAAAATGCAGTGATCTCTGTGCCATGGAACTTGCACACCTGGAATAATCGTTAGTGGTTGTGGTGACAGTGCTTCCTAGTGTGCTGAAGTCTTGAACTGGGGACATATTCCCCAAGAATAAATAATTTGAGGAACACWTGTATGGCATTTGATCTGCTTCTCCTATCAAGCCATTAGTAAAAGACTAGCAAAGGAAGCAAATGCTTACAGAGTTAAGAAATACATTTGAAAATACTTACCATGTAGACTTTACTATGCATACTGGGGGTTTTTTATAATAGTTCAATAGTTGCTGGAAAAGCAATGGAAAACAACACAAATAGCAGTTAAAAATCTGCAGCTGTAAAAGCTAAGTCAAGTTTTTMATTTCCTTTAGCCCTTTTCCTACTGTGAAAAACAAAGGAGAAAGCTTAAGTATTTTAGGTATAATTTTATTTTGATGGGCCTCACTACTGGAAAGTTTAAGCTTAAAGACATGTTCTAAATTAACTTCATTTTATGCAATGCTGCACAGCAAAGCTCTTTTCCAAAGCATGTCAAATCTTCATGCTATGTTGTGGCTTCTGTTGCTGTTTTCTTAGGCTGAAGTTTTTGTGACTCTATTGTRTATTTAGTCTAAATGAGGACCATTGGTGAGTGGGATTCTTGGAAGTTGTTTCAGCCTCAGGTTATTGTGGCTGAGACAGATAATRCAGATAGATCTGCAATGAAAATGATTTCTCTTACTGCTGTAGTATTTTTTTCCAAGTTCTGTAATGTCATGAATCTAATTAGTATGTGGGGGAAAACAATGAAAAATGCATTAGACATTACWGAAGTCATTTAATACTGTGTAATATTGGTGTTAATGGGACTACTGATACCTCAGCAGCTTTGACCTTGTAAAACATTGGCTTTAAAAACATTATATTAAAAATAACATATTAAATATTACTTTTATATTTTAGGTTAGATTTTAAGTTGTTTATTGTCAGTTGCTGGTGTGAAAACAAACCCAGTGCTATTTTGCATTGAAGTATTTTAATATCTTGGTCCTTTTCAGACCTTGGGTCTGTTTTTCAGACCTTGAAGCTGAGCTCCCTTTGTGGTGTGCAAAGCCCCCCTTTTGAGTGGGACAGGAGCCTTGTAGGGCTTATTGAATGCTTAGGAAGCCTGAACGCCCTCTTGGCTGATTTTCAACATTGCTCATTATTTAGGWTGTTTTCCCTTGAGTAGTTACATTCTTTTGACATCTACAGTATGTGAGCAATTTGACTCAAGCACTTTGAGTGTGGAATTTGGGTAAAGAGGGATCATTACTGGTGGCATTTCTGGTAGAGGATGTGTGTAATGCTCAGAAATGCACAGATGAGCTGCCGTGGCATGAACCGAGCAGGGAGCAGCGTGGGCTGTGATTCTGGTCACTGCCTTGTTTCAGTAAAGAGAACATGCTGCTGAAATGTGCCTGGAGCTGCCGGGAAGTTCAAGTGCTTTGTTATGATTTGGCTTTCCTGGGACACACTGGGTGTGACCGTGATGGCGCCACAGGTCTGGAGTAGGTATTGAAGTGTGTTGTGTTCTGGTCTTTGCCAGTCCCTCTGACCCCCAGCTGACCACAGCAGTGAGTTTGTAGTGCAGCTTCTCGTCTGCCGGGCCTGTACACAGCAAAATGTGTTTTTGGTTCTGTGACTTTGATGTTATTTTAATRTATTTTCTTTGAATATAATTTAAATAATGTAAGAATTTTTTTTTCCTTTCACTGTTGAAGCATAGTTTAAAAGGTAGGAATTCACTTTTTTCACTYTGGGCTTCCCAATTGTCATCTTCTGGTGCCTGTGACACTTCCCTGACATATCATTTGTTTATCTGGGCCAGTTGTGAAAATATTTTTAATTTTTGCTTGTATTCTGAGCTTGTACAACTGATTGGATGCAAGCCAGCTTAAGACAAGAATCCAAGCTCCCTTGCCATCAGGCCTGTGCTAATGTCAGCTGAATCTCAGCCATATCTGATCTGTCCAAATGCTTTCTGGATTACACTGGTTTTTGTTGTCYCTCCAGGTACGGGTAAAGGAAAGGTGAACTTGGCATTGTTTGTAAGCTCCTGTATATGTGTCAGAGGTCACACATTCTTAAACTCAGGAAAACAAAGATCATCTGCAATACAAAGCCTTTTTTTCTTCAAATATTCCCTCCTAGTTATTTTTTCTTTCCTCTAACTGTTGGACAGTACAATGTWGTTTTAGAATAGCCTAGCTTCCTCCAAACTTCTGGTAAAAATGCTTACAAGTAATGGTAAGAACTTTCYAACTCTGTTTAGTAGATGAGTTTTAAGGTAGTCCTTTATGCAACAGTGATAGCAGTTCCCTGAATTTACTTACATATCCACTTTTAAAAAAAGCTCTACAATGCTTCTGCATACGTACTAAACAGGCTACAACAAATGTTTGAACAATCAGTTCTTGGGAAGGTACTATGGAACAAATCCTGTTAAAACATCAGAATTATTATCAGAATGTAAATACAAAGCATGGCTGTAACCTGAGTAACTCTGTAACAAAACTCTTTTCTTATATGCCTGAAAATGTGCATTACTGTAATTTCCCTCTTCCATTAGCTGACTACCTGTACAATACGATAGTTACCTATTTTTCTATAGGTTTTTTTTTTTTACTCTTTCTAAATTACTTTTTTTCCTAGGCCTTTTCTTGATATGGTGTATAATGCACTGGACTGTCCTGAAGATGATTACTATGCCCTCTTTGTGCTCTGTCTTTTATATGCAATGTCACACAACAAAGGTAAGTGCTGTTATGTAGAGTTAACTGCGAGGCCCGGGTTGGAAGAAACTGTAAACCTCAGTAGAGTCATCTTCTGCTTTATGGGGCTGTTTATTGCTGTTCTTTAGAGTGAGATAGGGAGATCCCAGTAATCCATAATTGTGTGTTGTTCTAAGGGGTCTCACAGCAAACCAGACTTTTATGASAAATAATTTCGATATTTTAGAGGAATATGTTAAAGAAAGATAGGATYAGTTTCCTTATATAACAAGTCAGTGAAAATTTTATTTGTTGGGGAGGATACTAAACRGGGCTACTACAAAATAAAATTCCCATTTCTTTTAAACATGTATGAACAGATTACTTAACTACCACAGCAGAATTTAAAATCAGACTTTGATCTTCTCCCCTTTTACCATTATGCTCCCGAGATGTATGGCTTGACTTTGATTTGATTCAGATGCAAACAAATAAACAGAGAATTTCAGAAGTAGCAAAATAGTTTACATTTCACCAACCACTTTGGGATTTGAATGTCTTCACCCTGCAGGCCCAATTTAAGGCTGAGAATTCTCAGGGATTCATCAATGTGTTTGGTCTTTCTCTTGATCCTCTATTTCCTTGTAATACAAATTTAAGGCTAACTTGCCTGGTTTCCTCTTGCTAATTGTTCTCTTCTGAGAAAGCTGCTGTGATCTATTAAAGGCTTGCCTTGGGGGATTCTCCTGTTTTCTAATTTGCCTTTTTTTTCCTTCACTCCATGAAAGGACTYGACTCAGTCAAGCTGGAAAGAATTCAACTTCCAGCTCAACATGCTGAAGAGAGAAATTCATATAATCATGTCCTTGCAGAAAGGCTCATCAGGATAATGAGTTATGCTGCACAACCAGGTATTGCTTTTCTAGGRTTTGTTTTCCTTCCAAGCTAAAATTTTTGAAGATAGAAAAGAAGCTACTTAGTCTCTTGTCTTTGAGGGGAAGGTGCCTGTTCAGCATGTTCCTCAATGAGCAGTACCCACTGTCAGTACCCACAGCAGTACTACAAACGAGTAGACCTCGTTTGTGAAAGACAACTATTGGCTTTTCTTGTTGTTGAGGAAGCAGAAACTCTGGATTGGTGCTGAGTAACTGTTTTTATACTCAGAACTATACAARGAACTGTTGTCTTAATTCCTACTTTCTGCACTTTAGAATAAWCAAAAATTGTGTTTTTGAGTGGTTTCACCTTAATGTATGATTTCATCCTAAAATTGTGATCTGTGGCACCTTGGTTATAAAAATAATTCTAGTGGAGAAATAGATTTGAAAACTATGGTATCCTTGCTCATAGGAGTCCTTTGGCTATCACCTCTAGGTGGTAGCAAATTTTCCCCCCTTTTTTTATCTCAAATTGTATTTTCAGTTCTGAGCTGTTTTGCAGAAAATGAGGGCTTATTTTCATTCAGCTTTTTTATGACATGAGAGTTACAATGTTCCATGACCTATTCCATGAAAATATGATTTTTGTTCAAGCTACACCTCCTTGCGCGTCCCCCCTTAAAACTTCAAATGGGTCAGACTGGTTTCCTCCAGAAACTGMCACACTATCAAATTTTTCATTGTCTGTAGAGTAAAAACCTGATGTTTATTTGACTTGMAAGATCCACAGCACATTAACTTGTGCTGATGTGCCAAAGATTAAAAACATGTTTATATATGAAGAGTTTGTACATACAGCAGCAGGAACGAGTGCAAATGAGGATATGCATTTATTTAAATAAAGGCATGTCTGGGGAGAGAAGTGCTGGGGAAGGGTGGAAATGGGGGATTTTTATTCATCTTGCTGCATGTTATGTAGAACTTCTCCTTCTCTGTCTTGAAGGAAAAGCTATGATTAGTATGCTAAATACAAGCCTTTCACCTTGTAACTTTATCCATGCCAAATGTCTGGAATCCTTTTGTAATTTTAGCATAATTCAACATGTGCAGATTGATAAATGCATTGGTTTGGCCTTATTTCACTACTATTAAGCTTTACCTTTTTGTTGAATGGTTCTGCTTTAATTTTTCTTCTGCTTTAAATTAGTCTTCCAGTTCTTTTTCTTCTACAGCCCACAGCATTGTAAGGCAGCATCAGCCCTCATCCCTGTCAGATATGGGGGGTGTGACAGAGGAGCAAAGCTTKACAAATTGCAGGAAGAGTAGAAACATTTAAGATCGTGGGATGATGGGAAGAGCTACAATTAAACTGCTGCTATTTTGTRTATTGAAATTTTCTTTTCATAGATGGAAAAATTCGTTTGGCAACTTTAGAACTTGGCTGCCTATTGCTGAAGCAGCTGGTGTTTTCTAAAAATGGCAGGATCATAAAAAGTGTTCACCTTGATTGTCTTGAGGTGAGTATTTTCTTTCAAATTACCAGTCACTGCATTACCGGTGTCAGAGTCTCATAGTATAGTTGAATAAATCTGCTGATTTCTGGTTGCAGTAAGCCTAAATGTGAAATTTGAATTTCTAGAACATTTTTGCATTGGTAGCTCTGTKCAGTGAACATAATAACTTAYGTTYTGTTCTCAGGTTTGCTATTTTAACTTGTAACTTCTCAAACAGTTTTGTGTTTCATTTTCTCTCTGAAATTTGGTCATCCATCTCAATAATGTAACGAAAAGTGCTTTTGAAACTAATGAGCTCATATAAGCTCTATTTTCATAGGTGCAAGGACTGTATTCAGTCAAATTCTGGGATTAAGGCCATGAATAGGGATGTTAATAGATAGTCTTCTGTATCAGTTTTTGGGTGGGTTTTTTAATGTGGCTAATGAGTAAGTGGTGTATGTGTTCCCTGAAATGCATTTTCTCTTTCTAGGGTGCAAGAGAGGAAAGTGTTCATCTCCTTCGTAGTTTCTACAAGGTATATATGCAAAATGCAGTAAGGGAAAAGTCCTTTGCATAACGGGGAATATCTGCAGCCCAGTCTTTAAATACTGCCCAAAGCAGCACTTTTTTTAAGATGGGAACTCCAAATTTGTAAGAGAAGGTAGTTTTTTGTTGGAGGATTCCTCGCCTTTCCTGCCCTTCCCATACCACCCTGACATACCTCACAAAGGGCTKTTGGAAGACTCACAGAGTTTGTACTGGAGATGAAGTTTATCATTGGCACAGATGCAGCATATGCTTGGTTTTGACATTAGTTTTGGTTTGTGTCATCTGAAATGGTGATCTAAGTTTTACTTAATCTTTTTTTCTGATTGGAAACCTTTGCAAAGTTTTTTACTTTGTCTGTGTGTTGCAATGAAAGAAATAAAATTTTTAGCCTTAGGCATTAACTTCTATGTAAAGAGCAGTAAATCCGTGACAGATTTCAMGTGTCTGAAATATCTTCCTGTTTTTCTTAGAATTCTGTTGAAGAATGTTTGCTCAATGTGGCTTACAAAAAACAAGTAACTTGTGGGGGGTTGGCCTTGGCTGGTTGCTGAGGTCCACTCAGCTGCTCTCTCACTGTCCTTCCTCAACAGGATGGAGAATAGAATATCTTGTCAAGATAAAGAATAGGGAGGTYACTTGCCAATTACAGTCATGGGCAAAACAGACTCAACTTCACAGAAATGAATTTATTGCMAAAAAAAAAAATCAGATAGTGAAAAACAAAGGCAAATTAAAACATTGCTGTCCCCCACCTCTCCCTTGTCCCAGGCTCAGCTTCATTCCTGTCTCTTCAACCTTCTCCTGCTGTGAGTGGTGCAGGGGTGACGGGAAATAGGGATTGGGTGTCAGTCCATAACAGATTCTCTCTGTTGCTTCTTCCTCCTCACACTTTCCCCTGTCCCAGTGTGAGTCCCCTCTCCATGGGCTGCATTCTGTCAGGAAAATAATTGCCTCAGTGTGGGGCCTGCAGCTCCTTCAGAGCACATCTGCCTGCAGCAGAGTGGGTACCTGCTCCGCCATGGTCCTCCAGGGGCTGCAGAGGAATCTCTCTCCCTTTCCTAAATGTGTTTTCCCAGCAGTGCCATCAGTGTTGCTGAAGGGCTCAGCAGTGTCCTGCAGCCCCAGCCTCCCCTCACAGACACTCTGTACATAACCAAACTTAACAAAGCTTCAAAGCACCAAGGGGTCATGGCATGTCCATCTGCTTTCTTTTGAAAGGGAGAAGAAATTTTCCTGGATATGTTTGAAGATGAATACCGGAGTATGACAGTAAGTGAGACCCCTTGTGCCCTGCCAAATCCTCAAACTCAGATATGGCACAGGGAAAAGAAAAAGTACTGATAGCTTCTCAGAACACTGGGGTCTTTATTGCTGGGAATAGGAGAACAAAATGTGGGTGGTGTTTTTGTCTCTGAGAAGTTGTGTTTATACTTAAATCATTTATGTGAAATTTCACAGCTCTTTATTTAATAAAGTTTCATTGCTTTCTAAAATTGAGTATATAAAAATTACTTTAGCCTACTAAATAGGGCACTGGATTTATTTTTTTTTTCTCTAAAYGATATGAAAATCTTCCTATATCTGTCTGAAGCTCAGCAAGGTCTCAGTTTTGAGAAAGTTCTTTTCAGAGACAAAAGGTTATGAGAAACTTTCTTTTGATTGAAATAATCACAAATATAAGTCAAAACTGAAAATGAAACCTGGCAAAATTTGKTTTTTAGTATTTGGGAAATATTTCCTTTTGTAATCTTCTGGAGTTCTTCCTGTGTTTTATCAGTATGGAAACTTGGCCAGTGTGTCTGGGAACAGTGAGCAAATATAGATTAGAGGTTAGCATGTAAGGATCTTAAATAAGACGTGGTATTAAAAAATCTCAGAATTGTGGAATATGTGGCACTGAATTGTGTTTTAAACTAAGGAGGCAACTGCTTATTGTTCTGTATAATAATCAGTGTTGAAATATTTTTATAGATGAAACCTATGAATGTAGAATACTTGATGATGGATGCTTCAATCTTGTTACCCCCAACGGGGACACCACTGACTGGTATTGATTTTGTGAAAAGGTTGCCTTGTGGAGATGTGGAAAGAACACGAAGAGTGAGTAAGACTATTTTTCTTATATTTCTTCATGACAAAATGATGCCAAAGTCTTYGAGCAGTTCCAGGAATACAAACACTTTTCTTTGAAAATTGCTTGATTGGAAGCTTCATCCATAAAATCATAAAAGCTTGTTGAAGACAAATCTGTGTAGAGTATATAATAATTACCTGCCCCAGTGGGGAAACTTTTTTTTCTGGCTTCTTGTGTCTAGTCAATGTAGCGTGGTCTTGCACTGGAGTTGTAMTTTTTCAGAGCATGAAGACAGTTACGTACAAAGGCATTTTGATGACACTCAATGTATTGTCAGCTTCTTTTGTCATCTGCTGTCTCAGTCTATCTCTCAATTATATTCCTACAGTAAGAACCACCATGGGAGGCTGACTGGCTCCATATTGCTCATGTTTCTAGACATGGCAAAAAAAAAATTAATTTTACTTGACAGTTCATCTTGCTGAAATAGTTCATGATAGAGATCTTGAAAATGAGGAGAAAACCAGCAAAATAWCTATTTTAGTGACTGACACAATCTGTAGCGGTGATACTGATAAGGACAACATCCTTATTTCCATTCGTTGTTTAATCAGTTCATGGCCCTTATCTGGCTGTGTCCTGGAATCCTTGTGTCAGTAAGTCTGAGATACATAAACGCAAAGAAACTCAGAGAACAGCACTTTCCAAATAATGATTTCATGCAGTAATGTAAGTGTGTTATGTAAGTTTATTCAAGTACTCTTGAAGAAAAAAAMCCCATTTCCAGGAATCTTCTGAAAAGATTTGTTTTCACTRCTTGTTATAAGCCATACAGCTTTTGTTATCACAGCAAGATGCCTGATAAAATACAGTGAATTATTTTGAAAAGTATTATTCTTAGAAAGCAGAAATGTTTCCTGGAATTCTCTTATGAGGCATTTAACAGAAGGATACTTAGAAATGCGCATTAGTGGTAAATGATCGTTCCAGGATTTTGATGTGCTAAATAAGRAATAGCTTAACTTCTGTTGGTGGAAATAAAAAAATCAATACTAATATTCCTGTAGATTCTATAGGATGGAAGGGTCTCTATCATCTGGAAGAATTCCCAGAATTGCTTCCTTGTTGKTCCTCCTTCCCCAGTCACATTACGCTCAGGTTTTAGTACCTCCTCAATTCCTGTGCTGCTTCCTTCCAGCCAGGCTGCCTTGCCTTAGCTGAAAATTGTCATGAGAATATGCTGAACTCAGGTATACCTTGTGACATTGCTGCTGCCACTTAAGCTGCTGAGATATTGCTGATGGTTTCAAATGAAAGGAATTCGATTCTGTGCATCCTCTGACATGATTCAAAAAAAGTTCTCAATTTTCATTTCCCTAGCAAGTGAAATTGTCCCTTATTTTGATTATATTATGAGTTCTTAACTGTTAGGATCTTACTTCTTCCTTGCTACAGAAAGTCCCTCTAAGTGGCAGCTCTTCTTTTCTTTACTTTAGGAGGAGCTCTTAAAAATTTCACTTTGAGAAGTTTTTGAAGTACTAAGAACACTTTTYCTTGGCAATGTAGTAAGATAGTGGTAGGTTTCCCTGCAAATTGCTGTTTCTTTGCACATGGTGTGTGTGTATAAATAAGGAAATCATCATTGTAATGCATAGTTCTTTAATGAACATAGAAATCCATATTTGTTCCAACTTAAAAGAGAAAACAAAGTCAGCTGAAAAATTTCTGGACCACTGAACTTTTCTGTTGTTTTGTTGAGATGTGATAAAATATGGAAAAGCACCATTTATTGRTACTGCTAACAAACTGAGCGCTGTCGGTGTTGTAGGAAGCACAGCATGGTTCCCATTTCATCTGATGTTCTTGGTTGTTTTTTGGKTTTTTTTCCCAAAGCTAAAGTTCTAATTTTATCTTTTGTTCCTGTACTTTGTTCTGCACTAATACGTGTTTGGAGAAGAATGCCATTAATATAATAGCAAATGAATGTGATAAAAATTAATGTGGTCTSGGAGGAAGAGGTTTGAGGGGGAAGRTAAGTGAAAGCTCAGTAGTGGTTACCCTACAAATTTTAAAATGTCCCAAAAAAAAACCTTGTTGGACTTGACCTTTGGGTTACCAAAAAGTGCCAAGATTTTCCTATACTTGATTGAATTTGGCAAGTTTTAAACCAAATACTGTAAATTATTCTTGAAACATGTGGTAGCAAACTGCTTTATAGCAATCTTGTATAATTTCAGTAAGTCCACAATACATTAGAATGYAGTCTGCCTAAATGGGAGAGATGATTTCCCATTCTAAAGTGAYTCTGTTCTTATGAATTAAGTAGTTAATTATTGTTTTTGTTATATACGCTTGACATCCTTTGCTCCACATAATCATATTGTCCTGTTAGAATTCAACAGCATACTAACRTCATTGCTTTGGTGTAATTTCATGGAAGAGCCTGATACATGGCTTCCCTCTTTTCATCCCTGTTCTGCCAGAAGTTTCTGGAAGCTCTGCCGGTAGAGAGCTGGCCAAGCACTCACATTTCTGCTTCACAGGAGCCACCATTCTGTTGATTTTAAAAATAGAGGAGTGCAGGGTTTTCCCTTAAAGCACTTTAGATTTGTTTTTCCTAATACTTCCTGCAATCTGGGAGTTTCTGGGCACTGCAGCTGTTCATGAATTCAGTGCTTTTACTGTAAGGCAGCAGTTAATTTACAGTATGCCACAGAATTACTCTGTAGGAAACTCTTAAAAAGCAGAACACCGGAAGTAATAAAAAATGATTTTTYATTTGCTATACTGAAAATGCAGTTCTTGTTGGGAAAGAGGATTATAAATGGTGCCTTTCAAAAYGTGGCTAATAAAATGATTGTTCTTTGACACTTTGGGTCTTTGCATACCATATGTCATRAATTTGTAAATCAAAACTAGCATACTCATTTCACAAAGCAGCTGTTGAAAGTTTCTTGCGACTGGTGCAGCTTTCAGAATGCTTTGCTCTGATAAAGACCTTCTGAGAATATAAATTAAGTGCTCCAAGAATGTTACATTGCATGTGGCTAGTTTTGATGACCACAGCAAAGTAAAATGCAGAAATCCCCTSTGTTTCTCTCTTAACTTGTAGACATCTTAGCTAGACTTGGCCAGGAAACTTATTACTGTTTTAAGTTCAAAATGTGGGAATCTCTGAAGGTTGGTTGTATAGGTGTCTGTAGCATACAAGCTTTGCAAATACAATCAGTCTTAAAATAATGATTAAATAAAAAAAATCCAAGATTGTTGTTTTTGCTTAAGCAGCTCCTGTAATCGTTTCCCTGTAAGTCACAGTCTGTGTGTGCCAGTGGGACAAAAGCTGTGCTGCTTCTACTTCATTGGAAATAAATAGCATGTGTCAGCTTCTTTCATATGTCTTCTTTTAACTAAGTGGGAAATTACATTCTGCTTTTTCAATTTAAAATTTCAGTTTTATATGTGTTAAAAAAATTTACTGTAGGCCAGTAAACTTGAGACTTGTAAAAGCCAGCATATGTTTGTAAGATGCTCATAAAATATGCAGTATTGGGTGTAAAAATATTTTAATATTCTTTTCTTTAATTTCTCAAGGCAATCAGAGTTTTCTTTATGCTCCGTTCACTGTCACTGCACTTGCAAGGTGAACTAGAAACTCAGTTACCGCTTACRAGGGAGGGAGATCTGATAAAGGCAGATGATGTTCTTGATTTGAGTAAGTAGACCCTTAATTTTCTAAATAGTATGACATGAAGAAAAAAAAAATTCTCCTAAACTGCTTATTACCACTATTCTTACTTACTGGAGATATTGGTGATGTAACAGTTTCCTCAATCTCTGTTAGTACAAAGATTTTAAAATTCCTCTGAACATTAAAAGGCCTTTAGTGTTTATGSTTGTTTATATACAAATAATGTCAAGAGGCAGTAGAGCTTAACATGACCCAAGAATGGTTCCAGTTACTGTTTTGATTTTGAAAAATGCTGTAAACTGTCAAAATGCACCTTTTTCCCTTTTGCCTGAATGCAATGATGATGTTTTATGGGAGCTTGATGAGAGACATTAAAGTTTCTCGTGAAGAAGCATTTTTAATATTTTAATGTGCATATGTTGAATGTGAACCTTTAGGTGTAGTTGCAAGGTTGTCAGCACTATAGATGAATGTAGGTATAGAGAGTTGGGTAATTCCACAGCAGGTTCATTCTGTAGTGCTGGAGGCTGTCAGCAGAATTATTCCAACTGTTACCTTTCAGTGCTTTTTTACTCTAAATTGCTTTGAAGCAGTTACATATGATGTGATAACTGTCTGCCTCACACTGCCTGTGAGGCTCTAGGTGTCTTCTTAGCCTTCTTTAGCAGCTCACTGGATGAAGTTCACTGGCAGCTCAAATTAACAGCCCAGTGTTTGGTTTCTTCAGGTGGTAACAGGATTCTGTTGGTGGCAATGTTTTAAATGCCATGGCCAAGAGGCAAATGAGGATACATTYAATGCTGTTATTTCTTTGCTGAAACCAAAAAAAGGAACGTCATAGTTAAATCTCCTTGCTCACTCTGTCTCTGATAAGTATACAGGCTTCAAAAAGGGCTTCAAAGTCAATTTTTTTTTTTTAAAGATTTGAAAAAAGTTTATGGTGGAATAACTGAGGTTTGAAAGAACCTCAGGAGATCACCTAGTCTAACCCTCTGCTCTAAACAGGGTCAGCTAGAAAAGGTTGCCCAGGACAGCTTGTTGTCATATTTGCAGCAAGGAGAATAAAGACCAAAATGTAATGCAGGTGTATGACATGGGGCACATCCTCTAATTTCAACTAAGTGTACTTAACGGGAACAAGGTGGAGTCATGTTTGGTTGCTTTTGTAGTAAAGCAGAATGTCATCCCAGATGGGCTGCCTGCTGTTGGGAAGAGTTCTTCCTGTGAAGTGGGAGGTGGTGCATTCACTATCTCCAGCCTAATGCTTATCTCAGGCYGCCAGCTGTGCATACAAAGGGCTARAAGTTTTCTGTCAGAGCTTTTAATGTAGATGATTTCTGGAATTGTGATGACTGTAAATTGTAAAATCATTATAGAGCAAGCCCTGAGGCAGATCAGGTGCATTTAGACCATCTCAAATAGCTGTTATATTTATAAAGATTTCTTACAATACATTATTTTCAGGCAAGTATTTCATAAACRCTGGGAACTATTTCCCTTAATTTACATCTTTAGCACTGCAGGTTGCTGAGGTCTGTGAACTTTCCTTTCTTGGCTGTATTTCCTAAAACATGTTTTTTTCTTGGAGAAAGTCCAGAGAAATCTTGGATCCATGTCATAGAGGTGTTGTGTCCAGACTGGTTACAAGCTTCATTTTGCATGAGGAGAAATTAGTCATTGCTGCTAATCACAGAAAGTACACCACAGTTCTTTGCAGCAGTGTCTTATCAGGAAGCCATTCAAAACCCTGTGGTTCACTGTAATCCYCAGACCAAATTTGAATAGTACTGAAGTTTACTGGGCTTGATATTTTCATCTGAATGTGGTTGGGTATCTGTAAGTGTTTCATAGCATGGCTGTAAATATTCTCAGATCAGTTCACTGGAAATGTGTTTAACCACACTTTCTCTTCTGTTTTTGTCATCAAGGATGACAGCTTATGACCCTTCAGCAGCTGTAAACTAGAAGCAGTCATGTAAATGGACCACATTTAGTTGTACAGACTTAAAGGATTCCTGTAACAGTTCCCTAGTAAATGAGTAACTTTCTGTTCTTTGAAAGACTTTTACAGTAATGCTTTACTTGAAGGTGTTGTCAGGTCCAAAATTAAAAAACTTCCTTTTCTGGAAAGCAATTTCTGTCCTTTGAGATCTTGAAGTACTGCATTTCTGCAGTTGGACACTTGAATTTGTACAGCAGGTGTTTTAATCTGCTTGCTGTTGCACTAAAACTTTGTAAATACTGGTCAAAAAGTAGTATTTGAGAGCTCCAAAACTCTGGTGTTCTGGCCTGTTTGTTGAGAATATCTCAATAGATTCAAAATTCATAGAGTCTGACATTTAGTATTTGGAAGGGTCCTAATTCAAGCACTTCATGTCTTGAGAAGARTAGGACTGCTCCAGGAATTCAGGTCAAATGAAATAATTGTCCAAAAGCTGCTACAATTTACCTGGAGAGTCAAAAACAGACTTGAAGTTGAAGGGTGTCCAGCAGTCAGAATAGTCAGGTTTCAGACCTGTGCAGAAGTAACTTGTGTCAAGAGCCAAAGTTTATAACAAGGTAGGCCTTTTATAACAAGGCCTACGGTGATGTAGGGTCTGTCTGTGGTCTTGTGGTAACAAGAATTTTTGAGATTTCCAGAGTGAGAGAAATTGGCACTGTTGCAATTTCACCCCTGAGATGAARGTTAATATAGGTGGTAACAGAAAGAGAAAGGAAGATGCTTAGTACCCATTTTATATTTAACTTGTGAGATGTCTCAACCAGTATGGTTAAAATATTTTTTGCCCTTGATAACTATGATTAGCAATTGAAATACCTGTTAAAAAAGTGATCAGAAGCTTTCTATGTGTCGTCAAGATTATTTTTATATATTAACATTTTTATATATTAACATATATATATTTTTATATATTAAATATAAACACATTTTTATATATTAACATTTTCTGTTGCGTTAAATACCCAAACCCCAGAATCCTCAGCTTCAGTGATTATGTAACCTTCTTCCTTCCTTCCTTCCTTTAGATAACAGCGATCTAATTGCTTGTACTGTCATAACAAAGGATGGGGGTCAAGTTCAAAGATTCCTGGCTGTGGATATTTACCAGATGAGTTTGGTTGAACCAGATGTTGCCAGACTTGGATGGGGAGTAGTTAAATTTGCAGGCCTTCTACAGGTAAGAGAAGTTGTAGTCTGGGTGGTTAGCTTTTCTGAGCTGAAAATCTACATTTTATGTTGCATAGATAGTAATACCAGTATCAGCTTATGTTTTTAAGCTCTGTACCATGCTTACTTGTTTCTTTGGTCACTAATCTTTTTTCTGGTTCCTGCCTTTGAAAACATTTCTGATTTTCMGAAGAAGTTTACATGGCTAACTAGTGACACAATTGCAGATGAGGTAACTTCCCAATATACATTTGGGTCATTTGAGCACTGAAGTCCCATCCAGTAAGGACTGAGTTCCAAGCACTTTGCTCAAGTATCACATTAATGAACTCTCCTAGAGTTCTGATTTTCCTACACAGATAGGGAAGGGACAGGTTGTAATTTCAAAAGGATCTGTGCTTATCTAACTGATTTCAAAAGCTTTAGGAAGTTTCTTGCATTTGTCTCTTTCTTGTCTTAACCGCCACTATTTGTATTTCCTGAAAATTTGCTCTGCTCAGATAATTTAACTGAATTTTTAACTGACTCAATCTCTGTAAATATGGATTTCTGAGGAAGTCAATCCAAGTTGTACAAGTTGCAGAGTCTGTTTTGGTTTTATTTTGYTGGGTTTTTTTAACCTGGAAATTGTCTTTGTAGGATCTTTGATGGARCATTCATAGGCTTTTCTTTCAATGTTAATATTTAATCTGTAGTTTAGAAAAGCTTATTTGTTCTTTAACTGTTTGCCTTCTGCTTGTCTTTAGGATATGCAGGTGACAGGAGTAGAGGATGACAGTAGAGCTCTGAACATAATAATTCACAAGCCTGCCTCAAGTCCTCATTCGAAGCCCTTCCCAATCCTCCAAGCTACATTTATTTTTTCGGATCACATTCGCTGCATTATCGCGAAACAGCGTCTGGCCAAAGGCCGTATCCAAGCCCGGCGCATGAAAATGCAGAGAATAGCAGGTGAATGGGGGTTCTGAAATGATTCACACAAGACTTGTCTGTCATTGCAAGTGTTTACGTAACATCAGGGTGAGGCACAGTAAGGAGTGGTGGGCCACAGAAAGCTCTGAACCAGGGCTGAGTTTCCAAGGAATAGATTTGGTTTCATATTAACTTGGAGTTTACAAAGTGCATATGGCACACTTTTATTGTTTGCTTCATAAAAAAAAATCAAAGCGAGTTTGAGGATAATACAGATCTACTTGATATTAAAAATTTTAGGTTGAATGGTAATGCAAAGGCAATTTTTTTCCAGTTTAGAGCACATTGTCTTTTTAAATGGCTTTCTGCAGTGTTCAGTTGTAACTAATGAATTCCTTTATTTGTGCAGGGAAAAACAAAAGGTTTTTTTAATAACTCCTATGTTTTTTTAGTACAAGGGGCTTCCGGCAATCCTTTTGGGTTTTTTCTCCTCTACTGTATTTTGGGGTTTCCATAGTGTGAATGTGGTGTGGACAGCAATGTAGAAAAGGTTGCCAGAAGCACTGACTCTCTTGTCAGTGCATTTGTAACCCTAATTAAGAGGCAAATGCAGGCAAGTTACGTTAAAAATCTGGTTTAGACTTGAGATCCTGAGCAAGTTATCAATTCTATTGTCACCTCCTCTTCCTTTTATGTATTTGAGTAACAAAAATTATCAATTGTGATTAAACATAGCTCTCCTGGATCTTCCTGTTCAGCCTTCAACTGAAGTTATGGGTTTTGGACACAGCTCTGCTGCAGCCCAGCACCTCCCATTTAGATTCTATGACCAGTCCCGGCGTGGGAGCAGTGACCCGACAGTGCAGCGCTCTGTCTTTGCATCTGTTGACAAAGTCCCAGGTAAGATGAACATTCATTAACAAGCAGTTTTTGCTTTGTGATTTCTATCTGCAGAAACTCTACTGTAACTCATATAAGCAATGAAAAGCTTATTGTGATGTGTTCCTGAACACACAACACCAGGATGAGGCTTAGGGCAAAACTTATTCCAAGAGAAACAAATAATGCCTGGGTGTGTATTCTGGGTATGAGGTGAGCAATACTTCCATTGTAGTTTCCCCAGATGTCTTAATACTTTACCTTCGTTTACAAATCGAGTTAGATTAAGTCATGTTTTGCATATGCAATATTTATGCAACTCATGTGTCAGTGGTGCATATTTCCTCCTTTCATTTGKTTTTGAATGTTTTCATGCTGGATTGTGAAAGCAGCTGGGATGCTGTGCACTGCCTGGTTTCCCTCAGAATGAGCAAGACAGCAAAGGGCCACAGCTACTCCTAAAATATTAGCTTGGAATTGGGATTAAAGGAATGATTCTAAATCAACGAGCTCTTTGCTTTTTTGTCTCCTTTTTGTCTGTTTCACAACTGACTTCTCTGCAGAAATTCTTTTCCAGATGGTGAAATTTTCTCCTTTTTGGTTAAGTCATTTTGAAGTGGAGTCTCATACTGCTGGAAAGTACTTAACTGTGCTGTATTTACAGAAGGTCTTATTACCACTTGCTCCCAACTATTTCACAGAATTCAGTATTTCTCTTTAAATGGGATTTGGTGATTCAGAWTTCAAATGCCCGACTTAGAATGTAGATGTTTGACTCCTTTAAGATGAAATTGGAGCTCAGTTTGCCTGTGTCCTGATGGGAAACAGAAATTATAAAACAATAGATATCRCCAGTCAGGTCTTTCAAATACAAGTGTGTGTTGTGTGATGGGAGTGTATTTCCTTATTTGACGTGACTTCCATGGAAAAGGTGTGGTTGGAAAGATGCCAGTGTCACTGTTTCAACTTTTAGTAAGGAAARTGCACTTGTGTTCCTAACAGGTGACTTCATCTACTAATTTGGAGATGGGGGTATTGGGGATGATGCAACACAGTAGYTTGTTGAAGCAACCACATACTTTATTTGAATTCCAGGAAATGTAGACTTCCACTTGCAGATCCAGAGGAAAAAGTATTTTGAAGTTTACAAAGTAAGATAAATGAGGCATAGAACTTGAAGTACTTCWAGTGCAGCATCTTTGAGATGCATTGTATGASAGTTAGTAATGTAATAAAAAYRGATTAAGATCCTGTTTTACRTCTGATTACAACACAAGTATCAGATACAGGTTTTCTCTCTTATCTTTGCTAAGGAATGAAGTAAGTTTTCTAGTTCGTAGTGATTTTCATAGGAATCTGTGCTTATCCTTTTGTCAGGCTTGCAGTGATTTTTACTTCAAGGGAAAAATTTTGTGGCTTTAAAAAAATTACTGAACAAGTTGGAGTTCAATTACTGGCTTCATGTATTCATTCCTTACTGCTACAGCTTCAATTGGTGTTTGAGTTCTGCAAGGCTGACAGTCACTTTATTTGCTTGTACTTTTAAGAAACAAATCATGCTTTCCCTTGGTGATGATTCTTTTGTAGATTATTTAAAGGAGAGCTATGTTTTTGGCAATATTTTTAGATTAATTACTACTTTTGGCAGGACCATGTTGGTTTTCAGTGCTGTACATCCGGTGTGGTTTTTAAGAAATTAACAATAATATAAATGTTTTCATCCCTTCTGCAGATTTCAGTCTGTGAARAATTTTAATACAGCTGTTGAATCAGTTCCCTAACCTCTCTTGTCAATGAGTTTAGAATTTTCAAGAACATCTGTTGCAGTTAYGTCTGGTTCAGTTTCTCTCATGGTGCCTGCATAAAGCTCTCCATGTTTCCCTAGAGAGCCTGCAGTTACCTTATGCATTCCCTTATTGTTGTCAAATCTGGCACATTTTCCTATATTGTTTCACAGTCCAAAGTTAAAATCTGTTCTGAAAGTGCTTTGTGGTGTCTGGAGGAAGAGGGTGAGGATGGTTATAGCCTAAAACTGAATTTTGTGCATGRCACATGAAGAGTGATGGGAGTATAACATGATGCTTCAGAGCAGCTCCATTAACACAACGAAAAGTGCAGGTTAGCCAAGTGCAGGGAGATGCTGTAATCATCTCCTGCTGGACTGGACAATTCTCATCAGAGAACAACGTAAGCAAAATTCTTCACTTGATCCATTTTATCATCATGAAGTCGTGGCTATGAATATAYTTCAAGGTCTGTTTTAAGTTACTGGCTTTTGTGAGAATATTAGAGCTTGTTAGAGATAATGGCTGGACTGCTCACCATCTCATGTATTAGCTATTTATGAATATGTTGGACTTTTGAAGCATTCTTTGTGTAAATAAAGAGCTACACTGCTYTCAGAGAAACCAGCAGGTTTGGTAGGGGGCCCTGTGAACATAGATCTTMTATTGAAAGTAAATAAATAATGAGCCCCTCTTCAGGCAAACTCAASAAGTAGTTTCAAGTATCAGCTCTATTCTGAAATTTATATGCCCAGTGWGTCTTAAGGGAAATCTTAACGATTTCCAGCAAAAGGTACATCTAAATATTTTAACAACTGTGGTTGCTTACCTACTGAGTAAATTTATTTTGAAAAGCAAAAGGAATCAATAGATTTCTCTTCCTATTTTTTCCATTGTTAATATCTTAGTAGATGATGATGGTGAGGTTTTRAGAGAAAAAGGAGGAAAAAACTTGTTGTTAACATTAGCCTGGTGGCAAGCTATAACCATCTTCCTTTTAAAATCTGAAGGAAAAAAGTCATCCATAGCTTTGGAACCCTGTGCATGGAATGACCTAATGTACCTGTCATCATCAGATTAACCCTTCTAAGTGTTATTTTACTTCCCATAACTGATTAATTCTGCTCACCTTTTCTTTGCAAGTATTTCCTGAAGGAGTTTCCTCTTTTGAATATTTGTTTGTCACTAGTTTCCCAGTTACAGTATTTTGAATGGTTTAGGCTTACCTTTCCCTATCTAAATTAGCTTCCTGTAGCATACTTAAAATCCTTCCTCTGCAGTTGTTTTGGGAGAGAAAATATTTGAGGTCACTTTGAAGCAAATGCTGCTGTGTGGAGATATGAATCCATGAGTGCTGTTCTGCAGAAGCTTTGGGCTGACATCTTGCTAAGTCAGGCCAGCTTTCTCTAGGACAGTCATGGGAGACCTTGTTTACTGTTTTCTACTGTTTTGGTGGGGATGGCAGATTTCTTCTCCCTTGAAGTGCAAGCTTTTGTGAATATAGAATGCTTTGGATGGGTACAGCTTTTACCAGCATTGTAAGGGAAGTTAAATCCCTTGATGCAAGCACTTCTGTACCAGTGGCTTTAGGAACTGTTCTTAGTTTTTTTTTTTTTCATTTTAACAGCTGGCTTTGCCTCACTTCTGTGGTCACAAGTCCACTGGTATTTTTCTGTTTCCCCATCCTAACTGGTATTTCCAAATATGAAATGTGYATGAAAAACTTAATGGACATTTTCTGATTAAAAACTATAGCACTCTGGACCAGTGATACATGTAGAAGTCTTTCACATTTGAGGTAGTTCAGTTTGTGGTCAACTTTTTGCAGACTGTCAGACATCACAGTATGTAACCTCAGTTTAACTTAACCTAAATGATWGCAGAAAATCAATCAGTTTGGTTTCTGAAATAAAATATGTGGATTTATTTACATTTATGGGATAATTAGCTGSTTACCAAACTATTTTGTTTTTAACTAAAAGAGATGTCTTCTACCATGGTGGTGATTTAATTCTTTCAAGTGGTGTTCATCTTGAATACAATGAATTGTAATTTAACTTGGTAAAAGTGACATTTAGATACCTATCTAAAACTATGACACAGTGCTRCAGAAATTCAGATAGCATTGTGTTTCTGCAAGTGGTTTTGAGTCTGGTTCTCGGGTAAGCATGGGAGGTAGAAAGTAGGAGGTGGGACTGCAGATCAAGTCAGATTATTAGTAAGACTGATGTTTGTTAGCTTTGTTCCTGTGCTTTCTTCACTGTGTTTTTTTCACTTGTAGCACAGTCTGTCACTGTGTTGATGCTAACAGCATTTYCCTGACTTGCATATCTATGTTTTGAAGCTTTCAGAGGCTCCTTGTAACATGTGCATTGAAACTGTGTTTTGACTGGCTGCTGTATGGCACCAGCAAATTCCCCATGTAGGAGATTCTCTGAGTGAATCATCCATCCAGTGCTGTGGGAGATTCCCCATATGAAAGGATGAAGAATTGTGTGGTGCATTTGCCATCTTACCTGRCTGTCAGATACTTCCCTTTCCACTGTTAATGTGCAGTGATGGCAGCAAGTAGTATGTTGTCAGGTGTTTTATGGTGCATGTTGTGGCTACTTTCAGTAGTTTAYAGCACTGCCAAAAAAACTTTTGCATTAGTACTTTCTTGAGGGARAGTGAGGAGGATTTAAGGAGTGCTGTGAGACACTATACACCTTTCCAGTCTTCAAACTGGAAAAAGTTTAGCTTGTGAGAGGCTGGATGAAATTCAATGCCAGCATTAGATGTGATTGATTAAAATTTCCTGAAGTTATCTCTAGTAAAAAATGTAGGCCTTCTATCCAAGAGGTTTTTTTATTCGCTTTTGTCTTAACCATTTTCCTTACGTTAAGGTCTATGACCCTGAATATATTGACTATATCAAAAATCAAAGAGTTTTGACTGTTTGTGCAAACTCTAAATTTTAAAATACTTTGAATCCTTTACACTCTGTTTCCTTGCTCATTGATCAGCACTTGTAGCCTGTTTTCAGTAAGATGCATTCAGATGTTCTGGTTTCCAAGATGAAGGTGGGAGAGGGCACATCCTCTGGGTCACTGCGGGAGGTTGGCACCACTTTGATACAGCRTTTGCTTTTACCTTTTCCCACTTTGTTCTATAGCATAACTCTCAAGATAATTAACCTGAAAACCTCCCTGTTTTGCAGGCTTTGCTGTAGCCCAGTGTATAAACCAGCACAGTGCATCCCCACTGTCRTCACCATCCCCTTCCAGTGGCAGTGGCAGTACAGGGCGCTGTGATTCAGTGACTGCAAGCTCGACATCCACTCCTTCTGCTGCACAGAGCCCAGCAGGTATTCACTCGCCATCTTCAGCCTAGGCACTAAGGCATACAGAGYAATTCATTGTAAAATTAAGTTAGTATGTTATTGGATTAAAAGCAGWAGGGCTTTATGGTTTTAGATCACTTAATCAGCTAAGCCAATTAAAAATAAATTGGGTGCAAATTTAAGTGATCTCTTCAGCTCTCTGGAACTCTGAATACTTGGCATCTTTCATTAGAGATTTTAAGTACTGGTGAAATAATGTCCTGCTTTTCTGACTTCTTTCCTGGCACATACAGTTTAGAATKTTGTGGGGCTTTTTATGTTGGTGGYGTGTTTTAACTGAAGAAWTGATTGCTTTGAATAAATCTGTAATGTAAAACTGTTAGCCTTAGGGCCATAGGGGATAAGTTGATCTCCACATGAAGCATCTCTTTTTGAACTGGGTGGCATTYGCTTTTGTGTGTTTATCTGATCCTCACATTAATTTGTAACAATGGGCCAAGTATGAAATATTTGAAAATAGTTATTTAGAATGTTAATATTGTAAAGCTTTTGCAATAACACCGTGGCTGTACACTTCCACGTTTCAGGAGGCTGTTTCAGCTGGTGCAGAAAAGACTGTAATATGAATAGACTGACAGTGTAACTTTCACAATGTAGATTGCATGTGTTTGCATTGGTCAGTGAATTTAGTGGGTATGCTTAAACTGGAGCTTCTTGTTGCATTATTCCTCCTTTCTGTGTACTAAGAGTCGACAATCTTGTCTGTTCTGTGTATGAGGCAAAGCCCCAGGCTGGAGACTGAACAAGAAGTAAATCCTGAAGGGTGCATACTGAAATGCTTTTGTGCTAGAATTGACCTGCTCTATCTCATTTGGTTATAAAACAATAGAGGTAACTTGATTGTCAAGATCTTTTCAAGCAACCCYTCCTTTTAATGGTCACTTCTGATGYTGATCATTCCTTGAGAGGGCTGTTCTGGATACCCCTTCTAGGACATACCATTTTGCCTTTATTTGGAAGGCACATCTATATCTAAAATTTGTTGCAGTCCTGCAGGAAATGATGCAACTTTTGCTAGTTATTGAGTGTTTTTAGGTTTCATTAAACAGTGTCAGCAGATCAGTGTACATTATATGTTTAAAGTGAGTATCCCTGCAAGGAATACCTTTGGAAAGGATAAGGAAAGGATGTCGAKGAAGTTAGTGAACAATATATGAACTTCTTAGTGCAGTTTCAGGCAATAATGAACAAATAGTGGTTTAAAAYCTGTGGCTAAATATCTGACGGTGTCTCAAGATGCTTAGTATAGACAAGTGAGAACTCTGAAATCCCTGGAGTTAGGTCTTTTGGGGAGTGGGAATATAGGGACAGTTTTCACCAATCCCTGGAGCTTTCTTGACACTTTTTGCTAATCTTCAGTGTCAGATCAATACTGTTTATTCTTGGGATCAGTGTTTCTCCATTAACTGAYTGACCAGTTTGCTGCAAGTTTGTAATGAATGTTCTCCCTTTTATAGTACTTCTATGTAATTGTGATCTCTAGTGAAACTTGCCAGGAATGTGRCATGAGAGAGAGGATCTGTTTGGCATGTCCAGGTAGCAGTTCTWTGGGCTTCTGCATGAACAGAACTCTGCTGAAGTAAGTGACAATGCCATGAGCACTGTCTGTGCTCTATCAGGTCATACCAATCACTCARCTGGCATATGGAAAYRCTTGTTGGTGTTCACCCACTTCAATGGGTGATTTTCCCTTAGCTTAAGCAGCTGAAGCTAAACTGCCTTATTCTGCTCGGAAGCACGAGAGGAGACTTRAATCATCTGAAGTGGCTCCTTTGAGGAGGAAGTAACCAGTASCTGATGAGCAGCAAGCAGTTACCAAAATCTGTTTTATGTCCCAAGGCAGCCCTTGAATGCTGCTGCTGTCTGTCACATTTGTCTCATTTCCCATTCCATTTTGAACACACACAAATGTGTAGGAGCTCTCTGCCCCTCCTTCCCTGCTCCCCTGTTTGCTCTGGCACCTGCTCAAATTGTTGAGCATGAAGAGCATCCTGGGTTGCTCAGGAACTTCAGACAAGAAGGCCAGACAAGATAAAAGGGAGATGGCTATCTGGACTTCAAGGAAACTACCTCAGCTACCTTCCTCAGGAGCAACATCTTAAACCACACAGCTTATTATACTCTGAGCTTGTGATTTTAATGTCCTAAAATACTCTCAATTGGCAGGTTTAAACTGGTCAGGATTTGATATATTTGAGACAATAYTTGTAAATCTTCACAGAGTTGCTTCTGGAAATCAGATTTGTGACATAGACACCAATTTTTACATAAAAGAGTGATAAATGAGAATAGAATAAAGACAAATTGCATATTARTTAAGAGAAAGCAATGTTACAATATAGAATATATATTGATAATTGAACAGCAAAAGAGCTTTCAAAAATATCATACAAAAAGGTTACATTAAAGTGTTTTGTGAAAGTAATTTACTTGTTACCATTCCTACCTGCATCAAACAGTCACACAGTGTTGCATCAACATCTTTGTTATGAGTGATAAACTCTTGTGCTTCCCGAGTTTATTGGCTATCCTACCTAAGAGCTTTGTGGCACAGATATTTTAAAGACTAGCAGCTCTCCCATTTGCAGTATCTGGGATTTAAGCTTAGCCCTTTACAAGGTCACTGTTCTTTAAAATTGAAAAAGCAGAAGTCATCCCTTAAAGAAAGCAGAATGCCTAGCAAGACAGAAAAATCAGTATCAGGTTTTGCAGATGCTGCTATCAGAATGTTTTTTTTCTTTGTATTTACATGATTTTTTCATTGGCATGTCCGTTTGAAGTGTTGCTATGCACAAGGTAGAAATGTTCTCTTGTTAGGCAAATTTGAGTCATCAAGTTTCAGAGTTTAGAATAGTCATGTCTTGGCTACCCTTGCTGGAAMTGTGCACTTCTTTAAAGTGCTTATTTTTATATATGCCAAGGAATAGATATAGAAGCTCTYTTACTGTAAGTTAGCAGTCTTCCARAATTATAAATGTGTTAATGTCATCTATGCTGTATTTTATTACTTTTTAAGCTGTCTTAAGTTTTAAAATGCAATTGGCTTCAGTACTTAAGAAAATGTTTACATTGGARCAATAGGTAATGAGGACTTCGCAAGGCACTGATCTGTGCCACTTCTGCTGTATTTCATGCTTCTGGCAGATAGTGATGATAAAAGATCTAAAATAAGTACTAAGAGCTGTYCCTTGTTGCAGAGAACATATTGGATTCCAGTCTGTAAAATTAAATTTCCATTCCAAGGAGAGGATGATTAATCAAGCATGGACAGCCTATAAGAGCAKTGCCTGCCTTCCTATTGAAACCATCTTTGTCTCTTCCCTCTATAATCAGTAATGTAAATGTGGTTTGACCTTCTGTTCTATGATGCTCTAGTAATTTTCTAACTAGGTGAGGAAGTACTTTTGTTCTTAGAAAGTTTCTTTTCTAGGAACTTTCTATGCACCAAGCATCATCATCTGAACTGCTGCTATCTTTTCAAACCCTGTATTTGGCTTTATCATAAACCAAATGTAAATGCTGCTGTTGGATATGAGAATGGTAGGGCTGAATGGTCTGAAGTGTTGTCACCTGCACTGTACTGCACCTCATATAGTTTATGGCCAAGGGAAAGGAGAATAATTTTGTGTCATCAGAATTTGTGGTAAATAACTTCTCTCAAGATTTCTGAAGCAGGTGAGTAAATTGTAATTAAAATAAAAACCTACCAGCCCTCCTTGGTCTAAGTGCTGTTGGTATTGTAAGAAATAGCCCAAACTGTATTATTAATATTTCCAGATAGGAAGCAAAAAAAATCAGTTAAACTCATTTATTTCTAAAGAATGAATACTTCCCGCTTCAGAAGTATTTCYCAAAACTAGTAGGCTTTGGTGTGGTGTTGAATTGTATTCAAGATACCAGCAGTTACGGGTGTGTCCTTGTCACTTATTCTTGTTGCTGCTCTAACATTTATCCTTTGTCTTCATTCCAGTTTCCCTTCCCTGTGTCATTGTTCAAGCCTCTGTATGATTTATGGCTGTGTTTCCCTCAGTAAGGTCTGGCAGGAAAGGACGCCGGCGGGTGTTTAGTCTGTCGGAGGCTGACAGTCACGGTGGACACTGGGTTTAGGCCTTCCAGCAGCAGCTGCAGCAGAAACTCCCGCAATACCCACTCAGGCAGGTTCCTCCATAAGCCTTCACAAGCCCATAATACTCAATAGAACATATTTGCTTTCCATGCTGACAGCAGTGACAGTGAGGTAGGAAACTGAAGAAAGCATCGTAATATTTATCTCTGCGTTTTGTTTTGGGAGAACTRTAAATTAATTAATTAGCTGTTTCTGAAAGCCTTATATGCCRTTTCTCCCATGTCTCTGGACACTCYTGCCAAAGGTGGAAATTGTGCTTATCAAGCCTCCAGCTTCAAAGCAGCCATGTCTTCATTTGCACAGGGCAGCCCTGGCTGTAGTGAAATTTAGTAAGCCCAGGCTCCTGAATGGACAGTAATGCAGGTCGTTGGCCAGCAGCAAGAAATCCTTTTACAGCTCAGGTAAAAGGAACAGCCATTCCCTGTCATATTCCCAGCAGGAGACTGTCTTTGGACTGATGGCACAGGCTTTATATGTCTGTGATCAAGCTCTGGCAGATGACTTTATGGACTGTTTAATTGTCCTCTCCCGAGGAGCTTAGGCGGCAGAGCAGATGCAAAAAAAAAAATGGAGATAYGCTTCACATGACCTTTGTTATTTAATCTATTTTCACTTGTATCCAATTAATTTCTTTTCTTTGTTACTCTCATGGCATGAAGATACTTTACTCAGCTGGTATTATGTAAACACCCTTTTTTGTCTTCATAGATTTAATTTGCAACTTTTCACTTAATGTCTTGTTATTTTTTTTGTTATCCTTTCCTAGTATGTTGCTATACATCTTAGAACCTTCTCTGTGGATGATGCTCATTCTTTCCTTTTTCTTTTCTTTCCTATTTTCTTTCACAATAATTCTTCTTAACATAAGTTAAAACAACAGAAGTAGAGTATTTTAGTTTGGATTTTTTGCTGTAATGATAATCTTTGTAGCATTAAAGAAGTGCTGAAAAACAYGTGAGGCTGAAGCTCTAAATCTAAAGAGAGCTAATAATACCCCAAAACTTGGAAAACTACACTTTGTTTTCAATAGGTGTAGTAAGTTTGGAGGTATGGAAGGGTGTTTGTTAGAGCTAAAAGTTAAGGCAAGAACCATTTTAAGAGACTCACTTCACTCTCCCTGGTTTTGTTGCAGATCTGGCATATATTTTGTGCCAGAACACTCTTGCTTAAATACATGGAGTTTGGGGAGAGATAAATAGAAATGCTGTTTTGTAGTATTAGGTGATAACCTTTTGAAATTCAAGAGTGGATCATATCTTAGTGACTGGTGGTTTTATCTGCATGAGGATTACAATTTTTTTTTCTTTCTATCCAAAAGTCAAACTGGAACAAAGTGTTAGGAGTTTTTGAAAACGCGTTAGTATTYTTGCATGCAGTATGAAAAGAAGTTCCAGATAAAGGGCAGAGAAATTAATTTGTAAACATGCTGGGTACATGAAACTCTTAAAAAGCAAGAGCTTGGTACCTGCCTGGAGACAGACATTGTTGTGAGCTCTACACTATGTTCAGAACTCTCCCTCCTCCACCTCTTTGTGTGTTGGGATTTGCTTTCTGGTCATTTTGGCAGTGATGCCACGTTGGGTTACTGCAATTGGCCACTGTTCCCCAAAATACAGTGCCAGAGTGACAGAAGGACACTGACGAAGGACATGCTGAGAGGAGAGAGATTTGCTTCTATCAATAGTAAATAAAAGMTGGAGGGAAGCAGAGAGCAGTTCTGATCTTCTATTCTCTATAAATGCTGCAGCTGAAATACTGGGAATTATATTTTGCTTACATATTTTGATATTTTTATCTTTCTTCAGAACGTGTTTTGAGACTTTCTATACAAAAGTTTGGACTTGTTAACTCCAGACATTTTTTATGAGACTTTTTTCAAATACTTCTACTTTGTGGCATTAAGATGAAGAGTCACTTTAGCATTAATTTAAAACCTGTGTGGGGACAATACAGAATAACAAAAGAATATGTATATCTTTCATTATTTCAGTAAATGAAAGCAATATGAAACTATACTGATATTCTATTGGGAAAGGAATGATTTAAGAAAGTGCAGCTTCAGAAGTTAAATAGGACCACAAGAGAAATGTGCTGTACAGAACATTCCTGAGCAGAATGCCATTRTTTGATAATACTTTGCTTGCCAGAATGCCTCAGGTTTCTGAATCCTAAACTTTGGTGAATATTCATGCTATAGTATAAGTAAGATWAAAAAAARTATCTTKGCAAASAGCATTTGATTTTCTTTTAAGRTTTTATAAATTAAAAATCAGTTCTGTTCTGTGCATACTGAAATGTTAGTGTTTATCCTGGAATTCAGAGAAATGAGGCTGTTTTTCATTGTTYTAGCAGTTCATTTTCCATGTGAGTCTTGCTTCACTTCCTCTCCTAGYAGTTGCTACATTCTCACTAAAGCTTCTTGACAGCTAAAAACAATCTGTAGGGTTACTTTGAATCTATCCTTATATTTCAAAAATAACCACTGATGTCCCTTTTATTTAAAAGGAGACTTTTTTACCATCTATAAATCTTGTTTTTATTAAAGTGAGAAGCTTTAGCCACCAATTCAGCAAAAAGTACATGTGAGTGGTTTGTGAAGTGTGAATGCACCATTGTTTGGGGTTATCATACCAGAAAGGTAAAAAAATCAATAATCTTAGTGTTATCCACTGATACCTGACTCATATCCATTCCATTCTCCACTTCGTTTTTCTTTTTTTTTTTCTTTTTTTTTTGTCTTATGTTCATGCTTTCTGTTCTTTTCCAGGACTAATTGGAATCATATTGAAACGGAAATATTTTTAAGGTCACTGTGTATTAAAACCATACCTAGTTCTTAGCTTCTGTATTCACTACATTGCCTAGTAGACTTCTCTGCAGATGCCTGTACACTTGAACACATGCTGTTTCTTACAAAAGCTTTAAAACTGGTCTGTCTTGAAGCTGGATACCTGTTACTTTAATGGCATCTATTACTGGAGTCTGAAACGAAAAAAAATCAGACTTTTCTGGGCATACTTGCTCATGTAAGGCTGTATCACCTCCTCCCCTCCATTCCCTCTCCATCCTGAGCCAAATGAGCAGCTTGCTCGGCAGTTCACTAGGATTTTTAGGGGGAAAGGACAGTACAAATAGCTGTTAATGCTGGAGGGGRTTTTCATAATGTGGGAAAGTGTAGTAGCATATCAGTTTTTCTATAGAATTTATTCTTATTCCCAGTTTTATCAGTGGTGGATGCCCCATGCTTAGGAAGACAAAAAATCATGTCTCCCAAGGCTGTGTAAAATTGGCCTCTTTTGCAGCACCTTCACTTGCAGTAAGGGCATCATCCTCCTTCCTCTTCTGCCATAATTCTGCTTTCTGTAGCTGAGGTGTCGCTTAAATGTGAATCTGGAGGATGAATTGAGAGAATGGCTTCCAAATTTTTGTAAGAAACAGGCCACCTTTTGGGAAAGCTGGCTGTAAAGTGGTTCTTTGGTTTTTTCTTTGATTTCTAAAGATCTTCCTGGTATGGGGTAGTGGCTCATTTTAGTTCATACTAAATACTGGAGAGGGTTTCTTCCCCTCAATTTCCTCTCTCTGAGAATATTTCTAATACTGCTACATATTCTAATACTAAATGTATATAATTGTCTGGTTCCTAATTTGAACAGAATCCTGCGGCATTTTATGTTATGCCTTTATAATATTCTGGTTTATTTCTAATTACTAAAAAGTGGATGTGTAAGCATAGTGCTTCACAGAACTGCATTTTCCACCCAGTTTATTCTTGAACACTAATGAATAATGGTCTGTTATTAGGCTTAATGTATATACTGACTTGAATATTGATTGTTCTTGGTGCTTTCTTTTCTCAGATGAWGCTTCAGCTCCAGAGCAGCCTCCGATGGCCAGTTCCGGTCAGACGATGTTGACTGATGAATCTCTTCCAGCTGTCTCCAAATCCAGCAAAAACGCTGTAAAAAGCAGTGACATAGAAACAGCCAACCTGTCTCCCAGCCTGATTCCCGCACAGCAGCCCACAATATCCTTAATCACAGATGACAACACGGACACGCTGAGCGTGGAGTCGCTCACACTGGTGCCACCAGTGGATCCACACAGCATTCGAACATTCAGCTGCATCCCTCAGGCCTCTTTGCAGTCTGAAGTTGAAGTTGACAAAGTAAAAGAGGTAGAGGAAGAACATTCTGACTAAAGCCAAGGTGCAGACTGTGATAAACAGTGAAGGAAATGCAAACCAAATTGTGAATTGTTTTTTCTCTGGGAGTTCAGATACTTCTGGAGGCCTGAGAGGCCTCAGGTCCACACGAAGGGACCAACTGGTGACAGAMAATGTCAACAAAATTTGGAGCCAACATTGGCTACTCGGTGTGTCTGAACTGGAGAATGGGAAAAAAMCCCAAACTTTCCAGTCTGGACTGGTTCTTTCCTACCAATTTCTGTTATATAAGAACATGAAAGTATTTCAGAGGAYCTACTATCTTTCTAACAGGAACTAAACAATTGTGAAAGATCTACAGTATTATGGCAAAGTGAAGAGATTTTTGGATACCCAGCTTCATGATACTGCATTATTACGTCTCTGAAACTGGAGACATACCATTGACCCGAAAAAATTATATATTGTAAGACAGAGGTAAAGCTTCCATTTGAGTCAGGTTTTTTCAGTTYGGGTTTGGRGTTTTTTTGTGGAGGAGGGATTTTGGGGTTTTGTTTGGCTTTTTTGTTTGGTTGGTTTTGTTTCTTAATCCTGATCTTGTTAATCTTTTGGAGGTCTGCAAAATACCAGCAGGCTTGGCCACTTTCAGTATTGTCTTTGTGGGACTCCAGACTTCAATATTATGTTTTCCATATGTAATATTTATTTCAAGATTTATTTCAAAGGTACACCTTTCTAGATGTAAAAGCCTGAAGTTTAATGACAAATGCTTATTCAAATTAACATAAGRGATTTTTGAGACTACTTTAGTCTTTGCTTAGCCACCTACAGAGGAATGTAAAATATTTTAAGAGATTCCTATAGCTTGTTTGTTCACTTCTGACAGTCAAAATCTGCACATCTGAGGAATTGTGATATCCCTGCAACTGAAAGACAACTTCAAGATGCAGACAGAAGCAGTTATAGTCTAAAGAGGTTTTTCAAATTTTTCATAGTCACATAGGAAGAAGGTCACCATATCTAACTGATAATTCCTTTGCAAGTCTGAAACTCAAAAGGCAAGGTATTGTGACTATTTTTTTTTTCCTGTCTGGGATAATATCCCAGTTAAACAATATTGCTACATAAAARTGATTCTGAGTTACATTACTTCCTAGCTCCTGACACCAAGTTGACAGAAAGGGAAAGGTGTTGATTAAAGTTTGCAATGTTCTTTGGTGATTTGATACATAATTTAGTATGAATTGAATTTAAGATTTTTCATCAATTTYCAAGCAAATTAATTTAAATTACTATTAATGTGAGCAGATTGTCATTGCTGGTCTGTTCATAACACCAAGTTGGCAATTCCTCAAAGTGCTGTTTACTTGGTATTGATTTCAGTCATCACTGCAATCTGTTTCCTCWTTCTGTCTCTACTAGCATTGAGTTCTTACCCAGTTGGTGAATCTGAAAAGTTTTTACCCACTTCCCAGGTGCTCATTGTGCCTCTTCTTGGCTGTCATAGGGAACACTTGAAGTGATTTTTAAATGTTATGTTTATATATAGGAGATTGACTAATTSTCAAGTATAACTTTTCTCACTTTCTCTGTCTTCTCTTTCACATAACAATTTAATCCTTGCCAACCAGGTATACAAAGTGTCAGCTACTGAATGCCAGTAATTTTTTTTCCCCTTACTAACTTTTTCATGCACTTTTGTTGATTTCCATTGTTCTGTGACTTCTCTCAAGTTGAATTAACTGGTATTCTGACCACTCCAGAGTGGCTCAAACTCTAAATGAACTGAGAGTTGAGTGTCCCCAGMATTGCAATGAGTTTTGTGTGAAAATATGGCATTGCTGGAATAAGAGCCTACTTTTGGGGTTTTTTGGTCTCATGCTTAGGATGAGTTTGCACTCATGCAGTCACTGTTGCAGCCAATGTGCAGGTACCTGAACAAGCCTAGACATCAGTAGCAATTTGGGCACAAGGACCACGTGAATTTTTATTAGCTGAACTGATGGTAATCTAGACTTCCTCTAGTATGTTGCAGCATTACACTGTAGCCCCAGTAATATTCTGAATGTCATTATAAAAAATGTCTTACTTAATTTGAAAGCATTTTATGTTAGTTGTTAACCTTACACTCTTGACCTAGATTACACAAAATGCCAGTGTGCAGGCTGAGCTCCCTTAAATAGAATTCATTTTAGACAGGAAAACCATGCTCTTTATTTATCTCATTTCAGATTCTGTTCTAGCAAGATTAGACCCATGCACAAGGAGTCTCTTTAATAAATGTGCAYAATCTCACCCCCARGCTGCACTGCACAAGAAATGGGATGAGAGGGAAAGAAAGTTCACTTTGTTCTTTATCTTACCTGTGAGTGGCTTTTAAGTCTCATGACCAGTTACCTGGTGAGAGCTCCAGAGGAAATGACTGAGAGAGATGCTGTTGTTAGGGAAATGGAAAACTGGATCTGCTGTTGAGTCTGYTCCTGGCAGAGCCTTGCCCTGCTTGAGGGGTGCTCAGGTGGAATAGCTTCCAGCAGCTCTCTGCAAAGATGGAATTACCATGGGAGAACTCTGACTCCAGCTTTACCAGCRTTGGGTTGTTACATAAACACTGCAGCTGACCCTAAATACAGACCCTAAATCTCTATTTAGTGCCACGTAAGCAATTGATTTTTGACTTTTGCTTCTRATGTTAAGGTGTATGTGTCTAACATTGGACTGTACTTTATGTAGGAGACTTCAGAATGCAAAACTCTGGAGATGTTGAAATAATCTGCCATTGGCAGTTTTTAAGCTCTGCAAATACAGAGTTACCCATCTACAATTCCTAGAAGTGCTATATCTCTCCCTTATCAGAAAATGGCTGTTTCCTCATCCCCCTTTCACTGTAAAAAGGAAACTCACCTGGGCACTGCTCTTCTRTTATCTATAAATCTTTGGAATAGTTCTGTGCTTGCCTGCTGTTTTGCTCTCATTAGCACATCAGCCACAAAAAAACCCATATTGATGTCAGTGTAACACCAGTGCCTTTAACCAAATCCAAACACCAAATTGCAAATGAGAGCAGCAACTAAACAACTGGTCATTCAAAAGCCTCAATACTTCAGTGTAATACTGCAGAGGGAGATAAAATCACTCTAAATATAGCAATGTTCTGGAGCAAAATGTCWGTTTTGGAGGTATTTTAAATTCTCAGTGTGCATCTGTAGAGACTATACCTGTCTTCAGTCATATTCTGTCAACGTAACACAATTCTGATATTCTCTTCCTTTTGAGAAGAGACACCAAAGAAACCAGGGCATACTGAATGTTACTTCTTACTTTACAGTCTGTGTGTCTTAATTTATCAAATTTTACCAAACTATTACTTGCTGAGCTTTGTGTTGCCTTCACTGTTAGGTCTCACTGCTTCTTGCTGGTCCCTTTTGCTTTTCTGTCATCCAGTGTCCAGCAGTGAACCAGTTGAGTTTTCATTTGTGACGTGATTAATGGCTTCAGACAGGTGGTAATTGGGTCAAGGAAGGGAGGGAGGAAGCATTAGTGCCCAGTTCTGATGTCTGTTTCACATGGGAGAAATCCTTGCAGTGTAAAACTTGGATATACAAATCAATTGTTTTACAGAAATTCTTTGATACAGAACTAAACCAAAGGTGAGGCTTCCTCTGCTTCATTTCATAAGCGGTGTGTATTAAACCAAATTTATTAGAAAGTCATCACTTATATTAGTATTAAACCCGTATTTTGTCTGTGAAGTCATGAATTATATATGCTATAAGGACTGAGCTCATTTATATTCTCCACTGCTAAGTCATGATAAACTAAAATTCTTCTTACTTTTCCTTAAAGTAAACTGAGCTTAGAGAAGGAAAGATACAAAAATACTCACTGAAGGATCTCCTCAGCATTCTTCGTTTTACAGCCCAGTTGGAATTTTTCTTGAAGTCACTTGGTGATGAAACATTGCGAGTATCTTCCAGAGTTCATTTATTCTYTTCCAATGTTGTTGCTAAAGGACAGACAGGTATGTGACATTTAAAAAAATCATCCTYCTTATCCAGAATTTAAGACTCCATATTCAGAGTTTAAGTCAATGATACAGAACAGAGGAGGAAATAATGTTTTTTTTCTGGATTTKAAGTATTTTGGTTTGTAGAATTTGAGAAGTAATAATTAAAATAGTTTTTTTTTATTTATGGCAAGATTTACCATTTTCAGGATTAAATTATTGTCATTTTATTTTCTAATTAAGCAGTAAGATGTGAGTGACTGTAATTTCCACCCTCACTGCAAGTGTCTTGGGATGATTACTGCAAGTAATCCACAAATTCAGTAATTGCCCTGGAACTGAGTGTCATTTCACTGGTAGTAAAATAAGCTTTATGCTTGAAGACACAGGTAAGCTATCAGACAAGCAGGTCAAACTGTCTGTGTAAGGATGAAGCCACTTCATAAAGGTRAACACTTCACTCACATGGTGCTGTTGTGCTCTGGTGTAATCAGTCACTTCACTGCACTGCACTTCACTTTACAGGGAGCTCCAGAGCAGCCTCAGGAGCAGTGTCACTGACCACATGGAGTAGTGGTCAAAAAACCCCCATCAGGCTAAACATCCTGCTGTTGTCCCACTAACCAGCTGAAGTTAAGCTTGCCTTTAAAAGCACMTTGCCCAGGCAGGCAGCTGCTGTCTGGACAATGAGTGCTTTAGTCCTGTAGCTGAATCAGAGATCTGCAGAGACATTTGCTGGGGCTAGGGAGAYGGAGGCCTTTTGCCTCCAAGATAATGAATCTCCTCCCTTCAGACAGCCTAATGTAGCCATCTAAATACACCTTGAAAATTCTCTTCTTAACTGCTACTGTCCTTCTTGAAAGAGTTTTTTGGTATGTCCCTACTGCCCTACCCTAGGGTATCACTCACGTGGGCACCACTCTTCTATTGTCTAGGAATCTTTGGAGTAGCTCTCCTGTGCTTGCCTGCTGTGTTTCTCTTGACCTTTCCCTACATTTSCAGCATGAATTAGAAACAAATAGAATAACTCCTGCTGTCTCCTATAGGATTCTGAAAAGCAGATGGTGATCCAAGCAGGGCTTGCTAGGGTGGGATGTTTGTAGGGGTTGGGAGGGGGGAAGTGCTTCGGGGTTTTTCTGCTGCTCAGGAYTTGAGCAGCAACAAAGACATAGGAGATGCAGTTCTTGACTGAGTCTCAGAGGGTTCTTTCATATGGAAACATATTTTTATATTACATTTGTACAGAATTTTCCCTATTTTGATCTCCCAACCTTTTTAGATTTGCGCATTGCTCAGATTTAATTTCTTTTGCAAGGTGTTATAAAATATATATTTTGTGTTTGTTAATGTATTATAAATGTAAAGCTAAATTTTGGTTGTCTAATAAATGTCACTGTGGTGGTATTTGGTTTATTGTTTTGCTGACTTGAATTTGTTGGTTCTTAATATGAAAAGGAAAAACTTGAGTCGTTGGGACTGTCTTGTTAGCATAAATGTGTGGAGTGCACTTATTTTAAAAGTAATTTAAAAGGGCTTAAGCATGTAATGGCTATACTTGGTAACAAAGKTAGAGTTAAGTTAGGACTAGTTCACAAGAGTCTTTTTAAGATCATAAACTGAAGATTCATGAGATTTTTTTTACCTTGTTCCCCATTACTTTTGGTTATGGATACTCACACTAAAGTGAGTTTAATACATACAGAAATTGCAATCTGATAACCAAAGTATGTATGAGCAGATCTGAGATAAATGTTTTGGTGTATTTAGGACTGGCAGAAATTTTTACAGTGAACATGAAGATAATGTTTTTAAAGATTGAGAATAGATTCAAGTGTATGAATTTATAGATAATTCCAAWGTCTAGGAGCTTTGTTTTGCCCAGGGACAGCACTGAATATGTTGTCACAACTCCAGGGAACCCATTGGAAGCATTACAAACTTTAGAAGATAACTTTAGGCATCTCCACTTGTGAATAGTTGTGTTGGTATTTTTGTTGCAAACTTGTTCCTTCATTTTGAGCTGTTTTGTGAGTTTGATTGTTTTCAGTGCAAAGAGGGAGAAATGTATTTTTCTAGAAGAATGAATGTACCTGGGATTTAAGCACTACAGAAAGCATGTAATGAACATGAAGGACTCTCCTCTTATGAAATATATTTCAATAAAGTTATGTATGAAATGTAGTTCATTTGGAAAAAAAAATCCCGAAGATGCACTACATTACCTGGAAAAAAAGCCCAAACATGGTTTGAACTGAATTCTGAAATGTCTTTCTACAGGCAATAAGTATTAATTATTTAATGTAAGTTATGTTAGACATTTGGAGTAAATGTGATAATATCTTATGTTAATTTAAAGAACAATGTAACTAAGTGTCTGGGAAGAGAGTGAACATAGAAAATATTGGTGTATGTTTCTGAAATCCAGATTTCTATAGCTGAGTCTGTATTTGCTGGCATTGATCGTTTGTTGTGGCTATTGAAAACCTGGACAAGAACAAGGAATAGACCTTTCTTTGTGAATGGAACTTGGCAATAAAAATGGTGTTACTAAAAAAACTTCCTTCATTTCATGTTCTGTTGCTGCATTTGRTGCACAAGGACATTCAAAAGCAATGACAAGCAGAATTTGCAGAGTCTTGCTTTTATTTAGAAGAATGTTGTGCATGTGTGGATGCCAGGCATTTTAACCTTTGAGCCAGAGTAATTTGTACTGTGTATGCAGGAAAATCATAGCAGGAGAGGGAACAGAAACAAGCCTGGAAGGGCAATGGAAAGTAGATGAAACYAAGGGTTAAGAATGGCTGGGCAACATCTAAAATATCTGTGACCCACTTTGAAAGTGCCCGCCATCTGTGATCTCTTCCCTAAACATATCCTTTCACCCTCTGCTGCTTTCTCTGGTGCATGTTGCCAGTTCAGTATATGGATTAAATCCAACAAAGTTATTAGTTGGATTCTTGTTAATTAGCCTCTGCATCAATAGGAATTCATCACAGTCAATATACAGTCCTTGGGAAATGCTTCTCAAACTAGTTATTGCTCCAGAAGCTTTCTTAGGATGAATTCAGTTACGTTGTCCCATCAAATAAGCAAGCTAGGTATCAGAGGACACTTATTCTCTGTAAGAGGTAAATATGAAAACATGGTGTATTGTGGAAAATGAACTTCAATCTGCTTCTGGCAGCCGAACTTTCTAAATTTTGCCAGTAATGCTGCTTTAAGGATGCTAATTTTATAATTTGTTGCCAGGAAGTTCCCTTCCTTCAAGTTTGAAAYTGCTTTGTGGTTCTGTATCCTGATKCTTCAGAACCCTTGCAGCCTKTTGTCATTTTTGCTGTGTTTCTGTAGTGGATCTTTGTAGACTCTGAGTCAGATTGAGTGTCTTACCCTGAGTTACTGATGATCAGAGAGGCAATGAAAGCACAACTTCCACCCTCTCTCATGCTAACTGGGTTGATAAAGAACTGGACAGAAATCAGTGCTGCACTAGTCCATGCTTTTGTTAGTCCCCAGAAACATCTAAGTGCAGCATCTTGAACAGTCCTATAGTGGGTAATCCACATCTTTATCATCAAGATAATTTCATCATAGTTATATAAACAAGAAAGTGAAACTCTGTCAATACATATATCTTTGTCAAAGTAACTCTTGTCTAAGTAAAGATACAGCATTTGGAGATTGRTATCTTCATTCTTTGACATTTAACCTTTGTTTCCATGTCAAGGAAGGAGTTCATTGGAATTTCATGGGTGCAGCTGTTGGATCAGAAGAAACTGCATTTCTGTTCTGCCATGTTAGAGCCTGTGTTTGGACAAAAACTATCTCAACATTTTCTGGTGATTTTGAATGTGTGATGCATACAACTGGGAATGAGAGATCACTGTTTATGTGAGTGTATTCCCTGAAAATTCCATTGAATTTTGAACTGATACGTTTAGTCTCAAATAAGGAGAAGTGCAGGGAGTTGCAGCACCTGGAGTTGCAAGTATCCTCTGGCATAATTGGAAGAAGGTTTCAGGCAAATGCTCACACGGAGTTAGGGCAGTTGAGCTGATGGAGAGTCAGTCAGTCTGGTTGGATGATGCATAGTTGTTCTCTGCTTTTAGCTGAAGGATTTTATCAACGATTTATCTGCAAATATGTCTAGGTCTTAAAATTGTTTCTACTTTTGGATGCCAATTCTCTAAAATGGATTTTATGAGGTGAAGTTTTTAGATTATTGAGTGCCTTATTATTCAGACTTGAGATCTTTTGAAATGMGTTGAAAGCTCTTGCTTGTCCTCAGACACTCAACTCTACAAAGCTGGGAAATGTGCTTGTTGAATGGAAAATACCGATCTTGTCATTCCATTCTCTGTCTTACCCCCAGATAAAGGTTTATGCTTCACGTAGGCCACAACTTAATTTTTTTTTTTCCTGTTTGAATGACTGATGAGGAGAGATGAATACTTGGGCCCTGTTTCTTAGTTCCACAACATTTTTCTCAGCTTTAGTATGGAATAGACATTGTGACACTGGGTGGGAAAATAAGCTGCTATTTTACTTCAGAAACAAATTCTGTCTTTTGGTTAATTGGATGAAGACATATTTGTATAAGTTTGTCCTCATTTAGGGGTAATTTATTTGAAGCAGATTTTAGCAGCTGCTTGAAACTGCGTGTTTAATGGACCATTGAGTTGAGAAAGGAGATAGCTACTGGGTCACCACTACAGAGCTGGCTCTGCCTTGGCAGCCAGAGCTACCAGAGATATAAAAAGGAGTTTCTGAAGGAGAGAAGCAGAACTACCATAATGTCTTAGGAAAGAGAATGTCTAGTCTGCAGAGGGAGGTGGGCTCTGCAAAGGACGAAAGTCGTCTCACTCTTCCTAATRGCTAATTTGAGGGATAAGAGAAAAGAAACATCCTTTTGTAGTASTTTATATGTAATTGTGGCCTCTGTTCAGGATATCTGTTAACTGATACCATGAAAAGCCTCTCACCTGTAAGAGTATCAGATACAACTGTCTATAGCCACACATGTTTAAGTCTCACTCGTTTGTATCACCATATTATCCTATGCAAACCAGTTGCTGATGTGAGAAGGGTGTAGCTTAATTCCAGAGTTCTTGGGAACAAGATGTGAGCAGCTTTGCTTTGCTGCTTCTCCACCATGCAGTTCACTTGAATTTGCTTATCACAGTTTATCAGCTTCAAGGCTTTCCTGTGAAAGTGTTGTTTGTAACCACTGTCTGTTAGATAACTTGTAATTCTTACGTGGCTGCCAAAGTGCTTTGGAGGGAAATAGGCTTGCTCAGCTCACTCAGTTTTGGTTAAAACAGGTCTTGCAGGCTTCTTTGAGAGTTTCTAAACAGATCTAAAGATGAGAAGTTTTGTGAAGGAGGGAAACTTGTCAAATTTTGTCAAACCACAGATCTCTTTGAACAACAGTCTTGGAGCTAAGCTTCCTCTGTTTTGTCTGAATCTGAAAAGAAAACCAGACCTGTTATGGGAAATCAGAGCTGACTTCTGTCTCGCTGTGTTTCGATCTGCTCACACCAAATGCAGTGTGTGTTATCCTGGCATCAGCAGGCTGTGCTTTAGCTCAACAGGACATTGGACAGATCCTTCCTGTTCTTGAGTTCACCCTTTTTAAAGGTATTTRTATCAGTGGTGGCTTGGGAAGCTTAGTCCATGTTTGTAAAGTGCTTTGACATTGATGKTAAGCATTAATCTTTTTGTCACCTTGTCATAAAGACAAGTCATTAAAAGCATCATTCCAGTCTTACTGCTTGTACCTGTAATTTTCAATGCAAATAACTTTTGGGTTTTTGTTTGCTCCATATCTCTGAGTCATCTAAACAACTTAAAAATTACAAGAAAAAGAATCTTTCTTCTACCTTCTAGGAGTGCTTGATTTAAGATTTGGTCATAACTTGAAATCATTCACTATTGTTCAGAATGATTAGTTCACAGGAATGGATTTGTTTGAAAAAAAAGCCTGGTTTCTTTTAAATTTAAAAAAAATCAGTATATTGAGAACCTTTTCAATCTTTCCTGCTTCATAGCAATGATAGTAAGGAAATGATTAATCCTCTTAGAAATCAAGCTGAATGTATGAGTCAGAATGTTGAAASTGTTTTAAGTGCCTATTTGTATATAGGCTAAAAGAAACATGAATTCCTTGTAAAGCTGTTTTAGATATCCCAAAAGGCAGAACCAGAAGTGGCCTCCAGTCTAGGTCCTACAAGGCCCTACAACAATGGGACTTRACCAAGTCTCACTCATTAAGTATTTCTTATATAATAAAACATATAATSATTTATATAATGAATAAATTAAACATTATCTGAGTAAATGAAGGGAATATGTCTGAGAGAAACTAGTCTGTTGATTTCTCAGTATTTTCAAGAAAACAAATGCAGAAGTCACCGCAACCTGGAGTTAGAATGTACCCTTGGCTGTTGGCAGGATTTCCTCAGCTCCCTGGTTGATCATGTACCATTCATTCTGGAAACTGAAATTTCTGGGTAGTCCTGTGACTAACCTTGTTAATGTGAAACACTTAATGATGTATTCTTTCTTAATTACATACTGACTCTGAGCTGGGTAACCAGAAGTTGATTCAAGAATGTCTCATTCCCCACCATGATATGTCACAGATGTCCCTGCTCACACTGAAAATACAATAAAAACCGGATGTGAATTGAGTCAAACCCTTTAATGTGAGTTTACAGWCTGTAGGGCTGACTTGTGTGTAAGGTGCCAGGCAGTGGCATTGTTTCTGTGTTCAAGATAAGGAAAGCAAATCGCAGGCTGATGGTTCAGGATTGTGAAGCCTGTGAATAACTCAGGAGCTGAACACAAAGCAACTGCCTTTACTGATGGCTGCTTTGGATTTCCAGTGGCAAGAGAGATTATGTGTAATATCAGATGTTAAAATATATCTTCTAGAAAATACCTTTTTTCTAGTATATATGAGAAAACTTTTCCAAGTAATGCTAGTCCTCAGAATAATGTGATGACTAAATAGGTATTTTAAGAAAAGTAGTARGACAAACCCAGAGTGATTGTTCAGCCAGTCTGGATGAGAATCATCTGGAATATTGCCTAAACTGTCAACAAGAATTTTTTTAAAGGGGACATTTAATTCGTAAATGTTTTAAGAAACTTCCCTGTAAGCCTTTCTTAGCCAGAATTACTAGAAGTCTTGCAGGCAGTTATCTATTCTGTCCAAGCAGGCACAGATACAAGGTGTCTGTCAGAGTTCAGTAGGATGCACATTTCCTCTGAAGAGTCATTTTGAGGGAAAGGCCGCAGACAGAGTTAGTGCTGACTAGGGATTTGTCACTGTTAACTCTTGTTATTCTGCTTTACCCATGGAGCTGTGATGTTTCTGAATTGCTTCTAGATTAAGGAAACCATAGGAAAGAAAACCACAGTATTTCTCAACTCTCAGAAATAAACTTCTGCAAAAAGGCAATTTTCAAACATTGCAATGCAAATACTTTRTCCACGTTTGAGATGCACCTCAGGCTGGAGTTCTGGGGCAGTTATTAGTCTACCATTGTGATTTTTTTGTTGTTTTGTTTCAGTGTAAGAAAGAAAAATGAAAAACTTCATTCATCCCACCTGAAACCAGAAGGCTGTGAGATACTTCCACACGTATGAGCTGGCCCTTGTAAAGATACTCTTGTACTCTGGGGTTTAGATCTGCAGCTTCAGTCTGCCTAAGGAGGGAAACTTGGCCCTCTTCACTCAGACATTCTTTCATTAGAGAGCCAGTGTTTGGCCCGTGGTGTGGAGGGTTCATTTTGGAACAATTCCAAATCTATGCACAGTAACATCTCCCTGTAAGATGTTTTATTTTTAGGTGCTTGCACAGCAGCAGGRAAGAGGTGTCCTGAGCTGTACTACCTACCATGCCAGGGAACTCCTGGACTTTTCTGTTGCCCCTTAGGCTTTGATTCTGCAGTKTCTGATCTCTGTGGCTGACAGATAATCATTTTTATAGCCCCACTGATTACAGGAGCCATGTGTGTACTTTGCACTTTAATTCCCAGCTGTAAACAAGTACTTTGCTTTCTCTTTTCCTTCACTGAGGATTTGTTGCCTGCACAGAGTGCATATCTGGAATGGTCCAGTCAAGCTGGAACTGCAGAACCACATTCCTGCTTCCATGGTGTGGTTGTTGGCCTCCAATATAAGATCCAGGCGTAAGATTTTTGTGGGAACATTATTTCAACAATTTCATTAAGAGAGACTATTTACTTGTGTTTATATTGGTGCAGTAACTTGAATAACACTTATATTTTTGCCTAAGGGTTGTGTATCATTTGATGCACAGGATTACAGCTTGCAGGAAAATCTGCATAGCTGCTCCCAGTAAAAATACTGGATGTATTTTTACTTAAAATTTTACTTAAAACTACTTTTTAAGAAGTAGATTAAGAAGGATGAGCATCAGTRCACATGTACATATGGACTCAGGAATGTTCTCTTTGTTATCTCTGATTCCATGTTAATTCAACAAGAGSTAAAGTAGAAAGCCAAGAGAGGAAKTAGAKCATTACCTGGTGCAGGTGWTTGGTGCAGAACACCTCTGGCCTGGTTCTGGTTCTTGCTGCAGCACAGAGACCTGTGGGACTGGTCCAGGAGCCTGCTCTGCCTGCACAGACACTCTGGAGTCTCCTTGGTTTCCCTTTTTCTGTTCCAGCTCCTCTAGGATGTGGTTAATTCTCCAATGTTGCACTGCRGCTACAGGGGCAATTACTGTTTGTGTGAAACTGGAGAGAAATGGGTGGTTAAGCCTGCCTCAGATGTAATTAAGTCTGAAATGTCTCAGTGGTCACATTAGAAACACTAATTTTAAGCTCTCTTATTGGTTTAGGCCATAGCCATTTGTTATATAAAGAGGCAAAGGATTTTTTTTTTTTTTTGTTCTTCAAATGATTTTCTGTGGGAACATGAAAAAACAGTGTTTCTCAAAGTATCAAGACAGTAAAACACTACAGGCTCCCTGTAAATTAGTTAAGAAACCTCAAACCATTTTTTTAAATGGAAAATATATCTAATCATCCTTTTTAGTCTATTGCTGAAACAAACTATGCCTGCAAGCTCATCSTATGGGTGATTATTTCACTATCTGTGGCCCAGAGATGGAATTTTAATGTCAAATTACTGAGGCAAAAGCTTAAATTGCTTGCTCTCAGGAGTGGGTCATTTAAATATATTTTTCCATGCAGAAAATGGTTTGAGAAGTCATTTGCCTTGATCTTRTGCATTTCTATGTCCTTATATATATTTATGCAATTCATTTGCATCTGCTGCAACCAGTGTTGATTAAACGAGATGGATTTGAACGTACAAAAACAAAATATGCTAGATGGGGGGGGGGGGAGGTAAAAGTAGCTAATGTGAAATTGTTGATAGGAGTATTTTTGCCATACTAGATCCACTAATGAGGACAAATTAAACAACAGACTCAAATTTGGGTTAAATAGGTGAAACTATGTCCAGAACTAAAATACCATAACTTTTGAAGGAAGACCAGAGCAGGGGGTAGTTTGGTTTGTGCATTCCTGGCCTTTGGACACCTTTGGACACAGTGCTTATGTGTCAAGAGTTTGCTGGTTCCCATCACAAAATACAGATAGAGTGCAGAATGTGCATAAAGACATTGAAAACAGACCCACTGCACTATGAAATTGCTGTGGAGGAATGGCCTTGCACGTGCTGATCTGTTGCCAGACAAGAATAGATACAGCATGCAGTTTGCTTTTCTTGAGAAGCCTGGGAATGCTTCAGGAAACGTTTACGGATTCCTCAGCTTGGAAGCATTCTTTGTCAGACTGCAGGAAATCTACGGGTAAAGGGACTGTTTCTGAGAAACAGAAACTGAGCTCCTCCTCCCTTCCAGATGGGCACAGCAGAACGAAAAGTGAAACTCTCGCTGGCCCTTCAGGGATTCCAACGATAATGGTAGTAAACAGCAGTTTGAGTTGTTACCTAAGTTTTAACTTGCATCTGACTCAACTTTAACAGCTGGTTACTTAATTCATCCACCTCTGGCTTCCTGCTAATGCACCAGGTGAGGACACCAAACACAGGAATCAACAGGTGGGGAAAAGCCTGTCTTGCAGCCTGCCTCTTGCATGCCCACACTGAAATAGCTGTGTCATTTCAAAGTTGGCTCAGTTCAAAGCTAGGTTTTTTCTTAAACTACCTAAGAAAATGTATTAAAACATATATTTCTTTTTCAAGTGGTGTTTGAATTTCCTATAAGCTAGAYAGAGGCCTTTTTTCTTAGCTAGCTTTGAACCTGGGTGGGTTAGGCTGATGTAAACTTTGTCTGATGCAATCCAATAGTTGGATTTCACCTGCTTTGTAGCCTTTGCAGAAGTTACTTTCACTTTTGTATGACACTACATGCTGACATGGTGATCCCAAATGATCATGTAACACATATTATGGGATTAAGCCTAAGTATCATAAATAATATTGAGTTAATAATAGTCTGTCTAGAGAAAGACGACCCTACTAAAGTGTCTGGGAAGCCCAGGTCTGTAATCTGACAAATTAATCACTCACAGATTAATTACTCAGGTGTTGGTGGCTTCTGTTTCCCTTCTCACCCCAGACAAAGCTGAATAAACTGCTGAATCTATGTGTAAAAAAAACCAGCACTACCAAAAGAGTGAGAGGGCAAGTAAAATGAATGATAAATAAGTGAAAAGGTCTAAGAGGCACAATCAATAACAGCAAAAGTCAGGAGCTGTGTCTAGAAAGCCAGCTTGGAGTTATTAATTTCCAGAGTATTTTGTACACCTGTGCCATTGCTTTTCCTGCAGTTCCCCTGTAGGWCCCTCACACAGTTCCTCAATCCTCTGGCAAGTTTAAGTGACAGGACAGGGTGTGRGGCTTCTTGCCTTGTTTTCCCCTCATCCTGTCTCCACAGGGTTAACTTCCTGGATTGGGCACAATAGAATCGAAGACTTCATGGAAGAAGGTTTAAGGAATGAATTATTTTAATTGGGAACTATATTGATTGCAAGGCAAGTTATTATTTGGGGATGTTTTTCTGGAAATTTTCCTACAAATGCTTGCCATCACATGACTGAATGAGTGTTCACTCAGCTGATAAGTGAAAATAAAGCCATGTCATCARTGTAACTTCCAGAAGTTGGGAGAAGAGCATTTTTAGCTATTGAGAGAGCTTAGATGACAAATATCTGAGAAATGTAGCAGACAGATGTATTAATACTCATTGASTATTGTCCCCCTTTCCACCAGCACAAAGCTTTTTAGAAACAGAAAAAGCAAAGCAAAGGAAGTCAGCTGTAGTCTGAAGCCAGAACAACTGTTAAAGCTTTTTGGAAAACAACTCTGGTATCTCTCGCATCTGACTTGTTCTCTGCAGCTTTCTTGCTGATCACTATCTCTTTTTAGCTGTTTGTTCTTCTGCTGTCTCACTTTTACCCTCTGTTTAGCTAATGCACTTTGACATGGTTTCACAGGAAGGATATAATCCTAAAACCAAAAAGTACTTGGATCTGGGTACAGATCTGCTTGTCTTGTGCCCCTTCCCCAGCCTGGGACTGTTCTGCCTGCTTGGGTGGGACCCTACAGCTACAGCCCTACACTGACCTGTGATGGTTTGGGCTCTTAGGCTGCTCTAAGGAACAGTGCTCTSAGTGATCAAGTGGGAGGGGGTAGGAGGGAATTCAGAAGAATGGAGCTTTCATTTCTCTTTGKTTTTTTGCAGGTTTGTGGGTGTGAATTGGCAGTGGAGCAGTAAAGCAGGAAAGGGAGAGAACAGAGTGAGGGAACTGTGGACTTCGGGGCAAAYAAGGGAGGAAGCAGAACACAGGAGTAAAAAAGACAACATGTTATTGAGATGCACCAACCAGAATGTGCAGATTAGTGTTGGAAGCATCCTCCTGTATGATCAGTGTGTCCAGAGAAGAGAGAAACAGGTGTTTATGCCCAACACACTCTTTGAGTCAACTGAGATTATTTTCTAGTCACTGAGGATAGGTCACAGAATTCTTGGGAGAGTAACATGCACTGGATGTACAAGTTTCAGTACTGAAGGAAAGGGCTTAATAGCAATGGGATTAGTTAAACATATTAAATTYCCTTCTAGGAGTAGAGTTCATTCAGCTTCTTACCCAGGAAATGTTCATTTATGCTGTTTGCTCAGGCAGGCACCCCCTGAGGGCACAGTTTCAGCTGACCCGTGTAACCAATCACATGCCATTCTCTGACAGCACTTGTTCTTTATCAGCCCATTAAGTGTGGGCTTTCAGCCAGTGAAAACATTGGATATTTGGCAAAGCATTTATAATTAGTGAGTGKTGTGGCAGAATAATGGAATCTGAGGTCTCAGCAATGATCCAGTGTGTCTGTTTCCAGCCAATAATCCCATGGAGAAAACAAAATGGAAAGTGAAGAATACCAAACTGAAGGAGGCAGAATGCAGTGTTTGGATTTATTGCAGCATATCTCACAGCAATTCAGACTTTTTCCAGAGTTTCATAGTGCCTGAAGACCTTGCAAAGAAGGATGTCCTCTCCCCATCCCTTGCATATGTTTAACAGTCATTGCTGTGCCATCTTGCCTGTACCGTTGATTCCTTCCCAGTGCAGAAGGCTTTTTGTGTTTTGTCAAGAGGTGCACTTAGGGAACACATTTTCATAGTCTTGAAATAGTTTGATATGGAGGACACAGGTTGTTGGGAAGGGAGGCTGACAGAAGCTTGAAGTGCACTTTTCTAGGTGTGGCAATGCAGATTTCTACTCAGTCTCACCATTTATAAAGYGGGAATCTCGTTTATTTATTTTGGCTGATGATCTAGGACGTTTTTGGCCAGCCATCAGCCACTTCCTGCTCTCAGGCAGGGGCATCAAGACATGGCCACTTTCTGTCAACCTTGTTTTTGTTTTCACCTCACTTGGCATGCATTTGACAAGCTTGATTTGGCATCTTCCATGTCTTGCAGCCTGTTTCCTCAGAACAGGCTTCCAAGCTTTTGACATTTTCTGGCTAGATGTCATCTTCCCATAGCAGAAATTCCTCTCCCCTCACATCACTGTCCACTTGGTATTGAGAGCCAACCTGTACAACWCAGATGAAAAGCTTTTCTGCACTCAAACTGGAGAGTCTGAAGATTAAGTGYTTCAGTGGTTCACTCTTTTCAGGCCAAGTGGGTTGGCAGTGTTAGAGATTTTTTTTWAATTCTTTTTCTAGAAGGTTGCAAARAACTGAGGTGAGGACTTWGTGAACTTGTTTACTAGCAAATAGTGCTCCTGTGACTGCTGAGGGAGATTWTTTCTTCCAGTTAGAGTTCAGGCAGATTAAGTTCCAAAATACTTAATTTCTTCTTTCTTTGCCAGACATTTTTGTTACAGAGCCACATGAGCTTTACTGSTGGCACAAGAGGGAGTTGGGGAGGGAGGGACAGGCACAGGACTACAGCATCCGGTCTGAAATTCACTTAAACTTCCATGAAATCTTGCTCAGAGCTCCCAGCATGTCCCAGGCCAAGTGCCAGGCATGTGCTTTCTGTGAGCTGCAGTCTTTGCTGCTACTGCTCTCTGCTGCCTTCTTATCTCTATAATAAAGCCTGTCATTCACTTTGTGACTGCTCCTTCAGTGTCCTGAGGAAGCCCTTCACAATTATGATTTCATCTTTGTCAGGGCTTGTATGTGCAGCAGTGCTGTGGGCTGTAGACTCCTTTTGTTTTTATCTGTTACACAAATATCTGCAYACAAAGGAGCAGGATTACTTCTGCTCTTAGTCTGAAATGCTGAGTGAAAGGTGCTGAGCACATCTGTGGCATTTGCACTGAGGGATCTAAACTGTACTTGCAAGGAGTTCTTAATGATGACATGGCATGATGACAGCATCCTTCCAGTTTAAAATGAGGGCTCAGAAATGTGAAACAGATTTCTTCTAAATGCCTCGAAGGGGGATTGAGAAAAGCAGAAAGAGTGATTCAAAAATAAGGCAATCTGGCATCAGAGCCAGCAGAGTCTCTACTCTTCTGCTCTTTCTGGTTCGTTTCCTTCTTTGGAGCATGAGGGATGGTCAGGAGAGAGAAGATACTGGCTCAGTAGATACAGGGTTTGTGATCCAGGGGCTCCGTTCCAAGTGCAAAAATCATCAGTTCCCACATGCTCATTTCTTCACTAACATAAGAGACCAACTGGACTGTACAGTCACATTCAGGCTTTCCCCTCTGCAGTCTGAGCAGTCTGGGTGTGTTGCCCACAGAATGCAGACCGAGTGCATTTAAAGTGTGCTGAGTTCGGGGCACCCCTAGGCCATGCTGCCAGCACCTGAGCACTGGAGGAGATGTCTGGCAGSTTATAGGGAGTATTTTGCAAAACTAAATGCAGGAGTGACAACATGGGTACATCGAAGTAATGCATGTGCTGTTGATTATAGGCCAGGCTTTTACTACTGTACTCATAAAATTTTGTTACAAATGGGGTGAAGCTCTTCCCCCGGTGAGTATTTGATCCAGTTCTTTGTGTTAGAGCACTTCTACAGAGCAAACCCCCTTGTGATCTGTCGTGCTGCTTTGTTTCCAGGACTTGTGGCAGACTGGCATTGCCAGTCAGTGGGATGGCAGTGTTGGACAAGAAGGGATTGCAGGGTTTTTTAGCAGAGTAGTTTCAGCACCAGCCCCTTGACAGCCTCAGCACAAACCATGTCCATGGGAACTTGCCAGACTGACTGTGCTGCAGCTGAACTGATCTCAGCGTTGGAGGCTTCTTTGTCCAAACCTCTCTTTTCCCTCAGCACCAAGCAAGGCTGCTTCTATGCAGAACTTTTCCCAAAACTGAGGGGAGATTTGTTTTTTCATATGTTTTCTTCCTTATCTGCTGATTAATTTAAGCTGTTCCTCTGAACCATCTTCAAGCAGTTTGGGGATGGGAAACCCTGTGAGTTCTTTTGTAGCTGWTGAAAGATGGTGTGCCACTGTTCTAGAAATGCCTCAGGTCGTGTTAATCAGTCCCTGAGATAAGGCAGTTCAGTGGAGACAGGTAACATTTTATGMGACTAAGTTTCACTTTCAAGTTCTTGGTTTTACTGCTTTTCCCCGAGGCAGTAAATGATAGAGCAGATGCTTAAAAGTAGCTTTTGTTCCCAAGTTTTGAAACAGACGTAGTAAGCTTAAATATTTCAATTTAATTTAAAAAAATAAAAACTTGCTTTCATTAAATATAAAGATGGACTTTTTCTGAGTTCAACATGCACGTGATTTTTCTTTTTTTTAATGTTTAATATCAACTGCTGTGACATTTTCCAATTAGCTCACAATTTAAACAAACTTTTGTAGCCTTTTATTTCCCAATAGGAAATTTCTCAGCAAACCTTGCACTCTTCCTCCTCCCAGCTGCAATGTGTAGCCTCATCAGTCTCCTTGAGGGAGTGGAGGGAAATACTAATGTCTTCATAGCTGTGGAAGAAGGCAGATGGAGAATAGAGACAAAAGCAGAGACGACTTCATTAAGAGGAAGCATTAGATAACCTTTGGGATAAATAATGATACAAAAATTACCTGATAGGATAAGGGGCAAAGGCTTATTTGAATAGGGACAACCTTGTGGAAAATGGTTGATGAAGGATGGATCACAGGAGATCACGTGCACCAGAGAAATAAATCCACTGGTGCCTAACTATGAACATTAATTGTCTTAYGAAAATGGAAACCTCATCCTATGAAAGAAAAACATGATCATAAATTATGAAAGACCTCTGATTTATCAAGTATAAGCTAGGATAGAGCAATTATATGTGTTATATGGTGAGAGGAAGTAAGATAACATTACTACTCATTGCWATGCTTTTGTTCTTCTCAGTTTTAACATACTTTGGAACAAGCTGCAATAAATATCTGTATAACATGAACCTGAAGGACAGTGGGGAAGTAGCTGGAGAATTTGACCTTATACTGTAATGGACTCTCAACAGCAAGCAGGAAGGATAATTGTGAATTTCCTTTGTGTTCAGGTAATTTTTTCCTCTCCACTAATTTTTTGTTACCCCTGGTAAAGTGAGGAACTACAAAATGAGGCAGTCTTTTAAAACTGTTCAATGCTTCTGACAGTGATGTATTGGTATTTATGTAGGAACTATTTTACCAGAAGTACAGATGGGGGAGGGAGGGTTACATGCTTTATTATTCCCTCACAGAAAAGAAAAATCAATCCATTCTCATAAATAATATACAAAATTCTCAGGAAGATCTRAATTGAACACACTTAAGATGTCACCAGGGTTCTAAGCCTCACTGGCCAAAGAGCTGGCTGGGGAAGAGCTTTATTCAGTTCAATTACTAACAAAATCTGGGTGGACCTGATCACCCTCACTGTCCATCACAGCCTCTGGAGAGAGGGCAGGTCTTATCCCTGGATAACTGAACAATCAATGCATTGTAAAACATTTGGGGAGGGCAAAATCCTACCCACTTACTCCAGGAGATTGAGCAGCACAGCTAGGGGATGGATGTTGGTGGTAAATTCTCTCCCTTCAACTGAAACAATGTCAGACTTGTATAAAAACAGGAATTGCCTAGTTTTATTCACCGGTTGATACTGCTGACATTTCATTAACCCTAAAAGAAGTTTAATGCGCCAAGATCTGTAGTGTTCAAAATAAAAAGTATATCAGGTCTTGTTTTCTGGGGTTTGGAGTTTTTACCTTGCAAATCCAATGTTAATTCTCYTATTTTTATCTGCCTGGCCACTTTTTCTGTATATTTGCAAAGCAAGATAATTGAGCTACAGATTGTTATGAAAAGGCCATATGCAATGACTATATTTGTTTTCTGGACAACTGGTTAATTCAAGACTTGAGTACATTCAAATGGCAAAATGTTGACATCTTGCTTCTTTTGGATTTCAGTGGCCTTATCAAAAATTTCACTGAATTCTCCATAGCCTTTTCCTGATATTTGCTTTTAATTTACCTTCTAATGTAAAAACATAGGAGTTTAAATCCAGCAATATAGGAGAAGTCAGGGCATCAYAGGCTTTCCATCAATTGTTGTTAGTTTAATTTTTTCACTGATCTAAGACTAATGGCCTGTGATGGCTAACTAGGAGCACACGGGCTCCTYGTGGGTCTGTGAGTTCAGGTGATCCGGATGAAACCTTTGAAACCTTTGAGCAGYGTCTTGTTTGGTTTTTCATGGTTGCTGAACTAAGTTTGTTGCTGTTGGTGCTGGTCCCTGAGTGGTTAATCTATTGTTTGTGAGCAGAAGTTGTAATAGAGCCAGAGTGACAGGTCATTAACTTCCCAGGGCTAATTAAGAAAGAAACAGGCCCTCTGCCTTTTGTGTGATGAGTGCAGCTGGGAGAGCAGTTCATCCGTTAAGAGCAGACCTTACACAACTGCATCCCTCTGTGACGTTGTCTTRTATTTCTGAGTTCCTCCTCAGGTCATGTGTAAATTCCTGCACAGATGTATTTTAGCCCCTTCCTGTCAGTAGCAGTGGCCAAGCCTCCTCCTCTGTTTATTTTGCCTGCTCGCAGGGCAGGGAGCAGCACTTCCTGTGGCTGGTCAAGAACTAGATAGCTGCTGGCTCTTGCYTCCCAAGTAGAAGATGGGTTATCCCAGACAAATCTAAGAGGAGATATTTGCACTTTTTTCTCTGACATTAGATGAGTAGAGAAAATGAAAGTAGTTCCCCCTCTCTTCACACCTGTGGGTACTCAGAAGGCCGGAGAGAGTGGGTAATTGGTGTTTTAAGATTTGTAGCAAATTGGATTGGAATCAACCAATCCATTGAAGCCTTCGTGGCAGGAATAGCAGGCAGAAGAGGCAGCACTGTGACGTGAACTGTATTTTCTCAAAAAATCAAGACGAAAAACCAGTGTGCTTTGAGAAAATTCTGCTATGTGCGTCAGCAGCTGCCTAATTTAAAGCAAGGGAGCTGCTCCACTGAAATTTCCTGGCTGTCCCCTGGAACCGCAATTCTGCCTCTGCTGTGTTTCTACTGCAGCTGTTTTCTTATCCTAGGCATTCTTTCTAAAGTAAGCTAACACTTCCCTCTTCAGTCCCCTCCCAAAAAAACAAAAGCAAAAAAAAACAAAAGCAAACAAATCCTCCATAATTTTCTAGATCTGAGTACGCTGCAGGTGGTTTAAATACCAAGTGTCCTTCTGTTTAGAAATTAAAGCTTTTTTCTTATCTCTGGGCTGACAGGTCTTTGAGTAATGGACATTTTTTCCTATAATAGAAATTTTTAAAAACTGTTCAAAAAGACTTTGACAAATATTTCTCTGTCAGGCAGTAATTGAATAAAGTCTCAAGATGCTTGATGCTGCCCCTCCCTTTTCTCCTGAGTTTTTTGTATGTGTTGCTTTTTGCCTATAAATAACACAGATATCTGAAAAGGGAAACCTCTTTTGAGAGGAGATACTGTCATCTGGCAGCTACCCAGTAAGGCCYTATTGGCTGTAAGTCAGTGCTCGTTTACCTAAGGAAAAGAAAGTCTAATGTTAGTTTAGGCAAAAACCCAAATCACCAACAACAAAAATAATCTTGAAACCTCACTGTATTGTGTTTGTTGTTTAAAGGGAAAGGAACAGAGAATGGTTTATTTTCCYGTATAAGCAGGCAAGGACAGACTTTAATGCTGCGGCTGAAAATGCTTCTTAATTCCTTTTATCTCTGGAGATCTTGTGAGGCTGTGGATGGTCCTTTCTGGCAGGTACCTGAGAGCCAGATACCAGCAGGCAGAGCACAAAGAGCCAGGTTTATACCTGTGCAGTGAGCTSCAGCTGCTGSCACTAAAAACTTCTCAATACTCTGTGCATGTGCAGAGCATAACYCTGCCCCTGCCTTCAGTGCTTCAGCTGTAYCTCCACACTCAGAATGAGGAACCTRGTAGGCCAGAGAGTTTTGTGATGTTTATCTACAGCTATGGGATGTGTCTGTCATGCCATTGGAACTGCCTCTGTGCTCWAAAATAATACAGCAGAAAACTCGTGTGCCTGTGTGCAAACCACAAAGTGGGAATGAGTGTGTGTTGATGTCATGGTTGAAAACATAGCAGGTCAGCTCACTGCCACGAGGTATTTTGACTTGCCCGTGCTTAGAAACTGAAATTGTGCAAAAAATCTGTTCTGGCCAGCTAGGCATCCAAAAAACAATGCCTACTCTTCCCACATCTTGTCCTATTATTTCTTAGTTGCATTCATGCTAATTTTCTAAAGCAGCCTGATCTGGTTATTATTTCTTCATCTCATATTAGGATCTGATATCAGGATCATAAAACCATTTTTAAAGCATCAAAAACATTTTTAAGTGTTCTTGAATTCAGAAACTCCAAGTAAGACTGCAATGGTCACAATAACTTCATGTAAATGGCCTCCTTCCACCTTAAAATGTTAAAAAATTAAATACCAAAGTTAGTTACAGCTTTTGTTAGATGTTTTTTTCCTCTTTGTCTAGATATAACTCAATGGTATTAGCATTCAAACAGCCATAGTTTATGTGTAAGTTATTGAGTTTGACACCTTCTCTGACCTCTCTTTATTACATAGAAGCTTATCTTGGATTTTTAGTTACTTATTATCATAGATATTCTTGTTTTTCTATTATTATTTTGAAACATGGAAGGAGCAAATAGCACAAACTTACTCTTCATTTTAGACAGGATTCCAGCCTGAAAATAACTTCGTTTGTAGTTTGGATATAACCAGAAGTTCCTTGTAAACTTAGGTAATTGTTTTTGTGCTTCAGGAAGCAAAAAGAAACGAACTTGGAATGAAATGCTAAACATTAAGTCGGTGGTTAGGCTTTAATCAGGTTTGAGCACTGTCAAGCAACAATTCTTGTTAGAACTTGAACCCCTTGTTCTCTGTCCCATGTTAATCTTCAGAAATCTGAAGCACAAATAAGATAACATCAGGCATGCACATTAAAATCAGGTCAGTACATCCATATGATGATTTATGGCCCAGCACTTTCAAAGCCTTATTGAGCTYTGTAAAGCTAATTTCCAGATGCTACCAGAGCCATATGAGCTGCCACCTCTTTTCTCCCAGCTATATCAACTTTGATCAACTTTGGACTGTACATCTTGCACACAGCAGGAAGATGTGCCCCAGCTTCTCTTGCAGTGTATTTCCCCAAGGCACTTCTGGTTTGCACCAGGAACAGGGGAGAAAGTTCAGAACTTAGGTGACCTGGARGAAGGAAATAATAGATTGTGATGAGAAGTKTGTGGAGAAAGGAAGGCTCATCCTCATATCCAGAAGGTAAACCCAGTTTAGGAGATGGCTTGGGCTGTCACTTGGTGTTTGAGCTGGAGATTTACAGTGTTAGTGTAGTTTTAGGGGACTTCCAATGTTGATGGACATCTGGTGTAGGTGAATGTGTATGGACTGGCCTTAAGAATAAAGACTATATTTAGCAGAGACTTCAACACAAAAATACAGAGGTTTTCATTATTTCAAAATTGAATCATTGCTGCTTCTTCCTCTTTTCTGGTTAATATCATCAAAATTCCCTAGGTAATGTTTCACAAATGGGGACTGCCTGGTTTCTATTTCTGCTCATTGTTTTCCTTCTATGAAATGAGCAGTTAATTAGTTGCTCAACTGAAGCATTTGGAACCAGAGAAGTAGAATCTGATTCCTCAGATGGTGAAATTTGCTTTCCTTAATTGTTGTTATGTAATAAAATGTGGCTGTTAAAGGCTTTGTAAGCAAATCCCAGTCCATGATAAGCAAATGTGGCAAGGCCAGGGAWTTGTTGAAGGTTTAGACAGTCTTTTCCTGGAATGATAAGGAAATGGATTTCTTGTTAAAGCTGGTACAGCTCAGGGTTTTGTAATGATTCATTACACTGCTAGAACAGTCTGAGACAGAGCCACAGAATGGGTCAGGACAGGACCACAGTGGCTCATCCGGTCCCACTTCCCTGCTCAGGCAGGGTTATCCCAGAGCACAGGCACAGGATTGTGTCCAGACGGTTCTGGAATATCTCCAGTGAGGCACAGCCTCTCTGGACAATCTGTTCCAGGCTCAGTCACTCACAATGAAGTTCTTCCTCGTGTTCAGGTGGAGTTTCCTGGGCATCAGTTCGAGCCCATTCCTTTGTGCCATTGCTGGGCCCCGGGGAGCAGAGGCCGTCCCTGCTCTGAGCCCTCCCTGCTCACACTGACACACATTGGCGAGGTCTCTGCTCACTCATCTCCTCTCCAGGCTGAACAGCCCCAGCTCCCTCAGATTTTCCTCACAAGGGAGGTGCTCCAGTCCCTTCATCCTCTTTGTCACCCTCTGCACAAGAGCTCCTTGTCCGTTTTGTCCTGAGGAGCCCAGAACTGGACCCAGCACTCCAGATGTGCCCCAGCAGGGCTGAGCAGAGGGACAGGGTCACCTCCCTGCCCTGCTGGCAATGCTCTTCCTAATGCACCCCAAGGCTGAGCTCAGTGTCAGCATCTGACTGGGCAGGAGTGTCTGGGTATGTTACAATCTCCTTCATGATCCTTCTGGCTCTGCTAAGCTTCTGGTCTGTTGTGGGGTGAATCCTCCTGCTGTGTTAGCATTCCTTGGGCTCCCACAGCCCTTTAGAGACCACACAAATGCTCATGAGCTGTAATTGCACTTCCAAAGAAAAGAAAGGATAAAATTTGAGGCATGGACCAATTTTCTTTTGGTTCTTTTTTTTTTCCTGTTTATTTTGGATATTGGAAGCAAGCCAACAGAAATCACAGAGAATAACACAAAGGATGTTTCATTGTTTTTAGAGGMGAAGCAGTGCCAGAAAGACTGCTGGAGAGTAGAGTACGTCACATCAGATGTGCACATTTCTCTCTTTTCAACAAAGCATTTTARCAAAAGCAATGATCAGGACAATCACGTAAAGCTACTGAGAAATTATTTGACTGTCATCATGGACAGTTTTACTCTCTTTAACCTWGTTTCCTCAGTAGATTAATTTTAAAAAATAACCTACTTCTAACATTCTCTTGAGTAGAAACTGGTGGATACAAACTACTAAGCAAAGTCAGTGGGCAGCTTGTTGCAGGCTGTATCTTTTAAACTTGATAGTCTATATCATGTTGAACCGTTTATCAGGAAGGAGCTTTTTAACCTGGTAGCAGAGGTCAAGCTGCTTCTGTTAAAATCCATAGAAAATTTCYCGCCTAGCTCTGTTTAGGATTATGCTGAATGCAGTTAAGTGTATGAGGCAAGTCCTGTGAATTCGAGTGGAGTCACTTCCCTTAAGCTCAGGTACCTTGTTAAGAAATCAGCGCAAACTGTGCAGTTCACACTGAGCCAAGATAGCTGGGAAGTTATCTGTGCTGACCGTGGGGCTTCCCCACCCACTGAGAGCCAAGGCCTGTGTTCAGCACCCTGCTCRGTAAATCASTGCTGCTTCTCCATGTGTTCWGCACCCTGCTCAGTRAATCASTGCTGCTTCTCCATGTGTTCTGCACCCTGCTCAGTGAATCAGTGCTGCTTCTCCATGTGTTCTGCACCCTGCTCAGTGAATCAGTGCTGCTTCTCCATGTGTTCTGCACCCTGCTCAGTGAATCAGTGCTGCTTCTCCATGTGTTCWGCACCCTGCTCAGTRAATCAGTGCTGCTTCTCCATGTGTTCWGCACCCTGCTCAGTGAATCAGTGCTGCTTCTCCACCACCCAGCAGCTTGATGATCCTCAGACTCTTATCTCTTATACTACAGCTGATATATTCACTTGCCCCCAACTCAGTCAGTGTGCAGCCATCCTCTGCAGTTAGTCCTTTGTTAAGTCATTGACTAAAAACCAGGAGACTGCCCAGACAGCTCCAAAGAGCCATTGTGCCAGTGCTGATGGAGTGCTGATCATGCARCTCTTCAATCAGATGTTCTAAGGAGACAAGTTCATCCTTAGCCAGCTGCTGCCTCACATATTCCTGCTGCCACACAGCTGCAAAGGATCCCTGCATTGCCAATGACCTACTTGGGCTGCAGAAGTGTTTCCCTGGAAARGAAAGTAGCAGATGGATGAAATTCCCCTGGAAACTGGTACAAGCTTGTTATCCAGACATTTATGGATATCTTTAAGATATCTTGACTTACATATTTTTGGGTTCTCTGCCTGGGCAGCACCTAAATGTATTTTAGTGTAAGTTCATTCTAAAGGTAATTGCCATTTTTGGCTCTCTAAGCTTTTGTTGGGAGTAGAGCAGTTTTCTGAGAAGCTTGATAAAAAGTTTGGCACCACCACAAACAGGGTTAGGGTTAAGGTGCATAAAATCAGGATATTAAACACTTTTTGGTCTGATATGGGTGCATGTTAACACACACATGCATCTGCTCTATTGGCATTGTGTTTGTAGGTGTTACCATCCTGTTTAAATATTCCCCAGATCAGGCTGCTTACAGGCAATTTATTTTGGAATTAACAGGGTTATGTCATATTTATCCTGRTGAGTTGCAGAGCAGGATCTGCTCTCAGGCAGCCTGCCATGAATGCTATAGAATAGAACAGAGAACTAGACTGGGGGTGATGCAAATCTTCTGATGCAAAGCTAAAATTCTGCACCAAGCCAGATCAGGGAGACAAAACAGCTGCAGGGCAGGTTGAAAAAAAAAATAAAAAGGGAAAAAAAGTCATCATAAGACAGACAAACTGTTGCTTAAAATGACTGTGTGGAACCACCCCCAGAATTCAGGGTGCCCAGAAATATCACATTGAAAGTGGCAGAAGATTCATAGTTACCAAAACAAGTTCAAAACTTTATTGACTAATAACTGTACCATACAGAAATATTTGGGAGTTGTCACTGCTGGAAGCATATGTCGTATGGCAGTTATCTGGGAAATTAAAGCAGTCCATGGTGAATTGGTTGCTCACAGTATCTCTGTATATCATAAGACAGAATCACCTAGAGCAGGTCTGGAGGTGTACAGCACCCTCAGTACTTTCCATTAGATCCACCTCTACTGAATTTCTCACAGTAACTTTGTCCCAGACAGCCTCCTTTCATTCTTAGCATCTTTCTTCTTTACAGTTCATTGTAGCACTGAAATGACTCCTCATCCTCTAGCAAGAAGAAATTCACTCCAATTCAGACATTTTCATAACGTAGTAGTGTACAGCAGATTGAGAGGTGTCATGTCCTACCACCCCAAGAGATTTCAGCCTGTAAATGTGTTTCATGTTCCCAATTGCACTGACTCACCAGAGTTTTTTATGTTTCCTGAGTGCCYGCTGGATGCTGCCATCCTGTTTAATCAGTTGTCTTCACCTGCCGGATTCTGCCTCATCTGCTTCGTGATAGAAGTCACATAACACAGTGACAAAAGGGRTTGTGGTCTGTAAAGAAAAAAAAAAGGATTTTTATGCCTGTATTCTGAGGAAACTAAGACTCAAATTGTTTAGAAACCTGTGTGAGTCAGAGACCCCTGGCTGGCTTTCCTGCAGGAGGCAGCATTTTTCTCCTCCCAATGCCACAGCAGGAGATAAATTTTGTGTCCTTGGCTCTTGCATTAGCAATCAATGCTGCCCTTTGTCTGCCACCTGCATGGCCACATTACACTCCTTCACCCTGGTGTCCTCRTCTTCCACTTTCTCGTTCCCTACTGTTTGCTCATGGTATCAGAGAGCTGCCTCTGTCAAATATTAGTAAGATGGCCACATTTCTATTTAAACTATTGCTGGTTTTTAAGAAATGTTTGAAAGAACCAYAGAAAATTCTGATTACTCTTTGAAWTGAGACTGMATTGCAAAAATGCTTTTCATTTACTGGTGGGGTGCAGCATCAGTGCAGCCACTGTAGCCATGCAGGCTGTAAGGACAGAGCATTGCACAGCAGTGGGARCACCACCTTGTCTTGAGTTGCATCACACCAAACAAGCATTTTACAAGGCTTCTTGCCATGGTTTGCTTTACAGCAGCTCAGATGTGACACCTGGAAATTTATTTTGTGATCTTTCAGAAGGAGGGGAGGGGAATTCACTGGAGAACTTCTTTTAGCATCCTACTCCCAAAAACTAGTAAGTTCTCTGCATTTAAGCATAGGCTATATGAGAGATGTAAAGATGTACAGAGGAGTTTGGGATTACTAGAGAATTGTTACTAAGGAGTTTACTCCAATGCTGAGACAGATACGTCAGGTAAAAACCTAAAATATTTATTTGTATTTTATTGGCATTTTATGGCAGTGCATTTAGTTATATCTGCAGTGACTCATGGTTTATTGTAGGATGTGTAGGATGAGCCATGATGTCTCAGTTGGTGTCAAAAGTTGCTGGTGACCTATGACTGAGCCTTCTGCCTCCAGAAAAAAGGGATGTGTGGTAGCTTAATTGAGAAATTAAACAGGATGGTAGAGAGGAAATCCTGGAAATGGTGAGCAGAGACTGAACAAAAAGGCTGAACCAAGGACAAATTTGGGGCTTTTATTGTGTTTTCCCACTGTGATTTGTACAGTAAAGGGTCCTGAGGAACAGAAATCTGATGATTCATTCAATTACTGGCTGGCCTGCAGTGTCTTTGGTTTGCAACGCAACAGTAACTTGGGATGTGGTGAGAAGCAGCGCACGAATCCCTCACTGCTGCAGAAAGGAACCAGCAATGTCAATGGTGTTAAGAGACCCTGCTGCAGTGCACAGGTTAAACAAAGATTGCACAGCAAGTCCTTCGGCTCTGGTGCTGCTGCTCTCAAAGTGTAGCTGCAGGGGGAGGTCAGAGCAAAAGAACTTCATTTGAAGAAAGCAGCTGTGTGAGGGCTGCAGGCCCCCTCCTGTTGTGAAATGGGGGCCAGCCCTGACTCAGCCCCTCCCCTGGGAGCTGCGATTGTTTGCAAGGAGAAGTGTGTCAAGTCAGTGCTTAGCCTAGCTGCTCCCATCTGGGAACCTCACCCAAATTCAAATGTCGGAGCTATATTGGTTTTCCAGGCCAGCGAGTTAGRTTTATTCCTGATTTGATCTGCTTCAATTTGCTGGAGTCATTCAAGGATAACTCTGACAGCAGTGTACCTGGCAGAGCTGAATGTCAGGCTTGAGGATGGGGAAATAGGGAGGTGTGGGAAGAAGAATGGGAGGTTGGGAAGGAGCCTTTTTGCTCCATGTTGTGAGGCTGATAGTGACCCTTTCCCCAGGCACAATGGATGAAGGGTTCCTGGGATTAATAAGGCCTCACTTTGYCTGCACTTGACAAGTTAGGGTTTTCATGTTGAAGGGTGTACACAGAATGCTAGGAATAATTTTTCCTCATCTTACTATTATGTTCTTATGGATCTTCACAACAGCAACAACATACTCTCTGCTCTTCTCACTGGCTCAAGGCTTTGAYCCCTGTTGGCACCTCCTCTGAGCAAGGTAGCACTGGCCTCAAGTGCCAGTCACAATTCCTGCCCAGTGCAGTGTCTGGAGCAGGGCACAGCATGGTCCTGGTTTCCCTGTGCTTTGGCTGCAGTCTGCAAGGAATGGTTCATTTGTGGCAGATGCAGAAAAGATAAAAAATTCCCCCCTCCTAWTTCAAATTTAAAATCCAGCTCCATATTTTACTTTTTGAATGAATCCAAGCCCAGCAAATGAAGAATTCTGACCAAGAGGCTGATTTTACCCACTGACCACAAATAACAGCAGGAACAATGCAGTAGTGGTCCTTCATAATACTCAGTCCCAAAAGACTGTGGCCTCTTCCTTATTTTTAACCAGCATATTTATGTGCTCCAAACCTCATCCACAGGAATGAAAACAGCATCAGCTTAAATTCAGGTGGTGTAAGCATGAATGACTTTGTCTGGAAAAAAAAAAAAAAAAAAAAAAAAAAAAAAAAAAAAGAAAGTTTAGATTTCAAAGCACATTTTACCAGTCAGCTGAAGAAATCTCTCTTGCAGGGGAAATGGAGGCTTCAACGTTCCCCAACCCCCAACAAAGGCACAGATCTCCTGTCATGTGAATGAAATAGGCTTGATGCCCTGCTGATAGAGATCCCAGCTTCTTCAGGATTTTCTCTTGTGTGAGAAGGGACTTGCGAAGCAGCTATGTTTGTGCTGCTTTGGATATGTTATGTCAAGAGCAGGGAGAAGAGCTCGGTGTTKATCCTGGCATAACAATGACTTGGCATGGGCTCAGTTCTGCTCAGTAGCTTCTTGTCTGGGGCCAACCCTGGAAACTCAGGAGCAAACTATCTAATCAGCTGGTCCAACTGCTGTAGGGTGGTTTCTTTTTAGAAACTGCCATCATGTTAGAACATGTGATTTATCTTCAAATGAAATAACATCCCCACCCTTAATTCGTAATTTAAGGACACAGAGACTGTGATGATCCTTTTATAAATAACATTCATAAAATCATTTACATGTGTCATAACTGTGTTTGAGGTTGCCAAGGCTTTGCTCTTCTCTGGAGAGGAAAGGGCTGTGGCAGGGTTTGAGTGTGTGTGCGTTGTCACACTGTAAGCRTGTTGATTCAGAGTACATTTTTTGCATCTCAGTCACCTGAGTTGGAACAGATACAAAGTTCCATCAGTTGAGTTCACTTATAGCAGTTTCAAGAGCTGCCTGTACAGAACTCTTTTTTTGCCACTTATTTGCTTTCTCAATTAAATTAAAAAAAAAAAAAAAGGAGTAGGAATTAAGAGATAACTGGCATTGTAAACACTAAATGAGCAATAATTGTGAAAGCAGGAATGCCATGAGATGCAGAAAGCAGGATACATACAGCAGATAAGCTTGGAAAGGAACAGGTTTACAACATTGTCTCTTGCTTCAGCCTGTCTGTGCACATGATCAGGGAAGGTGATGTGTGACTGAGTAGACACCACAGCAGTGTGCTACAGGCAGCCATAAAACTGCTTCCAGCTCATTATTGGAACAGCATCCTTGGGCAGTGCCAGCAGCAGGAGGGCCCTCAGTCACTCATGCCGTGTTCTGCTGACTGTTCCAGCAGCATCCAGGGAGGATTTCCTTGCAGAGCTCTTACAGCTGTGCTGGTGTTTCAGTCATGCATCTTCCCACTCAGGGTGTCCTATTTCCAGCCCTCCTCTTGGGGCCCAGTGCCGTCATAACTGATGTGCCGTGGACTTTCAGGAAAAGGGAACTGCATTTGGCATTCCAGACTTCAGTTGTCGGTTTTAGTTCCTGCAGAGACAAAGCATTCTTCCCGCCTTCCCAAAACACAAAGATGAGCTGCTGAGGATCAGTGGGGTTATCATTAACCTCATTATATCACAGGAGCTGATCAGATGGCCTGAAGGGCTGTTTGTGTGTGCCCGGTGCCCAGAGAGGRGGCGGCTCTGTGTGTACCTGTTAATGGCTTTCCAAGGAAAACAAGGGATGGCACTGTCTGGAGGGGCCACCTAAGGAGTGGGACATTGACACATCTTTGCCACGAGCTCAGAAAACTTTTCAGAAGTGAGAGCAGTTTCCCTGGAAAGGAAATTGAAATTCCTGTTAATCACGTGTGCTAGCACAAAAACACCACATGCCTCTCTTAGCCATGCTTTTCTTCTTCATCTCGGTCCATTGTTTTTCACAGGCCAAGTTTTCTTAAGGCTATTCTTTCTTTCCTTTTTTTTTCTTCAATTGGATTGATTCTTTGTTTTCTTCTTGGAAATGGCCTCACATTTCCTACCCCCTTCCTTTTTTTTACCCTCTTTCTCTTTTCTTTTTTGAAAAGTGCAGCTGAAACAGCTGGCATCCCCACAGAGTGCCTGCTTCTGGGATGCAGAAGATAGAGGTGGCATCCCCTCCCTGGCACACAGCATGGATGTGTGTACCCTGAGTTCTCTCTAGAGTCAGAGTGAGCATTTTGAGGGCAGAAATGCCTTGAGGTGTGTTAGGTTGTGCTTTAGGTTGAGATGCAACACACCTAGATTTAGTGTCYAAATCAATCAGGGACATGAATATTTAAAATTAAATTTATATTTAATCCTGCTCKTAGAGTCAGCTACTGACATAGTGAGTTACTTGGGCAAGTCACCAACTTGTAAACTGAATAATATTGTGATTTTGCTAAAGGCTATAACTTAGTTATGTTTTCCTTGGCTACAGAAGGATTTAGCTTTGAGCGGTGCTGTTATTCTATATCACTCTGCCCTTCTTTTTTAACCTTCGGACTCTTTTGCAATAGGAAGTTGTGTCATTTCTTTTATTGGCAAGGGCTGGTCCAACATCTGCAGGCAGAGAGATCTGAGCTGGAGTCTAAGACCCCTCTCCTACAGGCTAGGACTCTTTTTGTCCAGAGAGCAGCTAACCCCTCTSTTTCCAGAGGGCTGCTCCTGTTTTGGGGAAGAGGGTGACAGAGGATGTTGCTTAGGAGCAGTTTCTTGTCCTGGCTACACCATGGCACTAGAAATGTTCACAGCATCAAAACAGCCCTCCAGCCTGTGACAGGTGAAGGCAGAAAAACGCCAGGATTTGCCCCTCTGTCCGTGAGGGAAGGTGGGGATAGGACAGCTGGGGGCATCAGCAGAGTACCTGAACTCAGACAAAGCACAAGGCACGGGTAGGGCAGAGCAGAAAGCTCAGCAGAAAATGTGTCTGATACAGTKGCTTTGGCAGCGTTACCAGGTCTCTGTTTCATTATAGTTTCATAATATTTAGTGATATAAAACTTSCAGTCTGTTTTCAAAAGCAAACAAGCRAATCCCCCAAACAAAATCAAGTTTTTGTCAAGGAGAAAAAACTGGCAAGTRTAGACCATAAAGTCAAGCTTCTGGACCAAAAAAACTTGTTGACCAGCAGGATCCAAAGTTAATTGTGAAGTTGCACAATTTTGCTCAATCCTATCAATTTTTAGGGCCCTATTCATAGATTTTGAGCATCCTTGAGCCTCCTCTATTTTCTGTAGTATTGAAACACATCAAGGTCACCCCATGATATTTTTTATCTCACTCCTTGTTTTATCCCATTTTTAATTGCATCTCAACTCTGAGGTCACTGGGAACAGCTGTGCTTGCTTGTGCACAATTAATGAACCACCCATCAGCACAATTGAAACCATTCTGCTGTTTTCATCCATGCTGATTTTTGCCCATTTATATTCTTCACTTTTATATCCCACAGCTTTACCAAACTCTTCYTTTGCCGTGCAGTTGTCCTCCAGGTTTGATTCTACCCTACATGGTTGCCTCACAGGAATATCCTGACTTATAAAGGGGAAGACAATTCATCCTTCACTTCATCCTTTGCAGGTTGGGTTCACAGGCYCTGTAGGTTGAGATGCTGGTCATGTCCTTGAAAAAAAAAAAAACCCTGCATGTTCAGTTCCATGCATTATAGATGAAATAACAGGATATCCGGTTATTAAGTTTTCTTAAACACTTCTGGCTTTTGGTACAGGATGTACCCAAGGGAACAACCCTGCTCAGTCATCATTATGGTGACAGCTTCCTCCAATCTGCCCTCTCTGGAGGCATCTGCAGGGACTCCCTGTTCTTTCACTTCTCCCCAAAAGGCAAGAGAGATGCACAGTTTGATGCCCAGGGTCAGCAGGTGCTGTGCTGTTTTACCARGGTGCTGTCTAGCTCTTGTATGTCRGACCACACACATGAAAGAGGCCTTCACCTGTCAGAGCATCAGCATTTCAATGAGACACGATGGCTCTGATGTTGTGCAGTACTGTGGGATAGCACTTCTCAGCTTGTCACATATCAAGGAGCTTTGACTCTTGTTACCCTCAAGATTTACAACTTTCCAAGTGTGCTACCGGAAAAATCTCATGCTGTGATAGTGTGAAAAAAAATKGCATGAGAAAGAACAGCTTCTCAATGCAAACCCTTTTGGTTACTCTTCTCTCCTTTCACTTCCTCCTCACCTCCTGAGTAAAAAGCAAGCACAGAACAGCAAGGACCACAAAAGCAATTGTAGCACAGAGAAGCTGCTCATAGTTCTGTTGTTGGCAGCTGAGCCCCACAGCCCCTTGCTCATTCTCTCACAGTGGGAGGGAGTTGGGAGAGTAAAAGTGAGAAAACCTGTGGGCTGAGACAAAGACAGTTTAWTAGGAAATGCACAAGCCCTATGCAGAAGCAAAGCAAAGCAAGGGATTAATTCACCACTTGCCATGGGCAGGTGGGTGTTCAGCCATCCCAGGAAAGCAGGGCTCTGTCACACCTACTTGGGGAGTTACTTGGGAAGAAAACATTGTCATTCTGAACATCGCCCCTTTCTTTTTCTCCAGATTTATATGCTGAACATAAGAGCCTTGTGGTCTGAGATATCCCAGGGGGTCAATTGGGGTCAGCTGCCCTGGCTGTGCCCCCCCAAGTTCCTGCACACCCCCAGCCTCCTGGCTGCTTGGGTGGGGAGAGGAGTAGAAAAGGCCTTGGCTYTGTRCAAGCACTGCTCAGCAATAACAAAAACATCCCTGAATTATGAACACTATTTTCAGCACAAATTGAAAACATAGCCCCATACGAGCTAACCAGTCAAAAGCAGCACAAGTTCTAGCTCAGCTGACTAGCAGTTCTTCCTACCGGTGCTAAAGAAGAGGCTGGTGCAGAAGATGTTTTCTGTATCCTCAGATTTTTGGCAGTTACATGCACTAAAAATACATATGAGAGAAGAGGACATAATCTGAAAGTAGCAAGGGCTGCCTAAATTTGAGGTAGCAAAGTGACTGAGTTTCCCTTGTATCATTTGGGAGTGGGCATCGGGACAGGCTGTGTCTGTCAGTGCTTTCTCCAGTTACATTTGAGCTCGTGGGGTCAGTTTTAAACCCAGTAGTCAAGTCCTGCTTGTGTAACTTACTCTGCTTGTACTGATAGATGCCTTTCCTCTGTAATTATTTAATTACATGGAAACATAGCCTAACTATGAATATAAGTTAACTCATACTCAGTGTTACTAGCAAAGCTGCAGCTGGYATATAGAGGCAGCTTTGAAATCATCTGTCCTGAATCGCCAGCTGTTTTTCCCAGGAAACATCCCTGGAATAGAATACATTAACATTTTCCTGAAAGACATTTGGCTAAATCATTTAGCACACAGTGCATATGGTATATTTTACTTTATCTCTTCAGAGTGCTGTAATATTTAGTGMGCTGCTGTTGCCTGCACAGAATGTACTCATTTGGTTGAAATTCTTGTTAACATCAGCTGAGCTCTAACTTGGGAACAATCTGTGTTTCCTGTAGTCAGACCCTTCTTTATGTGCCTCAGAGGCACTTATGCCTGGAAGATCTATCACACCAGGACAGCTGGTGGCAACCCAGTGCTTCTTTTGTCCCTGGATCTCCTTGAAAGAGGATGTATGGAATGCTGCTGTAAACAGATGTGCCAATAGCTTTGAACTGATACCATAAGCCATTAAGAGAAAAATCCATTCCACGCTGATGCAGATACACAGCCCTGCAGGCAGTGAAGAAAATGTTCTTTGAATGAAGGTTCCTGCCGCAGTTATGAGTGAAACACAGGAGTAAGAAGYGTTGTGAAAAATTTGGGGTTCAGGTGACCAGTTAAAGTACATTCCCAGAATGGTTGGGTCTGAAGTACCTAATAAGGTCATTAATAACATGCAAAGGATTTTGCAGGTTCCCAGGATGTGAGAAAATAAATGTGGGGTTTTTTCTAAAGATTGTGTCTGTCTTTAATTCTGCAAGTATAAAGCCCTTGCTTTGTAGTTTAAACAAATTTATACCAAAAGTTAAAAGGACAAAGCTGTTCTCAGGCAGAAGYGTCCTTGCGTAAGAGGAGGTATTTACAAGAAGTATGAAGCTGTAACTCTTTTAGTTTCTACATCTTGTTCTAGAATAGAGACCATTATCTCTTGAAAGGTAGAAATCCTTGCTTATGATTGTAGGGTTATAATGGAGTCCAGCAGCATCAGATGATTACAAAGGCACTGAGTTGGAGGTGCTGTAAGCTAATTAAGGTAAATCCTACTGGAAAAGAGAGTCAACTTCATTTTGGAACGTATTGTGGTATAACTATTTTGACCAAGTAAATTTAGCAGTGTTAAACCAGGCTTCATTAGACCAAAAGTTAATGTGGAAATTCATTTGTAGTGGCAGACCTCGTAGTACAGATTGTTCTTCTGCTATTAGTTCCTTCATATTGTCTTCTGAATTGTCACATCATAAGGTTCATAAGGCTCAGATTTGAAAACTCAAAAGACAAGAATTTAATGTATTTTTAAKGTAGACAGATTTTGATATACTGTTCTCTTTGAGACAATTAAGRTGGCCTAATTTCCTTGCTATTTTTCCCCCAAAGGCATAGGGTGGATTTTGGTCTGTTGCTGTGCTAAGCCCAGGTTAAAGCCTAGCACAGGTAAGAGATTCAAAGCTGTTATGAGACAAAACCCGAGAGCAGAAAGATGGAGAGAAAGGGGTGTCCCACGTGAATGACAAGTTYGTGCTGAAGTCTTTCTCTTTTCACCCACAACCAAATCTCTGACTTGCCCTTTGCTGGCTGACAGTCTTGTTATTRAAGGAGTGGTTTGGCTTGAGGGTAAGACTTAAGATCCTGGGATATGTGAACCCTTTCATTACAACTTTGATCTTCACTGTGGGAGGTCTAATTCCTGCTCTCCYCGCCTAATATCAACAAAAGAGTAAAAGCTTTATAAACAGTGGATTGTTTGCCTGTGTCATTAGTTTTAGCCTAAAGCAGAGCTCCTTAGCACTTTACCTCTGAACATGTGGTGCTGCTGTCAGAGGCAGGATTCCCGTCACCACACCAAGCAGCTGCTGCCTGTGTGTTTGTTGATCCAGGGCTGCAGGCAGTGTGTTGCAGGCACTGCAGCCCGAGCAGGTGACTCCTTGAAGCRTGGTGAGGCCAAGAGCTGAGCCAGCCCACAGCTGCTCTGGGAGCTGTTCATGGTTTGCATCTGCTCRCTGTGTTCTGCTCTCCCAGCAGCAATCTCTGAGCTGGCTTTGGAGCCACGTSTTATCTCCAGCACGTGATCAAAATTGTGTCAAAATGCTTTTATGGAGCTCAGAACTCCATCTCCATGCACAGTTTTGAAGGTTGGTTCTTGAAAAGAGGAATGTCTAAAAGGAGAAGAAAATCTTTTGCCAGCTCTATGATCTTGGCAGCATCTCGTTTAATTGGAGAGCATGTTCAGCAGATGTCATTGAGTTAACMTCAGCAGGCTGCTGGAAATTGAGCTTTAAAATCCTGCTACAGGTACACACATTTTTTCTGATACAGCAACCCAATATAGCATTCCAGAAATCCATTTAACCACACTCTGATACATCTTTTCCACTAAWATCTTTTAAATGTCACTTATGTAATACCCAGCTGAAGTTTAAAGCAGTTCAAATGCCTGTGCCCTTTTAAGTTTGGGCCCCAGTGACTGAATTGTTGTATTCTGTTAATCTTTTTTCCTGGACTCTGCAGTATATATTTTTTCTTTTATGCTAAAACAAATAAAGCACATTTTGAGAATAATAAAATAAAAATTGTTTATACTAAAATATACGAAGAAAGGGAATCCTTGCATGGTTCATAGATGAGACATTTTACAGAGTGTTTTTAAATTAATGTAGGATTTTATYCCATCTCAGACCAAGCCATATCTAGTAAAGATGCCAAAGTAAACTAGGGATAATAGCTTTACAATGGCTCTGTTCCTCCCTTATCCTTGAACTTTCGTTTTTCCTGCACCTTCTTTTCTTATTTCCTTCTTGCCCCAATTTTGACTACRTAGGGTTGATATTCTCTTTCAGTCCCATCTGTCCTTTTGCTCTGGAGTTCACTGCAGACAATCCAATCTCACATCTTCCCTTTTTTCTCTTCAAACAYTTCTTTTTTGCTTCTCTGGACCTGTGTGTGTTTCTCCTGCTCTTAAAATATTAAAGCAGTGTCCTTTTAGATATAAGTTCRCTAAAAGAATAGTACATTAGTTTCATTGACTATACTCTATAAAAAGCTGTTATAAATATAGCTTTTTCCAAAGGAAGTATAAACAATCTAAGAAATTGAGATCTGTCAGATMTGAGTATAAATATCCACCTATATTAAACAGACTCAGGAAACTGTGAATTGGAGTATTTACCATRTGAGTCTGTATCACTTTGTGATTTACCAGACCTAGGCTTTGTGCAGGTTTTCTGCTCGATGTGATCTGGGTGCTAACTGAAGGTGTGTGGTTTTTATCAGTAGGAGTGAGTGGCACAGAGTACAACCTAGAGTGAAAACAGAAATTGTGTTCTATTTGTCTATAGCATAGCAGCAGGATTTCCTCTTCACTCCAGCATGCTTCCTGCTGCTTTTCCCAATAATTTTAACTACCAAATAAGGGTTATTCCTCTGGGATATTTTCCTGAGCTAATTAAGCTCASCGATATAAAACTATATTTTCCTTTGGTGATGTTGAATTCTTCTTTGTCTGCTCTTCTAGTGCTCTTTACTGTTCCCTCCAGACCATTCATCCTGATTGTTGGTTGGTATTTACTGCAGCAGGAGTATTTGTTCAGGAGAGGAAGGGCCTCTGGAGTCAAGGGAAGTTTCAAACCCTAGCTGGGGGGTGCACAGGCAGAAGTGGCACCAGCAGGCACTCACCAAAGTGGTGTGGCTGATGGCTGCTGGGTGCTGTGAGATCCCACTGGCTGAAGAACTTACATGGAGACAGGAAGTGTGTGCATGGGGTAAAATCTGACATCACTCACTTCCTGTTCCAGAATAGGTGAGTGCCATCAGTTCTGAGRGGGGCATTGCAGCAATATATCTCTGAATATTCTGGTAACAGAGCTTGCATAAAATGCTGCATCCTCTAAGAATGAATCAATTTCCTTCTTCCCATAATCAACATATGTGTAATCCACCTTTGAACCTTGTTATTGCTGCTAAGATGTGGATTGTGTGTCTGGCTGTTGCCAATTCCTGTAATTTGTACTGCAGCATTGAAGGAGCCTGTCAGGGGATGACCTGAGAAGARCAATTCTATCAATAGTATCGTCTGCCACTTTCATCACACTGAGTCAGGACCACAAAGGATGCATTTTTTCCAGTCTAGCATTTTTTGGTCATAAAACAAACCCTTGTTTCATTACTGACTAATTTGGTGCTCAAGTCCAGCATTTCCTCTCTCCACCTAGTGAATGCATAGATCTCCAGAAATGGGTAAGGGTTAACTGGAAATGGTGATTACAACAGGGAATTTGAATAGAGGAAGATAGTAAAATATGAGTCAAAATACACTACTTTTTTAACATAGTGAAGGTGGCACTCAAAATGCTTATCTTTGAAACACTGGATTGCATTCAGTGAGGGATGAATTTTGAATGTGGGCTGAAAGTAGCTGGACTCAAGTCCTGGTTAAAGACTTCATCCTAGAATCTATATCATAAAAGCTTTCAGCAAAAAGCATTTCAGCTCTCCCTGGTCAGACTAAGCTGCAGAATACTGGGATGCATTTTGTTACTTTCTGTGTTGCAGTTACCCCAAGAAGTGGGGGGCGGAATTCTCAGCACATAAATACTTTACAATGAGGTTATTGCTTRAAGGAAAAGTTTCATGTGTCTGGACATGTTTCAAAATGCCCCTGTATTTTGAGGAAGAACAATGTGTAAATATGAATCATTGCTCTCAGTGATCATCAGTTCTGGAAGGCTGCCAGATGAGGTGGCTTTAGAATCCTGCGTTTGGCAGAAATCAAGGGAGAGATGCTTTGCTTAGTTTAATGGGGCTATTTTGGGACCTGGAACTCCTGCTCATCATCCACACACGTCTGGGCTAAATAATTCTCTCACCAGATTATTTTCAATTAAGGCACTCTGTCTCTAATGGATTGTGGGCACTGTAGAGTAATTCTGGTTTGAATGGACAGACACCCAGCTAAGTGACTTACTGCTCCATCTATCTCTAGCTTTATGTGTATTTCTGATATCAGATCACACAATCAGCCTGTGCGTAGGCTAAAGAGAAGTTTGTTGTTTCTTTCTCRTGTTTTCAACCCTGAATCTTCTCCCATCTGCTTGACAAAGATGAGTTTGAAATGTCTGTACTCTCCCTGCACACCTTACCTGGAATTCAGCCTCATTTCTCTGGACTTGTGAATGGAAACATTACTACAATAGCAAAGGCACTTGTGAGTCAGCTTTAGTCTGCATGACACTTGCTTCTGCTCTGTCATTTTTTCCCATAGAAGACATTGCAAACCCAATGAAATAGCAGCTATTAGCTGGGCARCCAGGCAGCACTGTAACAGCAGAGAGAGATCCAGGGTGCTTGTGCCTGCCACAGGGAGGGAGGGAAAGAAGGAAGGAAGCAAACAAGCAAATGTAGTCCATGTGGTGTAGTCATAGTGCCATCCTGGTGAGGGCTTCTGCTTGCACAGGAAGGAGCTGTGAGCAAGAGGGAGTTGGGACAAAGCCAGCTGTAGTTCTCTGGAATGGGGGAAAACCTGGCTGGGGGYATGTAGAGGAAGAAATCTTAATATCCAGGCTGAGTGACACAGCTGCTGACTGGTCCTTCTTGCAGGCAGTAAAGAAGGTAATGAAGAGGTCACTATGCAGCTGCAGCAAAGCTTTCACACACCCTCAGCTRGAGCATTCCTATAGGACTCTCTAAAGGAAGCCCACTGGAAAAGGAAGCCCATGTGCCACTTCTCTAGATTAATATGTATTTTTTCCTTATTTACCAGCCCTGACAGAAAAAGATCCATATCTAAATCTGCAGCCTAGCTCTCACCAGGCCTTGGTTTCATTGAAATTATGTGATGCCCTGAAACGCCCCAATGTGGACAGGTTTCACTGGGGTTTGGGACCCTGCTTGTAAATAAACTTGTGTTCAGGACTCTACAGTAYAGATTCTTCTATGACAGTGTTCTTTAGCCAGGGAATGATGGTGAAGATTTTGTGAGGACTGTCACAAGGCAGCCTCTTAGCCAAACTGCACAGTTTTATATTGTGATTGATTTGGTTCTTGGTTTTTTTAACTCTCTGCTTAGGAACCCAAGTTTCCTCTACACAACAGCAGAAGACTCTGAGGGAAAAGGAAAGTTACAACAATTTCCTCTTAGAAATTGTCTAAGTTTAACAAAAAATAGCTCAATCATGAATTATGTTGTGGCAGTTTAAATTTATTTTACTTAAAATGATGAGTCCCTTAAAGGACAGTTTTGCATCTTTTTTCAGACTAAAACACCTGTYTTCAGCTGTCACTTCTGCTCTTGAGAGTTCTGTGATTACAACAGACAAGACCAATAAAACTTAAGGACCACAATAAAACTTAGTTAGYRTACACTAACTGATGGGGGAAAAAAGAAATATTTCGCAGGGTGACTTCTGTCCCACRGACAGGCCAGARGGACAGTTAGGACTGTGTATATCTTAAAAGGACAAAGCAGAGGGGCAACTAGTTGCATTTATATTATGGTACCACAATTCACCACAAAGCCATCTCCTTTTGTAGCATAAATATATTTTCTATCTAATATTCCAAAAAACAGATGAGCTAAACTTCCTTTCAAAAAAAGACCCAGGTCAAAACAAATGCAAAAATTTGCCTTKCTGCAGTCCTTGCCCACAACCTGTCACTGTATTGCTCAGAATATGCCACTTTGAGCTTTTCCATGTGTTACACTGTGAACTCCTTCGAAGTTTATATAAGTCAGCTTCTCTACAGTACKGAGAGAAACTTGGCTTGTCTCTGAGGTGATCTGGTATTTCAGATAGCTTGGATTATGGGAACTACCAGCTGGAGCACATTCACTTTCAGTGCTCAGGTCTTGGAGTTTGTGCTGTTCCCTTCCAGGGAGGGACCAGGCCACCCATCTGATCAGCAGCATCCAGGAGACCGCCCTGGATCTTCAGCGTGTGAGGYTCTGGCCCTGTCTGCTGGGAAAATGTGTTAAATTCTCACCAGACTTTTGCAATGCCAGCTCTTCCTCACAAACCAGACACTCCTGGCGGAAGAGGGAGGGGGTTTTCCTGAGGCCTTTCATGTATCTGTCATGAGGACAAGTTTCTTAAAAAGAAGTAGGATTACTATAACCCATCTACAAGCCTGTTAAAAGCAAAACAGAAACTGAAATTACACATGCAGTTCTGTTAATGAGAGGTTTGAGGCAATTTTGTTTTAATTCAATAACCATTTGACAGGAATGAAATCCACTGACTCAGATCTGTGTCTATTTAGCATCTCCTAGATGAAATAATTTTWAAAAAATCTTTCTGTGTTTTCTTAGCCATGCCACTAACACGTCACTTGAATCCCTTGATAAAAACCCAGTGTTGATCTCATCCAATGTTACAAGTTAAGAGTGAAATGCTAGAAAAAGGCAGCTACTTTACTGGAAACCCTTCATCCAAGGGCTATTTCTGCTGCACAGGCTCCAAGCAGCTGCTGCACAATATGACGTGATTATCTGAAAGGCTGTACTTTGGAGTAAAAGCAGCTCTATTGATTTTCATTTTGAAGAGTTACTGAAACCTAGGAGGAAAGGGAGTGAGGGGTTGTTAAGTTCCAGGTAAAGTAAAACAGAGATAATGACAGCTGCAAGGAAAGCAAGTGGATGGGCAGCCAAAATGTCTGGCTGTCTTTAAATCTGCATAATTCTGTACCAGCAAACTTCGGGGAAACAGACAGGTTTGTTTTCCAGGAAGAGATAATAATGTAGAAACCTCTTTCTTGTGGCTTTCTTTAATCACATGGAGGGATGGTGTTAAAAGCCAAACGTGTAGAGAGACGCTCCCTTTGAACTTCAAAAGCACAGCGTATCCCAGACTCGGTTCACTAAAGGGGCACTTTACTGAAAGTTACAGTCACTTCTCGTGCTGAGCTGACCTCTTGTACCTCTTTTAAAAACAACTATTTTAGCAGCCTTTGCTGCTGCAGTACTGTCAGGAYAATTCAAGTGTGCAGAGAGGATGTCACTGGAACTGGCATCAACGTGCTTTTGCCATGTTGAGTGTTTCTCTGCAAACATTTTTGAGCACATTTGACAAGAGCTGTGCAAATCTAGTCAAATTACTTTTATGGGCYGAGTAGTCATTTCTCCAGAACTATGGGCCTGGGAACATTTTGTTGATGTACACCATAATATCCTCTTTCATTTCAGATTTGTAGTTYGCCTTTTGCTTCTAGTGCAGATTGAGCTGTCATTTGTTGTGAATGTATGGGAACAAATAAATCCCTGTCATGTGTTCCCACAGCACTTCCTGGGACAGATTCAGAAAGCCAYAGGTGTGCCAAGTTGTGCTGCAGGCAGAGGGACAGAGAGAGGCACAYGTATGATCCTGGCAGGGATCTCTGTGTCACAGAAGGGCACTGTCCGTGAACAGGGAAAATGTCAATTTGTCCTGACCCAGCCCTGCCAAGGCTGATTCTGTCGCACTAAGATGTGACAGATCAGATGGTTTATGGCTCTTTTTGTTCCCCCTCATTGAATCCACACCGTGTTCTTCAGCCAGAAGGAGTAACCAAAGCTCAGCAGACTCAGCACCCAGCCTTTGCCCACAGTCCCTGCTGCTTCCCTGCGTGGGAAGAACCTGCACCAGGGAGAAACAAGACTGCCCTCAGGGGTTGCTCCCACTGAACGACTCTCTTACCTCAGATATGCTTCAAACACTGAGAAAGCAAAAGTTTTTTAAAAATGTCCTGCAGCAGGATGAGAGGGCTTAACAGCTCCTGTGCAAGAAAATAAGAGCGTACYGGCCTTAAGCTTGCTCTTTCTTTTCAGGGAATTACCAACAGGCAGATTGCAGCAATCRTTTTCCAAATTAGAGTAGCCAACGACATTTTCTGTGAAAATAATCTTGGGTTCCAGTAAGTTAAAAATTACTGTTGTTTTTTCCCTCCTTTTTTCCTTCCTCTTCCCATTTTTCCAAGAACTCAGTATTGTCCTGGATGCCCTCTTTGAAGCAGTGATGATGTGTGCAGTAGGCATCCAAAGGAAGCCTTGTGGTAGTCCCTGCATGTGTCTACTATTGGCCAAGAGGCTTTGGTTCTTTTTGCCCTCAGAAAAGTCTCTATTTCTTCCTGTCCTGAGGTCTAAATCTCCACAGATCACTGGAAACCTTCCCTTCRTTGCCAATAGCTTTTGGAACAGACACTCAGGCTCTATTCAGCTGCAGYTCTCCCCTAAGGAGAGCATGGTTTGTGCAAATTTGATGGCCCTACCCTTGAAATCACAARCTAAATCTGACCTGATGCAGAAGGTGTAATTACACAAGTAAAACTGGCTGGTTTTCTCCAGCCCCTCAATTATTTTTTGTGCAAAAGAAATTTCTTATGTTTTATCAGGAACTCAAATCCTTTGGAGATTTATTTGAAATTCAGTTTTGTGGTCACTGTTAACTTTCTGCAGCAAATTCAATGAGATTTTTGCCAAATTTGAAATATACTTTGATTAGTCAATGATGTGTTTTTTCTCTTGGGCAGTCTTCCATTGTACTCTGTAAGTATTCAGCCTTAATTGCAGCTGGTTTGTTTTCATTTGGGATTGTTGGTTGGAGTTTTGGGGTTTCTTTTTACTAGGAAATCTAAATTTAGTATTTAAAGCTTTAACTTACTGCTCCTGGAGAATTAAGAGATAGGCTATTTGTACTGAAGTTTTTTTTCAAGATTTTATTTTCATATCAGTAAGGCACTTTTCTGTGACAGAATTGGCAAAGTCAATCACCTTATGTGCTTTTTGGATCCTACATGCCACATTATTAGTAGACTGAATTATTTCTCTCAGCTATGAGGTATGTGCTTTCAATTCTGCATTTTATTTCCAGTCTAATTCTGCCAAACCCAACAGCAGGTTCCTGCCATAGCTGGAACTACTGACTCTGGTCTAGAATGAGAAGTTTGTCTTTTATTGATGTTCTGCATGACTGGTTTGCCAGTTTTGGTAAACAGGAGTTGGCCCATCCCAGCCACGTGCTCCTGCCTCTGCTTTGCACTGGTTCTCACCAGTTTTGGATGATTTTTTTAGCCGTTTTTTCTCCTTAGTGTGACAAGACTGGATTTTTCCCCCCTAAAACAGCAAGTTTTCTTGTCTCTAGAAGAGTTCAAGAGCCACCAAAAAGGATCCACCATAGAATTCCATGGCCCAGGAGCAGGGATGGAGAAAGGCCAGGTTGAGGGGAAGCTGCTCGATTGTCTCAGTTGTCTGTGACACCACACTTTTGAGTTGTTTAAAAAACACTCTGTTTCGGTCATGCAAAACACACAGCCAACAGCCKTCTAGTTTCTGGCTCTCAAAAAAATGAGATAAAATGATTGAGACAGATTTCACTTTCAGGAATGCAAAGTATGGATTGGGACTGGTTTCACTTACCAGACTTGAGCACTTTTGATTTAGAGCAACTGTTGAGAGTCCCAGCTACTAAGTCCTTCATGTTGCCTTTAACACTTCTAAAGGTAAAAGTAAAGGGTGGGGGCAACATAAACAGTATGGATGAGTCTTCTTTTTCAGAGCTTTTTTTAACCTCCTTACAAGTTGCAGCTTGGAGGATCAACCACCTCAGGAACAGACTGAGGGCACTGCAGTGTTTATGTGGGAAGTGGAAAGAATTATCTACTGCAGCTAGAAAGAGGAGTAGGACCTACCATATGTGAATGGTTAAAGGAATTACMTTACAGCTCCTTGGGAGAAATGAGATCCTCTTTCACCTTTCATGAGTAAATGCACTTGCATTACCAAGTAAGGGCTTCAAAGTCTAACAAATCACCATTTTAAGGAAAATCATGGAAATTTCACATAGCAATGTCAAAACAAGTGATTGGACACCACTTTCCCAATTGTAACTATTTCAATCATTATTTCAAACAGTCTAGCAGCCTCTTCTTTGGTGCTCACTTATATGAGTATATTCATGGGTCCAACATGTCTTTGTGTGCTCACACCACACCCACCTCCTCTGTAGCTTTTCCCCCAGCTATCTTTCAGCTGATAGGGGTGCCTGGGACTCCTTCTATCAGCATGTGCATGGCACAGAGATCCAGGCTTGCCAAGTGGTGGCTGGGTGGCTGTATTTAGACCATTATCAACATGACTAATGCCTGCTGAGAGCCTGAGGAGGTTGGCTCAGAACCAGYTCCTCCTGTACTACACAACTTGTTACTCATGCCAGTATAGACACAGGGTGAGAAAGTCTGCCTACCTCTGTCCTTTGCTGTCATCCAGCTGCTGCAAGYCTGTGCTTGCCCCATCCCACTCAGAAAGGACAGGGCAGATTTCATGACTTGAGTAACAACAGTTTTGGAAATCACACAGGAGGAGACATATAGGGAAATGCCACAATAGTTTCCTTATASATTTCTTCTTGGGAAGAGGAGGGAAATCTGCTTTTTCATCCTCCACTTTTACTTGCAGGTGAGGGCATGATCCCCTTATTGCTGTGTTTTCCAACTTTTTGAGGGGGAGGGAGTCAGGGCAGCCATCCTTGTCACTTTTTCCTRTCTTTTCCTTGCTCACTTGCAACCTGATTGCAACGCAGGAGTTTTACAAGGCTTCTGAAGCAGGCAGAGGGTTTTTTTAAAGAGGGTTCCCATTCCCAGATTGTCTGTGACAAATACTCCTTAATTTTCATTGGGTTGAGGAGAAGCCAAATGGTGGAGAAGAGAGAATGAGGCTGTGACATGATTTCCCTGTGTTGCCTCTGTAGAAAGTTYTCTGCAAAACCTTGTTTATTCATGTAGAGCAACTGAGCCCCTTTTCACAGGGGAAACTGTAGCTAGGTATTGATCAAAAATCCTMTTAGAATTATATTATTAGCTATTAGAATTATAGGATATTAGTGGAATATAATATACAAATTTCTCTCTGATTTCCAAGCAAATAATTTTTCCAAGGGATTCAATAATCAGATGTGAAAATCTTGACCAAGATATGACTATGGCTTTTAGCTATGTCCTTTGGGATTGACAAAAAAACACTAAGGAAAGAACAAAATCCTGAAATTAAATTCTCAGTGTAACTCATATCATGTGCTAAAAGTCAGAACAGAGCCTCTAAGCATCTGAGCACTGGCAATATAAGAAATATAAGAATATATCCTGAAATATAAGAGCCACAAAATTCAAATTTATCATTGGTGAGGTGGCAAAGGGAAGACTAATATTCTGGTCTGCAGACTGATTCTCCTAAATTAGGCCATGCACTTTCTGTCTGTGCAAGAATTGGCAAGGAAGTACTTCTGATTTTCCTATACTCTGACACCTGAATTTTCTGTCAGTACTGACATCCTGTTTCTGTTACTGTCAGAGCTAYGCAGGCACTTTACAGTAGATCTGACTGTGCAGGCCAGGTGATGTTGTGTGGTGGGTCACACATTGAATAAGTCTTTGTACTGAAATCAAGACTCTTGACTAACCCTAGAAGGGAGAACACCTGTTTTGTCAGCCTTATACATGTGCAAAAGTTCTGCTTTTGCTGTCTCTACAATTCATAGCAAAACTCCCCCTACCTCAGCAGAGATCTATGGATGCATTTAGTTCTTGAGAAGTTCTCCTTTTCATACTTTTGGTCCTTGGAAACTGTTCTCTTAGGTGTATGGATAGGCTTGGCCTTTCACAGCGTTTCCCAATCAAACATGAGAGTCCTGATGTAGAAGTTGTATTTGCCAAGAGTTTTCCTTGCCCCAACATCCAAACAGATGCAGTGCCAGGAGTGATTTGGTTTCAGTCCTTGTTGGCTCCCTYAGGTGAAGGTCCTGCACTACACAGGTTTCTGTGGCAGGAGAAGGCACTGTGGCCTGTGAAACTGTGCAACAGTGAGGCATCCCTAGGGCATCTCTCTGGCAGAGCAGGGGAGGTCTGCAACCTGCTGCTTCAGTTGCTCCCTGTGCCTGAGAAATCCTGTGATTTAGTCATTGCTTCAGAAATATTTCTGGATTTTATTTGTTCACTCTAAATCCTTATTCCATCTCCTATGCACACTCCTATGCAATTTCCAGATGCTTAATTTATTTTCCTGGACTTACTCCTGGGTTATCAGCTCCATTTCCTAAAGTGGCTGAGACAAAGGTCATAGATTGGAGTATTTCCAAAGCAGGACTAGTGTTTACAACTCTGAGCTCCAAGTTGATCATATGAGTATATTTCTTTCACTTAGACTTACAGTAAAATTAGTAAAACTGGATCAGATTRGGAATATTGGCTAGTTCATCCTCCTCAGACCTCTTTGTATTGAGCTATACAGAGCAGAACACATGAATTGATTCATAAAGCAGAAACTGAGTTCAGTTTAAAGATGGTTGCTCCCCTCCTCCATCCAATAACATTAGAAAGAATTGTTTGATGATGTTTTTTCTCTCCTCAGTCCCTAATTTCCCGTAGGATCCTATCTGACCAGCTAATTTAGATGGCTGTGACTGTGAGATATGTTCTTTAACTGTGGTAGTACTGGTGTAGTCATTTTACAGTAAATGTGTCATTTATTGTACATCCTGCATGGAAAAAACCATGCCGCTGTTTGTTCTATTTAGATTTTTAAACATTATGTCTGTTTAAAATGGCATTAATAGCAAACAGGATTACCACATGCAATTTAGCTGTTAGTAGTTACCAAGAGGAGATAATATTTATGCTAGCTTTTTTGTGTCAGGTCAGTTATTTTGTTAGCACAGGCAGCAGTATATTTGTATTGTGCAACTTTTCCTAGGAACTGAACTGTGCTGGAGAACAGGAAATCATGGGAAGCCGGATGGACTTGAATTAAAAGGAAGGGATTTGTTTTCCTTGTGTTTGAATGCCAGTGACTGTTGCATTAGTGATTTACTGTACAATCTCTAGTTCTTATTATGCAACTAAGCAAAAGAAAAACCTGCAGAAAAATAAAGTAAAAATGAGTGAACAGTTGCTATTCTTACTTTGAGTTTAATTTCTTTTTTCTTAATCAGTTTTGATGTGGTGCCATTTGRTCTCCACAGGTGAAGCCTCTAGATTCTAAACAAACTTGCAGGTGCTGTTTTACTGAACTTCCTGAGCTACACTTGGCCAAAGCTGCCCTAATACAAATGTATAAATAATCACATAACCCAGCAGAAAGTAGTTAAAATTCAGCCCCTTCTGTAAGTTTTATATCTACTGAGACCAAGCTACTTTCATAATCTGCCTGCTACATAAACACTTTATGACTCAGACTGGGGGAGTTTCATAAATACTTTGCTAATGGTTATTTGAAAAGTTACCGCCTTTTGAAGGTACTTTAAAGGTGTCTCTTCCTCCTTTTTTTCTCTACAATCAGCACGTTATCTTAATTGTACATTTAATGTGGATTAGRCTTCAATAATGACTCCATTCATTTTAGATCAAGAACTAGAGGCTGTTAAAACTGACTTGCAGTAAGTTCAAATTTTGAAAATTTGAACTAACAGTAGCATAAATCATATGGAAAATAGTTGGCTTCCTCAAGTACTCAGTAAAGGCTCAGGCCTTTGCTGTTGTCAGTGGAAGCTGAGTAGTTTTGCACTATGCTGGATTACACAACAGGCTTGAATCTTAGAGTTAGAAGCTCTAAATTAGTTGTAGAATTGTTCTGCGCCTGGAACTCCATTTTTGTGATGGAGCAATCCTTTCAAAACCCAGCTCATAGTTTCTCTATTCTATCAAATACACTACCTCCTTCCAAARTTTCACAGCCTTCCAGGATGCTTTTCTCTGRCATGCTACAGTCTTCCCAGATTTCACACAGAATTTTTCTTTAGAAAGAAAGGGTTTTCTTCTAAAGTTTCTTTTCATCTCAGTTCTGTTGATTTCACTAGAGATTGAATCAGGCCTGAAGTCCACTGGCCATAAATTCAACCTGTCATTTGCTTCACACTGGCCCTGCAGTGATTTTTTTTGTTTCACCAATGGCCCACACTCAAACTACAACATTCATGGAATTTCACATGCACTCATAAATTCACTCAAAGCCTATTTATACCAGCTTGGAATGTGTCTGTGGGTTGTGTTTAGCATTTGCATGCAATTGCCCTCGGGCTTCAGCTGGGCTTGTATTCAACATTAACAGATAATAATTGGTGTACAGCAGACGGTGTGCAGCAGTCATGTCTTCATCCTCATGAATCAGAAGTTCATGTCTGGCAGATAAACGGTAGTATTTTAAATTCCAAAGGGTCAGAAGAGATTATTCTTTCCCAGTAGAAATGTCACTTCTAGAACTTATTTATCTGGGCTTCCAGGCCCAAAGCAGGGATGATGTGAAATGTGGTGCATTTTAAAATCACCATCTCCTTAAGCTTATATTAAAATTACAAAGGAAATGAGATGTGTAAGAGAGCAAGGAGAAAATAATATGGTGAGAAAGGCAGCCCTGCGAGTATCCTCACCTGATAAGACATAGTCTTACCTGTACTCTTCATTTGTGTCTTTTAATGCAGATTTGGAAGTCCTAAACTAGTTCAGTATCAGTGATTGAAATTGTCATTGTGTTCACCTTGGCAGGTTGAGTATGGTCTTGCATACAGTGCACAAATTACACTTGTCAGGAAGAAATATTGCCTAGGTTTAATTAGTTCCAAAGTATAATAAAAAGATTATGTGCAGTGCAGGCTGTCCAATTCACAAGGATAATGTCTTCCACRTTAGGCATATTTGTTTTAAAGGTAAATATAAGACAATACTTCAATATATGAGAAAATAATCAGCAAATATTTGTTGATAACAAGGCCGTTGTACTTTTAGTCCCTAGAGATAAAGGCTCTTCCTAAATACATGTGTTATTCCCGTAAGACTTCCAGGACCAGAGCATGCTCTAGGAACTGAATGCATGGGGAGTTTATAGTCTCAGAGTTTGCATCAAGAGGCTTTTTTCCTACTGTCAGAAAGATGTGAAGTTTGTTGTTGTTTCAGCAGGGCAGCTGTAAAAGGCCTAGAAAGGGAATAGGCCTTAATGAACTAAAGAAAAAGCCAAACCTCTCTTTACTGAGTATTCTATTGCTGGGACACTTGCAGTGCTGTCTAATGGTCCAAAAAAAACTGTGCATATTCTGTTATGTGCTCTGAAAATCAATCTAAATTATCCATACAGTCAAAAGCTGRGGTGAGATCACAAGGTAAAGAACCATGATGTATAAATTAATATGTTGTCAGAGTCTACAATGAAACTCATACCATATAATGCCAAAATCCAGAATCACAGAGCAAGAGAAAATTTCCTTGTTTGGAGTTCAGAGTCCTAAGCCTCATTCCAGTAGCACTCCAGCCAAGGGCTCGATTTCTGTTTTTTCTTATTTTCTCTTCCTATCCTGAGTACTTGTGTGCCTAACTGGATCATCCTTTGTGCCTTACAGCTTCAGTAGACCCTGCTCTTTCAGGTTCCTTTTCACTCTCTGCTCCTAAAAGAAAAGCTGACCTCCTTTATTTGCATTTAGACTCCACAGAAAATCCCTCTGACTGGTATGTACATGGTTCCTACTCATAAAATTCAAGGCCAGAGTGGCATGAGGGCCACTCATTAAACTTGCATATTAAAACTTAGCAAGTGATTCAGGTGTGTTCTTGTTCTAAGCTGAAAGTCTTCAAAACTGTTGTACTGTCTTGCCTGGGAAAGACTTCAGTTGGCTGCCAGTTTTGCAGACATTGACAGGAATTTTCTCCTCTTCCTACAAAAATGTCATTATTTCTGTTTTTTCAAAACAAGAAGACCTGCATTTGCATAAAATAGTGAATTACACACAATACATTTAGTCTTAGGCAGCGATGGATTTACCGTTAATCACGTAATTGTTGACTGACTGTGAGAGATTAGATAAAGAGTATTATGTACTTGTAAAGGGAAGATCCTATCTCAAGCTGGAAAAGGCTTGAGGTACTGAAATTTAGTTTCAGTTTATTTTAAACAGAAAGCAGTTGTATAWAATACTTGTAAAGCTTTCACAGCTCACTTCATTTTACTTTGTATAGCTGGCCTTGCTGGGAAACAGGCAGAAGTGTGGGGAAGGGTTCACACAAATGTCTTTTAGGCACCTAGTTGGCAGGTCCTGGCAGTTATGCAACTTTCTGAAGGCATCTGATTTTTATCTAATTAGCTGTTTAAATTAGCTGGTGTGAACAACTTACCTGGTGAGAGCAAGTGGGACAGAAAACAAATTAATTTCTGAACCATTTGTCAAAACTATTTGCAAACAGACTGTGTATRTAGAATAGTCACCAGAGGGGTCTAGCAAGATTTATTGTTTTTATCTGGGCAGAGTATTTGTATCTCCCAAATTCATCCTGATGATAATGTTAGACATAATGACTACCCTACTACAGTTTAATGAGTCTCTAGGGTCGACCAACTCCATCTCCAGATCTCTCTAATCTGTCAGAACAGTGATGGTACGCAGGCAGGTCAAGAAAAAAACAACTGAGACTGTTACACTGAGTGTTACAAAATCTGTAAGCTTCTGCCGAGTCTGTGTTGTAACATTTTGGGGACAATATTTTCTGTTCGCTTCTGTTTTCAGTGCTCAGTCTGGGAACCAGAAGTTGTTCAGATCCCAGAGAGGACACCTAAAATCTCAGCCTGAAAGTTCAGTCTGACTCAAATTCCAGTAATAATTGGTTTCTGCTGTAGGGAAGTTGATTTGGGGAAAGTTTGGTTAGGGTGAAAATGTAACACAGTTACCAGTTTCAGTTTGAAGAGCATGGGGGAGATTTGCAAATACTCTGCTGAGCTGCAAGGAATGGGGGTAGGAAATTGCACGCAACTCTGTGTACACACRGCATCAAAACTGAGCGCCCTCAGCCTGCAAGTTTGTTGGAGCTCTATCAAGAAATCTTTGTGATGCAATCATAGCTCTTGCATTTAATTTTTAAAAGGTACTTACTGTTATTTAATAAAACTGTCTGGAGAAAAGTCAGTCTTTCCCCTGGAAACTGATTTCAGTGGAGATATAATTTTACTGTTTGGATGTTCTGATATGATAAGCCTGCCACTGAATATGGTCAATATTTCTTTTTTCCCCCCCCAATATGTGTAAATGCTGTGATTAGAATAGATAAAGAGAAATAATGGCTCCACAGCATACTCTATWTCTCTTTAAAAGAGTGGTGACCAGATTTACCATTCTTCTACCTGGCTGGGAGTTACAAAGAATAACTGAAATTAAGAGTAACTTAGACTAAAATGGCAACAGAAAGATGATCCTACTTTGTCTTGCTAAAATTATGAAGAAGAACAGAATGAAAGAAGCTGGGGAAGTGGGGCTTATGGCACAGTTAGTTATTTGCTTTATTCTGTTTGGCTGATATTCCATTTTCACAGTGTATCTGCTCCTCTCATAGCTGAAGACTATAGAGTAATTGTTTTGCTATGCATAATCACTCTTGTTTTCAATAGCTACATCCAGAACATGTCACTGAGCTGAAGAAATAAGGAAAATACTTCTGGCATGTGGCTAACTCAGCCATCTGTCAGTCAGAAGTTTATATTCTGGCTCTTTGGCCTTTGCTGCTTTGCCCTGCTTGAGCAGTGGTTTGCGTGGGAGAAGTGGGCTTCTCTTTAGACTTCCTGCTGGCCCATGTTTCTGTTATTCCATGGTGACACAAGGAGCAAATCCGACCAGGGTGTTGCAAATTTGGCTGCTGTACTGGAAACAGCTGTGGAGGAAAACTACAGATACAGTGACAGGATCTGAGGTATGCAGAAGTATGACAGCAGACAAGTCAGAGTTAATGAAAAGCCTTGACTGGCACTTTGTGGCAATTAGGATAAACTTCCTGGAAACCTACAGCACAGGCATTTGTTAGCTTACCACTTTGCACAAGTAGAGTCCAAATTAACTCCCTGTTAGTCTGCCTTTGTCTCAAATGAGCGGGATCAATGAATAAACACATTGCTCACACAACTGTTGGCCTCACAGGGTGGCAGGAGAGTCAGGGCCTGAATGACAGCCTGAGGAGGAGCTCTGAGGAGGAGGTTCAGGAGCAGATGTGCTGTTCAGCAGAGGATCAGGAGGAGCTGGGTGAAGGGTATTGATGGCTAGATACGGGCAGCATGTTGCCCTGGGGGACACATTTTTTTCTTGTCTGTTGAAAATAGCATCAGTGCTGACTGCGGCTGAAGGCTCACTTCTTGTAAATGACTTCAATCATAACAGAATTAGTGTGACCACAGCCTCARCAAGCTCCTCCTCCTGAGCATTCTGTACCTCTCCACGGATTAAATAAACAGCTTTCTGAACATCTACAGGTCTATTAATTGGCTGTGCTCGTTAGCAAGTGTTTTACAGCTGCTGCATTGTGTGTAAATTAACGTGCTCTGAAGGAAGTTATGTTTTGGTGTGAAAGGCCTCAGTCCTGCGGCCTGTGCAGTCCCAGAGCAGGAGCAGGCCCTGCTCAGMGCCCGCCCTGCTGCTCTGGGGACACGGGGTCCTGTGGGGGACACAGCCGTGCTRCAAATGGCTAAAATGGTATTTTAAAGCTCTCCCTTCTCCACTGACTATAAAGATTGCAGCCTCTTCAGAAATGTGGCTTTGCTGCACTCCTGAGCATGGCTCAGACTCTCCCATAGATCTTTAACAGATTGACTGTTTACTTCACTTTTCAGCCACAGTCAAAAGGTCCAAGAGGGGAAGCAACTGGAATCACCACTCTTCATGTACTACTTAGCAGGAGGGATWAAAATCTGTATCTGTTTCTATTGCTTTAGGTGCAGAGTACTGCAAATTCCCYATTCGACCTTGCTGGTGCTTTATTAAAACCGAGAATGAGAGATTTTGCAGCTGAAATTATCACAGAAATCTTCAGGAGATTCCTTCTGTGGCCCTTAGATGTGGTACCGCCCTTAAATCGGTGTACACAGGTAAGCAGACATTTTAGAGAGCTCTTCATTTGCTCTTACAGAAGGAAAGTCACAGTGACTTTATGAGCACACAAATTGTGATTCTGATTTTCTTGTTGCTTTGGAGCAACCTACTAGAAGGAGGGTCTGCCTGGMCACTGTGTTGTATGCTGGGGAGACAGAGAAATAGAGAAGAAAAGGAAGGGGAAGAAAAATAAGGCAGGTGAAGATAATGTAATTTAAAAATACAAGTCAACTTTGTCTCTTCATTACTTAAGAGACATTTTACACAATTCTGACCTTCCTGTCCTTATTTATAGTTTTGGTTATATTTTTTTTTTCTAAACTATCCCATATTTGCATTTAATATTAAAGACAAAATGAAGGTATTTAGGCACCACATGTGGGAGGATATGGCTTAATTCGGCTGAACTTACTCTAAAGCAATGGGAGAGAGAGAAAGGAAATAGGTTTGTTTCTGCCAGGAAGAAAATTAAATAGCCWCAACTGTTACGCATTTCATTCCATGCCTCTCAGTGGGAAGCCCCTTATTGTATATCTAGGTCTAGTTTTGTTTGGTTTTATCAGAGGAAGCAGAGAACCTTCTAAGTTTCATTGTGCTTCTTCTACCACTAATGCTGTCATGTGGACACTTTGTATAGCAGGGCAAGAGCAATTAGTTTAGGGCCTGAAGRGTTAAAAGATGCTAGTGTGGAGCTGGGAAAAAGAGTATGAGAAAGGGATAACAATCTCTGCTGACAGCAAACCAGTTTGGCAGCCTTCACCCTACAATGACTTTTCTTCCAATTTAACAATGCTATTCACATTCAGGCAGTAGCTTTGCTTCAGTCTCCTATCTGCTGTATAGCACTGCATTCAGTACTTCCAAAATTTAAATCCTTGCAGCTGCTGCAGGAAAATGCACCATTTGGCAACTAATTCCAGCTTTAGAATTAAGCAGAAATGCTGTCGGCTGWTTTAGGACTAATACAAAGAACAAAGCAGCACACCAGAAACTCACGAGATACTGCCTGTGTGCTCTTTTTCCCTTTTTTCACAATGTCTGATCCATTGATCCTTAGTCATATTTGAGGAGGAAACCCGTATTCCAAAGAAACATGAATGAGGTAAGAGCTGATTTGGTAACTGTTAAACAAATTATTCAGGAAGGATCACTAGAGAACATACACTCAGTGTTTTCTAAAAGTGGCTTTATCTTTGAAAGGAATGTGAATTACAGTAGAGGGAGAGACCTTTTATCTCCCAAACCCTGAAGATGACTTCATTTACTGCTGGCAATTCCTGTAAGCACTGTAGATCTAGGCTGATAGAGAACATTTCTGTGAAAGGCTCTCTGCCTTCTTTGAAGTGATTTGGTTCAGCTGGTTTTCTAAGTCAGCTTTTCATGGATTTCAGGAAATGCTTGGGGGAGGGGAGAATCACTTTCTCATAATGCAGGTGACCTTTTCCAAATCAGCATCTYAAGTCATTCACAGTTGCATTCTGGGGACACTGTTTTTGTGTTTCATGAGCAGATGGAAACAGAAGAGTCTAATCTAGTTGAACTTTCTCTGAATGCAGTTTAGCCTCTAGAAATTACAGCTGCAAATGTAGAGACTTTTGCTCAAGTCATGGAGCTAAGTCAGACTCTTTTAACATGTCAGATCTGTGCTCTGTAGATCAGGAGGAATTTAGAATGAGAAACATCTTTTTTTAGGTCAAAGGATATCTGTACTTTTGTCCTTTTGCGTATGGCAATTTTTAAAGAGAACTAAGCTATCCCTTCCCCAATGCACAAGGATACCAGCATTCACAGACTTTTAAAGTGTGTGAAGAGCATTTCTGAACATTTCCCCACCCCCCCCCCCCCCCCCCCCCCCCCACCAAGGTTCATGGGGTTTGGTTATGTCAGACAGCAATCCCTTCCAGCTTAGGGCTTTTTACCTTTCAAGAGAAATAAGGCAAACCCGAGTTGGTGCAGTTTGCTCAGCCAAGGGTTTGATGTACTCTATCAAAAACTATGCAACACTTAATACATTTTCCCTGCWCTCATGGATTTAGGAGAGATGGATTCCTGGGCAGATGGATCCTGAGTACATTTTCTACTTCYTTGCACCTTTCTATTGTAGGCTTTTGCAGGCAGGAATCCTCAGCCTACTGGATTAGCACTAAGACAAACTAATTTGGTAGGACAAAGAAGCAGGACCACGTGGAGACCTGTCTGCACTTACACACTCAGTTAAGCAGTTAGTCTGTCAGCAGGACAGCCTTTAAAAGTAAAAACAGAGGTGCTATTTTTTTTAAAAACTGTCACAATAAAGTTTATTATGTTAATATCATAAAAAATATTATAAAATAATAAAATACTCTGCTTGGCAGAAAAATTATGCCAGGGTTTTAAAACCCCAGGTTTGTGCAAACAGTTTTTGTAAACATAAGAAGTCAAGTGTTCAGGTTCCATCGCAAAATACAGTAAATTGCTACAAAAATAAGTTTGCTCACTGTCAAACATATTTAAAAACCCAGGGAGCTGGATTTGTTTACACATCTCTGTCGTGTCCCTATACAATTAATGCTGCACTTATATCTGAAATGGGAAGGATTTCAGATAGTCCTTTAAAACAGGATTGAGTGGGATCTGATTTAAGTTCTCCCTTCCAAAAGTCTTCACGATGCTTTTCCGGCAGAGCTCCTGCAGCGGCTGCACCCGAACCTTGCGCAGGGGGGTAACCAGTACCTTCCTCGGGGAACTCAGGTAATGTTCCAGCAGCTTRAAAAGACAGTCAAACGTCTCTTTGCTGCCATCCAGGCTGAAACGCCCGGTCTGGAAGTTAATCCGGATACTGGTGGGCCCAGTCGCAGTCTTAACACTGATGGCAAAGAAGCAATTCTTTTGTGTGCTGTCCCTGATGAGGAAGGTGCCCTCGGGCTCAGACTTCAGCTTCTCGTGGGCAGCACTGACAGTCAGCGGCCCCCAGTAGAATCCACAGGCATCCAGCAGGCTGCTGGCTCGAGTGATGCTGCTGAAATCCGCCTGGGAGCGAAAGGTTCGGAAGTGAGTGTTGCCCTGTGCCTGCACAGTGCCGGGCCGGCCGGGGCCCTGGAAGCCTCGTGCCTGTGAGCGATCCCGTGCCGGAGGGTCAAGAAGCCGTCTTGGGTCTGCTCCAAGTGCATTATCTGCTGACACCTTGCTGTGCGCTACCATCCTACAGCCGAGAGCAGCGGATGCGGGCTTCCATAGCGTCAGCGGCTACGGCAGGGCGGCCTTCCAGCAGCTATTCTGAAACGGCAAAGAGAGAGATCCATGTGAGATCCCCGGGGCCAAGCGGCTGCAATCACTGAATGRCCAATTCTTCCATTGATACGCCTCCCACCCATTATAAAATCATCAAATATTCAGTTTCTAGTTTACACCAGGCAAACAACAGCTCGCTTGCTGACAAGAATAGCACTCTACCACAGTGGTAAAATCCAAAGCACCAAAAGTATTTAGCAAGGCTCTTTTACAGTTGCAGAAGATAATACAGTTTCCCTGCTGTGAGCCCCTTTCAGGGCCTAGCAACTCAATTGACTCCTCAATTGACCCTCTCCCATTCCCAATTTTTAGAGAGCAGAACAATAAGGTTTTACAATTGAATTACCAATTTTTCTGCCTTCCCAACTATGATGCCAGAACTCAGCAGACAATGTCTTTATTTGGTGTAGTGTGAAAGAGTGGGTGAAGGCTGTGTTTCCAGATAATTGGGGAAGAGGGTGAAGCAGGGTGCCATTGTATGACTGAAGTGTAACTTTGGGGGGCAGCCTGTAACACGATCAATTTACTCAGTAATGCTAAAACTTCTTTCCTCTGTCCTGTTAACCTGAGGCTGAGCCATAAAAGGCAATTTCCCATTCCCCCAAGTTTCCCTTGGGACAGCAATGCTACAACCTACTAGCTTATACAAATCAACCTCTGTGAACCCTTAAAGCATTACTCCGCAGTCTCTCTCTCTTTTTTGTATTACATGCACTTTAAGTGGCCCAATCTAAATTGCTTCCTATTGATATATCTTTCAGCATGAGGGACTAAATTCATCCCTCGTGTTACTTCAAAGGAATTAGCAGTGCTGCACCAGGAATGAGTTTGGCCTGAAATGTCTGCCTCTGACAGTGTGGTTCAATACATCTCCGCTGGCTGTCTTGACCTTACTGGCAAGCATAGATTTTAGGATTTATCCCTATAGTCAGATATAGATCTGCAGCAGCAGCTTGTTGAGAAACCTTGAAGGATTCTCAGAAATGAATCCCTCAGCCCTCTTACAGTTCAGAGTAACATGCTAATGAGGATTTCAAAGAAAGCATGCCGCTGGATTCCTGTCTGCAATTTTAACAACTTGATGTTTGGTTTCATTTAGGTCATRTTACCTCCTCAAGCAGCTACGAGGGTTATAAAATCTTTAAGCTGGCAAGTAACAGGCTGAAAGTAGCGWTGGGCTTCCTTTCCACAGCAGAAGGAAACTGATGCCAGTTTTTCCAATTACTGAGCCAGGATTATCGCCCAGTATTTAAAGTTAAAAATTCAATTTYAGGATACCCTGGGGAGAAATTAGCATTAAGCCTGAAATCTAAAAATCGAAGGGCTCCCTAGCAGAAGCCGTAGGGAGCCAAGAGAGAGGTTGCAGTGCCTTTCCAAAGTGCACAAAGCAAACAGGGGACACACCAGTGTTCAGAGCCCGAAAGCCAGGGCAGGGATCTGGGACAAGGGTGCCACGACAGCGGCGGAGCGGAGTCTTCG
>NW_026623309.1:1062342-1073132 GCF_030028575.1 Malurus melanocephalus
TTCGGACAGCCCCGGCGGTGCAAGCGGTGGCCGCGGGCAGGGTCGAGAGGTGCTGAGGGGGAAATCCGAACACAGGAGCGTTCTGAGGCCCCAGGGAGGCGAGGGGACACTAGAGGTAGGTGATGGATGAGCTAGACTGGCAGCTACCTCAAAACGTGGGGGGCACACGGTAAGAAAAGCAAGCAACCAACCAGTGCAGGGAGGTTTAACTTGAAAACAGCTGCTCTCCTCAGAGCTAACAGGTCAGCATGGACAGAAGAGGTGAGAGAACTTAATGTATAACTTAAATGTCCAAGAAAGGACAAAATATTAGACCAATAGTCTCAGAAGTGAGAAAAGCACCCAGAGAAGCCTRTGATCCTTTCTCTGAGAAGACTGTAAAGATGCTGCATTGGGGTTTGAGTTCTCAAAGCAGAATTTCCATGGAGTTTTCTACAGCGTAATCAAAATTAACTGTTCAAATCCCARCTGTATTTATAACCTTGCCAGCAGCCAATGCAGGAGACTTGGAATGCTGTTCTGCTCACCCAAAAGGAGATTTGAAACCTTGAGTACCACACCAGTGCCTTATGTGCTCTCTTAAGCAGACCGGGTAAAGTGTGCTTTCTTCCAAAGAGGATGTTTCTTAAAGTAATAACACRTTTGAAAGGCCAAGAAGTTTCCCTGCCAATCGTTGTGGCTTTAAGGAGCAGAGCACCGCGTGGCTGTAATGCAGCACAGTGGGGTGCGTGTTTCTCACATGAGATGGAGTTGGCTCAAGGTTGCTGTAGATGTGCCAGGAAAGCTGTTTCACTCTCATGTAATTTTTAATTTTGCAAGATCACAGGGGAAAGAAAGATCCTGCAGGTGCACATACAGTCTGTCTGCCATGTATTGAATAGTGCAGCTGACTGTGTGAAAGTGTCTGTCCAAATAGTCGTCTTCATTGAGCAGGAATGTGGTAATAATATTTAGTTACAAAGCTTCAGAGCTTGGCAAGGCTTAAGCGGGTAGGTGAACTCCCAGTCACAGCGGAGAGGGATGGAGTGAACCTGCCAACTTGGACRCCCAGCAGCCAAGTGTCTCAGGCTGCTGCTTACAGAGTTTGAGACCATCCCTATGTGAATCATAGAGAGAGTGCTCCGGGACACTCCGTGAAGTGCCTAAGAAAAGCTTGTCCAGGAGAGGSGCTTCAGCTGTAGGACATAAAGGATATTTGCACAGTGAGTGAAGTTTTTGTGACAGGAGGAGTTGAGGATTTAGATGTGAGGATCCCACAAGTTGAGCTTCCTTGGGAAATCTCCGGTTTCATCCAGCCATGTTTTGGTTTTGCAACCCTCCATTCCCATCCTTCTGCTTTTCTTTCCTGCATCCTCTCCCTCGACTTAAACCACCCCTGCATTGTGTGCCTTGGGAAAGGATGCGGGCATTGTACCCAGTAGAGGGCAGTGCAGAAATGGGAACCGGGACAGAGCTGCTGGACAGAGCACACGGGGAAACATCTCCAGATGAAGGACTGAAGGGGAAAACACTGCTGCCAGTCCAGGTGATTCTGATCTGTGCTCTGGCAACTTAACGAGCACTGGCTGCTTTTTGCCAGGTGAATTAGACTTGAGTCTGATTGATAAGTAAAGCCKTCCATAATAAATGCCAATTTTTCTCTTCACCTGGAGAAACAAATTGTATTCCCTCTCTTCCCTGCTAATGGTCTCAGASAAGAAAAGCAAAGTCTTGGAAGAAAGAAAATTATTGGGAGACATCATCCCATCTTCCTTTCTCTGTATAGCAGGAAAGTAAATGCTTTTGATCTGAAATTTCATATCACTAAATCTCCAAAAGCCAGGGTAAAGAACAAACTCAGCTTTTGTTAAAAATCAAAGTCCATAACCCTATTTTGCAAACAYTGGTTTGGAAAATGACAAGAAGTTCAGAGGAATTGCTGGGCATTTGTGCAGCAGGAGTATGGCTAAATGGCTRGAAACAGGGCAAAGGCACCAGGGAATCTGTTTCAAAAGCGCTGGGAATAGGGATGCCAGGTAAGGTCTGCCAGGAGGCAGCAAGGGAAAAAACATGGTTTTGAAGGTAGGAGAGTACTGTGTCTGTTGGGGATAGATACATGAGACATTTGCCTGCTGGTTAGTTTTCCAAACCCCACACTCTTAGCTCAACTAACAGCAGAGTAATGCAGGCAGAGCTTCCTCTATTTGTGCTCCAAGCTTTTTCTCACCCTCTGAAACCACCAGGAGGGAGGAGGTTGTGATACCATGTATGGTATTCCCCAGTATAAATTCTGTTATGGGGCATTCCACACCCTGCTGAATTCATCCCCATTGCAGGGATAGCCCTCTGGAAAAAAAAAAAAAAAAAAAAAGCTGAAAGGCTTAGGAAATCAGCAGGCAACCCCCCATTTTAGCTTCTTCCTAACTTTTGAGAATAGAAGCAGATGCTGATTCTGTTATGAATCTGGATTAATGGGCAGGCCCATGTGTCTGTAGGATCACACATTGTTTAGGGTTTTGTATAGTAAGTGGGTGATCAGTGTGAATTAATATAGAATTGATATTTTCTTGCAAGAATAGTTCAGTAAAAAGGGTCACATATTTTATTCTTAGTGTTTTGAGGTTAAAGCCTCTCTTGTGCTGATCCTGTAAATGGTGGCTGTTACGTGAATGTGCTCAGTATCTAAATTGATCAAATCACCAACATAATCTTTAGAAAAAGAGGAACTGAAGCACCAAGAGATTCAGTGATTTGCTTGAAGTCAGAGAGTGAGATAGTCTGCAGAAGGGCTAGGAATGGAACATAATTCAGGTCTTCACAGTCCTCTTCTAGAAACTTAACCACAATACCATCCTTCCTGTTTTAGTGGGTTTTGTTTTCTTCTCCAGAATCTGAATTTTCATTTAAACGAAACCCTTGAAATCGGAATTCTTTGATTTTGCAAGTAAATTAGACACCACACTGTCTGTGAGTCTGCTTTCAGATGCAGTGAAACCAGCAGCTCTAAGCCAAGTGTGAACCTCTGCCACCCACTTTGACGAGCTATTTGGGTTGGAGTTTGATGCATTTAAAGAGGACTTGTCCAAGAGATGCAACTTTTGTGACGAGACATTTCCTCACACATCTCCCTCTCCATACCACCCAGYCAATCATTTTCTAAATTAAGAGGTAATAAAGTGGGCCTGATCAATACAGCTCATCCTCTTATCCTTTTAGTCAACTCTTCCAAGTAAAATGGCTCTAGAGGTGACTCACTTCACACTGATTTTGTTATTGTGCTAGGTATCACCGAAGAACAATGTGTGTCCAGCCAGGCTTGTCAGTCACAGCAAATTTGTCATTATACCAAGAACAAAATACATTTTGAGGATGTCACCAATTGGTTATCAAGCCTTGATAAGCATCATGCCTCTACCTAGACCAGGGCAAGCCAGTTGGTACATAAATTCTGCCTGAACTGAAATTCATGCTGTTCTGCAGAGAATATACAAGTCAGATTCCATCCAGGTAGGATGGATGAGAGGAGTTAGTGGTTTGTCTTTTAAAAAGACARATTTGCTGTATTAGTTGTTATAAAGTGCACATGTCTGCTGGCTGGAATGGAGAACTGTGGAGTTTGGAAGTTAAACAAATTAAGCCTAATTGTGGACTAAGGCTAAGTAACAGCTGAGCCTCTCTGTCCCTTAAGTTTCTTTGAATAGTCCATGTTGTCTGAAATATTTTACTGTAAAAGATATAAACTGCATTTTTCAAATAAGCAATAAATTAACTGTCTAGTAAAGTTTCTTTCTCAGCTGGCTATTCTGGAATTGTTTATTTTAAATTATGTTAATTATATTTTCAGGGATATTTAATGCTGGTTTCCTTGAGCCCAGACTAAATGGATCCTGTCTGATGTTCAGTGGAAGTTCTTTGTTGATATTAACTAAGTCAAATCAAGATTCACATTAGTCTCATGAATTCAATGCTGAGCACTTAACCACACAAAAATGTGGTTTGGGCTTTCCACATTTCAGTAGTTTAGACAATCTTCTTGGTAATTAGTTGAGTGGGGGGAAAAAAAAGGGAAAGTCTCAAATTGTTGGTGAAAATACTGTGAAAGTGCAGCCTGATTTCTGGTGTATTTTTCATCCAAACAACAAATTTGTTTTGCTGGATTATGTGTGTGTGTGTGTGTCTGTGCATATTCCACAATTGATGAAGGAACTTTKGATCCCAAAARATAATGTTGGTRCTAAYTGCAGAGGTAGCAGGTGTGATTTASGGGAACTGAAGCAATAAATATTGGGCTGGACATGTTAAAGCAGAAGCACATAAAGSTAATTTGGCTTCCAGATACACCTACTGGACCACAGAAGTTTCWGTGCTGGCTGGAGTAACATAGACCTTGAATTTCAGAGCCAGGTGCTAATTTTATTCCAGTCTGGCTGAAATCAAGCACTGGAGTGATCCTTTCCAAACTGAGCCAGTACAGATCTCTGCTCCCTTTTCATTGCTTCCCTTGYACCCCAGCACTGTCTTCCTTGCTTGAAACCACACTGTGTTTCTCCAGCTCCCTGTTCTTGTCTTTTGAGACCCCAAGCCCATGAAAGGAGATGGATAACTTGGCACAGGAATATCAGCTGTGGTGCTGAACTGTGCTGTGGGTTTGGAGCCAAGGTTATTGTCTGTACATGCAGCTGGAGTCCTCAKGCAGTTGCAGATCCATGAAATATGGGAGGGGGATTCTGACTGTAAAGAATGCACAGGAGAGCTTGGGGAAAATTTTTCCAGTGGGAACCTTGAGGATAACAAGCAAAACATCAATTAATAATGCAAAAATGTCTCCAGTGTATCTTTATTATTATTTCAGTGGTATCTTTACTCTCTGCTTTTATAGTTTCCCATTCTTTCAGGCATTTTCCACTACTCCACTTGTCTTTCTTTTCAGTGCCAGTTTAGATTRTCCCAAATGGTTTACATGACTACAAATTTTCATTTGTTGCTGCAGGTGGACAGTGTTGATCCTCTTTCAGGTGGTCCCACAATTTCAGAGGCAAATGCTGASCATCTACTGTAGTAAGTCAAGGATTGTGGAATCAGTTTTTGATGCATTTTGTTCTTGGGCCTAATGAACACAAGGAGATTTTTTATGGTTGGGGTGAGGTAGAGGAAATGACTCAAGTGTTCCTTCACCTTCGGTTTTGAGTCCACAGAAACTGATTAAACTTCATTCTTAATATGGTCAGATGCATACAAATCTCAGTTCCATTTCTATGCATGTAGAGATATTCTACAGTCCAAATTAAAAGGAAAAAAGTGGTTTTGTTCTTAAAGTGAATGCTGTTAGAAAAGACAGAAGTAGCACTTAGGAAGTTGAGAAATCAGAAGGTGATGGCAAAGCAGTGTTTTGCAGCTTCTCAGCCAGATCCAGGTGGACAATCTTCCTTCTTTTAAAATTCACCCAGACACTTTCAGATAATTTGTTGGATTTTTAAAATTTGAAACTATCAAGCCTGGATGACTAAATCTGCATAAATCACTATTGACACCCAGAGAAAAAATCTTCCATGGGCACAATATGCTGACCTCTGTATTCCTACTGTGCTTGTAATCTGCCTTAACTGACAGATCTCTTTTACAGTTGCAGTCAAATCCCAAATCATAAACCAAACTCTTMTGATGATGGAATACGTTAGGTTCTGCAGTATCTGATAACGCCTATATCCAACACACAGAAACTACTGAATGTGTGCCTTTTATTCTATGTACAGATAGATTTAATATCAAATTTATTATTGGCTTATGGTCTTCAAAGTATTGAGAAATTATCCAGATTTCTGTTCCTCCTCTGTCCCTGGAGAGAGGATTGAYCCTAATAGGTGACTCAACAGTTTTCTTCAGAATACAAATATTAATTCCTCATTTGTCAAGAAAAGGGAAAAAAACCCACTATAATTACTCTTGTGTAAAAATAATTGGATTCCTTTCTTCAGATGTTTTCCCTCTTCAGATTTATTGCAAACCTCAGCCAGTTTTATATGTGAACTCAACAAGCTCAGTTAAAAATAGATGGCTTCACCATATTCCARCTCCAGAAAAATTTCTAGGAATCAGGAGAATAAGCTGACAGTTTCTGAYACAAGATAAAAAGTCTTTGAAATGTAGAATTTTTGGCATCTGATGTTAAAGAAACATCATCCAACAATATTAATGAAGGTTTTCTAATCTTAGAAATATCTTTATTAGTTAGATACAAACCTCACCACGCACACTTTTGGATTAATTAAGAAGAATTATTATGTTATGTAAAATTAGTGTAGCTTAGCATGCAGGCCTTGATGTCCCCTATCAGTAAATTAGATAATTAAGAATATGAAAGTGGGATGASTGCCCAGCCTGGAGGATTTCCTGCAGGAGAGATCTCACAGAATTGCTCTTGCAGGGAGGTTTGCTGCCTGTGGTGACTCACTTTTCCAGGGCCACTTTGTCCTCTGAGAGTGCAAGAAGTCCTATTGTCACTAATGTTAAACTGGAAATGAGTGCTGTGCTGTATTTCATCACAATAATGTCAAAGAAAAATCCTGGCAAAATATCTGATAATGAGTCTAGAGGAAGCCTTACCCTTCGTCACATAAATTGAATCGAGCTTGCCAAGGTGACCTTTAAAAACTTACTGGACATGTGAGTAGTGACCTTTGATGATCTGAAACCACATGTAATTCTTATACAAAAGGTGGAGCAGCTAGAGACAAGGTCTTGCACATCCTGAGAGGTTCACAGAGCTTCAGAGGCCAGGCAAGCACCCAGAATTTCTGRGTACATTAAGTATCTTCCCACTATCTTCCCAAATCCATGCTCAGAGTCTGTGCTCAGGTCAGGAGGAAATTCCTGTGACTTTACATAGACTTTTCTGCTAAAGACTTGGCAGGAGTTTCATCAGAGCCCCTCACAAGATTTCCAGTTCCAGTGTGTATAAACACAGCAACAATAGTACAGTGTCTGTGTTCTTAGGAAGTGTCCCAGGAATTCTTTTTTTGTTATAGTTGTGCATGGTGAACATTTTGTTCTGTAGTTGGTGTCAGTGCTTTAACAGGAATATGATGGATGTGCCGTGGCTATAGGAGAATGCAAAYGTGACTTCATGTTAGACTTGACTTCTGCATCCAAAATGCTGCCAGTGGCAGTTGAGCAGAGAGATCTCCAAAAAGATGCTTTTAGCWAAACAGAAAAGTGGGATTTCACCCAGAATAGAGCAGTGGAGTCCTGACCTTAGTTCTACTGCTAAAAATAGCCTGTTTTGGAAAGATTAAAGACAAAGACATCAAAGCTCTCTTTTAGATATACTTGCTTACAAATTTTGAATTARCTGAAAGGATACTGCTTATCTCCGCCAGTTTAATTCTGCCTTTTTACTCCTCGCATATTTTATCCTTACTKTCTTAGTGTCCCATTTTCCCCAGGATAGTCACTGGTCATTGGGCCACAGACTAGGAGAGCCCCAGGCTGGGGCCACCAAGAGATCCCTGTACTGGAGGGTTCTCCATGTTTCAGGGCTGGAAAGAGCAGCTTGCCTTGTTCCAAAAAGTCCTCGCTTCTTGCTTGCTCATGGGCCATACTAAAAATAGCTCACCAGTGATAAGGGTGCATTGTGGTATTCCAGCAGTAAGTCATAGCATTCCACACTTTTACTCCCATTTCTAGGAAATTCAATAAAAAAACTCAGTTCAATGCACATGCACACATACACACACACAAGAATGCATTTACTCTCAGTGGCTGAATTTACCATCAAAGTTGTAATGTTTCCTGAAATTGGTTTCTGATCCTCGTGAAACGCTGTGGGTTTTTCTTCTTTCTTTTTTTTTTTTTTTCTGGGGTTTTTTTTTTTCAGAGGTTTATTTCAGGGAAACTGAACAACATACATGAAACTCTAAAATATCAACTGTGCAGATAAATTGTGGCATCAGGAGTGTAATGTGTGTGACCTGCATCCAGTTCCATGAATTCCWGTGAATTCCCAGTTTCTGCTAGTGGGTGGCAGGCAGATCTGAGTGTGGCTATTTTCTGTTCATTTTGTACCAACATGTGGTTGTGATGGTGGGGGAAGAGTAGGAGGGGTGTGATCTGGGGGGAGAGTGGAAACACTGGACTGGAGCCTGGGGAGGCAAAACCCAATGGTTGTTAGGGAGTTGCACTCACTGAGTTGTTTCAGGTCGTGTATGAATCCTCTTCATATGACAGAGTCACTGCATAAAATGCCAAGAGTGATACAGYCTGCAGGGCTTGGCAAACAGCTCATGTCTCATGATTCATGCAGCATCCTTTTTTTGCTCTGCCTATGATCATCTCTCAAATGTGACCTTGAAAGGCAGGCCCATGGCTGAATTTRGCTTTAAAAAATGACCCACAAGAAGAGTTCTGTGCAGCATAAAAAAGAGAAAGTGATCCCAAGTGTCTGAAGCTGCCATGTAGGTTGCCCAAGCAATCCTTGCTGAATGAACTGCGTGTTTGTACAGGTTATTTAGTAACAGCTTTAAGAGACTTCCCTTTCTTCATTTCACTCATACCTTAACTTTGCCACTCATGCCAACTTCCCAGATTGATTCTTATTTGCATAAACTAATCTGCATAGGGCTATATGCAAACAGAAATGGGTATCTTCTTGTTTTTTGTTTCTTCCCTCACCTCCTCCCAGCCCCSCTGGGAGATGCCTGTGCAGGCAGAAGCAGATTTGGGAGGGTCTGCACATTGTTCTCCACTGGGTTTACCACACTGAGGAGCACTCCATGACTCGAGACAAGTCCTCATCACTGGGGATTTAGTAGCCATTCCCCTTTGAAAATGGGATTTCAGAGCAGTCATGAGGCTGTGCAGAGAACCCATCACTCTTCCAGAGAATCATTACCCCATTTCCTCTTCTGTTCTCCTAATTAGGAGTTTGGACTTCAACAGAGCACATACCACAGCCTTCCTGCCATCCTGTACCCTGGTCACACACTACTGATGTCACGTGGTTACAAAGCCAAGAACTGAAAAACTGGGCAATATCAGATTTATATTTGCATAAGCAACTTGAAATCTGCCCACTCACACATGTGGGCACTGACTGACACAGGGGTGCTGGGGAAATGTGTGATCTCAGCTATCACAAAACTAGGACAGAACTGGCAGGAAACAAGGAAGGCCCCCTCTCAATTTTAAGAACTGGAATTTGCAAACAGTTGGATTATTTTAACACAGTTTCTAGTAGATAAATCTCTGTTTTACAAAGAAGAAACTTTGCTAGCATTCCAGAATGGGGTTTTTTTAATAGAAACTTACTGTTGTTTTAATTATGTTGATTGCCAGAAAGATAGTGTGCAGCACGTGGGAGAGCAGGACTCTCCCAGGTGCTGAATGCAGAAATCACTGAGTTGGGGCAGGATAGGCTGCTCACTGAGCTGAGGCTCCCCCTGCTCTTCTGGATCCTGGAGCCCCTACYTTACTTAAAATTAATTATCAGACACCAGAATTGTTCAGATTTTGAAGATAAGCTCTTGTTCAATGCATCTGCCTGTGCTCACAAGGCACACACTGCCAGCATGCCAGTTTCTAAACACATGAGCTGAGCAACACAAAGCATCTGGGCAGGTCAGGGATGACTCAAACAAATCCGAGTCACTGGAGAGAAGGAGGTAGAAGGGGCAGTATTTCTTCCATCTGAAGTGAATACATTGAAACTTCATGAAAAACCAACGCTAAACATATGTGGCCTTTTGGAAAGTGTCGCTGTGCAAATGCATCCACAACCWGTAGAGTGATAAAATCATCTACAGAGCTGAGTCGAATGGCAAAGCTGAAGGAGAGCTGTAAATAAAGTGGTAGGCGGTTTCCTGCTAAAACTCCCCTGCATGTCCAAGAACCCGCTGTGACTCAGCCGCTGCAGTCACTGGGAACTCAGCACAGACACCCTTTCCTAGTTGGGTGGTTTGACTTCTCTTTTTGCACCCTACCAAGAGGGGCTCCATTCATCCCTGGAGGAACCGAATTGACAAATATGACCCATCATTTTTTGTTGTCTTAAGATAGTGATCTCACAGTACACCCAACAGGACTATTCAGACTTCTTGTCTGATTAGCAGTGAGCCATCCASACCTGCACTATGATGTGTGGATCTTTTATGTGAAATCTCTTGAGACCTATATTCACATACATTTACTGGGCTCTCATGTACATCTCTTGATGGTGTAAAAATCAAATTTTTGCTGCTTTCATTTCATGTGCAAGAATACTCCAGAATGACTTTTTATTTTTTTTWAAAAATTTATTTTAAAGAGTATGTGTGTAAATGTGCTGAATGGAAGGAAGACAATTATGTATTTGCTCATAACACATTTTCTAATGTACCTACTGTTCCTTCAAAGAATTTCACCCTATGGAAAGATGAACTGAGCTAGAAGAAGCCCTTATTAAAACAACAGCAGTAGCAATGTCTAGCAATTTTTAGGTCAGCAGGATCCAGAGTGTCATCTGCACTAGAATATTTTGTCTGAATCAGTTAGATGTCATTTTAGTCCTCTGGACTTATGGTTTTGGAACATCCTTTGCTCTTGAGGTAATGCTTTYCCTGGTCTTTTTGAATTTGCATAGACACTTGCCTTTCCATACACACACAGCTTTAAATTTAATTACAAATTTTAGCATTTGTAATTAATAAAACGGATTGGGGAGATCTGCAGGTTTCCATGAGCTGACCTGGAACAGGCTGTTCTGTTCTTTTTCCCTCTTTATCCCATACAATATTTATTCTGCTGATTCTTTTTTTACTCTTCTGATTCTACCATGTCTC
>NW_026623309.1:1073228-1086027 GCF_030028575.1 Malurus melanocephalus
TCATTTATTATACCTCCTCTATAGTCCCAACTAACTCCTTCTTGGCTTCCTCCACAATAGTGCCAGAACTTTGTCCCATCTGACTTTTCTCTATGTGAACAAATACAAATGTCCCAGGTTGAACATTTACTCTGTTCTCTTTTTTTTCTTCTTCCCAGCCCGATGTTTTCTAAGTGACCCTTCAATTTCTGTTTAATATCTCTTTTACTTTCAAGATCCTGCCTTTTGCTTTCTTTCTGTCTGTTATGTTAAGTATACTTTGTACAGGGTGGTTTTTTTCCCTTCTGAGAATTGTCTACTTTCTCCAGAGTTTTCGGTCTGGCATCTGAAGGTTATCTGTGGTTCCTTGTTAGTGAACTTCCTTTCTGGGAACTTCAGCCTCCTTGTATTCTGACTCAAGTAACTAACATCAAAGTAGATTTTTCTTTTTCTTGCGGTTCCTATAACTGCCCTCCTTTCTTCTCTTTTCTCTTCCCCAGAGATGTGGAGATGTGSCATGAATGAGGGGACTCCAAGGCAGGAGGAGTTGGGGCTCACCATCTGTCAGAGCTGGTGCCATTGACTGGGATTCTGCCTTGGGGACTGATGACACAGTGACCTGCCCCATGCCCCTTCCTCCCAATGGACTGCCCTAAACCCCTTTTCCTTCTACCAGAAACACCAGAAATAGTGTCAGTACATAGCACAGCCACCTCTAGACAGAAGGTTTAATGGACAATCTGATATCCATATTAAATGATCATTTTGTTTCACCAGGTGACCAGAACTCTCCTCCTGCTCCTCCTCTTCCTCCCCCACATACTCTTTTATAAAGTATATTAGTACTGAAGGAAATTGATGGGGCTATGTGGGTGGCGCCCCACAAACACACAGTGGGTGCTGAGATCCTGCCTTCTGAGAAGAGCTCACCAGAATGACCAGTGAGGGCAGCGAGTGGGCAGAGCCCAGKGCTGGGAGTGCTGCACCTCCCAGCAGCCTGCAAGGTGACTGCTGACTGTGGCTGTGACAGGACAGCCTGTGCTGTGCCCACGTCAGGAGGGGAAAGTGCTGCACCCTTACTGGTCATGGTGAGTCACTTGCACCTTCTGCTACATCTGGCATCAATTTCATTTTGAGTTACTCCTGTGCATCATTMTTTTCAATATTTCCTTCACCAGAAGCTGGAGCCACGGGGGTGAAATTACATTTACCAGAATCTGTCATTAAAACTGACAGCTAGTTCTCATTAGAAGTAAAAGAATCAGGTTTTGAACAGCACTGAAGAGTGCCATTTTCAAGTAGTCACATATGGAGTAAGACCATTAATCAGAAATAATAAAGAGAATGTAATTCCAGGTATTCAAATGTACCTGCCTGTACTTTTCCCCTCTTAGAGTTGAAATTGAGCAAGGAAACAAYACTTGGGGGACAGGTCCAATTAACCATGAAAAAGAGCAATTTACCAGATGACTAGCAAACTTTTTTTTTAATTTAAAGGGAAATTTGTGTCACCCTTTTGTCTTTACATAACACTCTGTGCAACTTAACACTAAGCATTAGCTTCAGGTGGGCTTTTGTATATCACCATGTTTGATTACATCCACAGTTTTGGTCTCACCCATCCTGAGAGGCTGCCAGTGTCTCTTTTGGCCATCCAGATTTATATCAACTGTTTATGTTCTCAAATAAGTGTACTGTAAACTCCTGGACCACTCAAAGGAGCTGTTCTGCCTTCAAATACACATCTTTGTTGTGGCTTGGAAAGCTTTCCACCAGAACTTTACCTCAGTGTCTTCTGTTTTTTTCTTGTATATGTATTGAGGTAGCTTACAGGGACAGATTTAACAGGAACTTGGACTCAGCTTTTCAAAGGAATTAGGAGCAAAACCTTTACTTGCACACTGTGCCTGTCAGGTGTTAACTGCAAGGACTTTCTGATGACATAGGAAAGTCACACTGAGAAATAAGGGAAATAAAGATAGCCAGAACAACACTCATGTGAATTGTGCCTGTTGATATTTGAATCTCTTGTTTGGAGGAAGTTCTGTTTTTACCTATAATACTACGCAAGTTTCTACAAAAGTCAGTTCAATTTTAGTATTACTCAATTTCCGAAGAAATCATTTGTTTTTTTGTTTCGAAAACTTAACTGCCAAGCCCCCTCTGCTGGAAGGAAAAAAACCGTGTTTTCAACCCTGTATGCTGAAGACATCTAGTAAAAGCATTCCAGCTTATTACTGTGCAAGTAATTACAGGGTTTGACTGAGGGCAGCCAGGCTCAGAGTTCACAAGACCTTTACTATCTTTCTGTTATTATCTACTGTTACCTGTTAGGAGTTGAGCTCTAGAGGAGTCAGGATGATCAGTGCAAATTTGTTCAAATTCCTCCATCTGATTGAATCAGTATGCTCAGAATTCATCTTCTCAATTGGTTCTTTTATCGCTCAAGTTATTTTCTGCAGTATCCACCTTCTTCGGCCTCCCACTATATCTTGTGTGTATTATGTACATCTTCTGTCAGCAATTATTACACACAGTTAGAGTGAACTCACATAACACAGCAAACAGTAAAAATYTGACTCCAAGAAGCCCACATGCTTTTCTGAGGCAATCCAAACTGCAAAGACGTGCTTTGCTTGTTTCTCAAGTGTGACAAGAGCAGCTGTCTGGGTGAAAGACAAGACTATGTGCTGGTTAAACCACACTCATTATTGTGTATGACAGAGCTTTTTGCAAGGACCAGCTTTACATTTACGGATTAGGAAATCGCACAAAAAAGAAAGGCAATCCAATAGCTTCAGCACTGAATGAGGACATGGATTTCAGCCCTGCTCTGAAATGCACTGCCTGGTGACCTCGTTCTAGTTAATTCGGCTAAAAGCCAGAAGTGTGTCACAACATTGAGCATTGCCCAACAAAAGCTGGAAGTTTCTGAGATACAGTGTTGGACCTGTTTATGGTCCTCTGTGGTGCACACTGAGAGCACTGAGTTTGAGAGGAGATCCAAAGCGGCCAGTGTGCTGTGCAAGCAGCCAGTAAGGAACTATTGCTGACAGAGCTGAAGCTTTCCCCTGTCTTGAGATTGCTCAAAAAAAACAGTCTCTGAGGTATGGAAGTCTTTTTAAAATGGAACAAGCCAAGAGAGCATTGCTGGGGCAGCTGATTAGTACTTAGACCTCTTCAGAATGTGGACAAGTGAAACTTGGGTCCCTGCTTGGCAGGAGGGCAGTCAAACCTCAGTTTCTCCCTTTTGCAGTTGTCCTAAGTAAGTAGGACATTACTTACTCACTGAGAGGGAATGAGGAGTATTTGTTAGCCAGGAGAGACTGGAACTTACCAGCTAGAGCAGTCACTTGTGGTGGGGAACACTGCATTCTGGTGAATCCTGTGACTGCTGTTACTGACTGCACATTAATCAGTTATTAGATAAGCTCCATAAGTGGTACTTGAAGCTCAGACAGAATTCAGTGGCTCACCTCTCTCAAATCAGTGCTCCAACCTGCAGGCTTAGAAGCTCATTCTGTAGGTCAATGGCCCTTGAAGGCCTTTCTGTGAACTAAAGCAAGTTCACAGGAAGACTAGAGAATGTTTCCTTCTATGGGCTTGTGGTGTGAGGTCACAYACATTTCAAAATAAGCTTAACAAGCATGTCCTTGAGTCCATGCCAGGAATGGGTTTGAGCCAGATTTCCCAAATTTAAGCCTGAAGCACCCATATTTCCACGAAAGATTCCATTAGTAAATGGTTGGATAGAACTGAGGAGGTTGAAAATATTTTACCACTTTAAGAAAATGTTTCTAATGAAGTCACTGAAGGGATGAGAAGTACTTCAAATCTCTGTTGTTYCATATTGTTCCATAAACATCGAACTAGCAACACTGAGGAAAGGAAACGGTACTGAACTGGTGTTTTATGTAATGTTTTAAAAATGTACTTGCATTTCAGATGAAAACATGAACTAATAAAAGTTTCCTAGAATATACTGRAAGTACAGCATGTAAGGTTAAATGAGTATTCAGCCTTAGCTGCAGCAGCTAAATAAATGTTAAAGTTAGCAATAGGTTTGGACCAGAAAGAAGTCTAACTAGCCCTGAGTTCTAGGGAAGTCAGAGAACCCAGCCCATCTTTGGAAACTGATGCCCAACAGGGCAGAGGGCTAAAAACAAGTACTCTCAGTTCTCCTGCATGCAACATTTTGTGACTATGCAACATTTCCTGGCTGATGAAATGCAGCTGCAGTACCTCCCAGGTGTAAGTCATCTGTTGCTTTGTCATTTCTATGCAATAAAGAGTTGCCTTTCTTTCTGAATGAGAAGATTTTATTGCAGGGTTTGTGCACCTTGAAGGAAAAAGAGAGGAAGGAGGGGAAAGGTGCTTGTATGATTAAAGCTAACCTGCTTCATGAAGCCAAACTGTGCCCAAGCAGGCTGTAGCATTTAGTAAAAGCTGGGAAAAGAAAGACGCTCCCTCCTGCCACTGAGTGGGATATAGCACAGGGACTGACCCAGGACACTGCTTGTCTCCTTCCAGAGGTCTTTTCATGYAGAGCCTGTTCATTTCTTACCATCTGAAAGGCAGTTTGCCCGTTTAGGCAGAGCTGCAGGATGAAGATACAATTTCAGAGCTATTGAGTTGAGGCATTACATATCCAAACATTTACAGATAATAYAAATGTGTGAATGAAAACCAGCAAAATAAAAACCATGATGGAAACATGTTCTTTAGTATGAGCCTGCATGAGACACAGCTACCAGGAAAGATGAAAGCATTGCTCCTGAGGCATCCATCTGTAACTTTTCTGATGAAATAATAAACATTACACTTTTTCCTACTCATGTACCAGGAATTTAACCAGGCTTAGCGTAAGATTACAGGTCATAAACTATAATTTGAGGACATTGCAAAACATGAAAACTGCTTGGAATTCAAGGACAGAAACCTTCCCCACAGCTTATGATTAAGAATTTCATGGCACTGCTCCTTTTATGACTTCACAAGTACTCTATAAATGTTATCAGTTCACAACACTGCACAGCTGTGTGATGGAGATTGCAGAAGTACTGGTGGACGGAGCTTTAGTGTTTTACGTCTGGGAAATGCAGCCTTTAGAAGGAAATGCATCTATCTATTGTACAGATCAAAAGATGAATGAGAATGATTCTCCAATTACTTTCAATTCTGTTTCCTTTGGCTGGAATTTCTGTTTTCCCCAGACAATTGTATCCAGCCAGAACCCAGTGCATTTCTAAGAAACAGAAGGGAAAGCTACCACAAGCAAAAGGGACATTCACCAAATACTGTCATCTTTGAGTAAAATGTGCCACTATTCAAATGACCACTCCTATGYCTGTAAACTTTGGAGATTTTCTTAGTAAGGACGATTCCTGCCAGCTTTGATTTTGCAAGTTGCTAGTGACCATTACTCGGGCTGATACCACAGGAGGCCTGAAGTGTGTAGCATTTTTCAGAAGGCACTTTGTACCCTTCAGAACAGAGAATCCCCTCCTCAGTCAGAGGAATCAGTGATTGATACTGAGCAGCACTGGCTTTATGAGCAGCATATACTGTTATTTAACTGGGCCAGCCAAAGTGCTTTGTGAACTATCCACATTATGTATTTTGAATCTAACTTAGATACCTGAATGCTTAATTTTACCAGGCAGGGAAGAGCAATGGAACTGGAGAGTGTTTGGAGCCAGCCCAGTTGCATTTGAAAAATGTCTGCCCAAAGGTATTCAYTCCTTCTTCAATATGATGAACTGTTGTTCACCAACCTGGATGGAGGTTAAAAAGGAGCCTGGAGAATATTTTTGCTATCCCCAGATACTCCCTCAAGTATTTAATTTGGCAGCGATGAATGTAAAACTGATTACAATAAATAGCAGCATGAATGCAATATTGAGTGTGCTTCAGCCTGCCTAGCTCCACTGGTGAGTGCTGGAAGCTCYTGTGGTCTGGAGTGGGCTGAAACACCACTGAGTTCCCAGCAAAGGAAGAGCCAGAGGTACCAGATGCRAATAAACCAATGGTCTGTGTCATAGTAGGGTCAACTGTTCAAGTCTCCCTCTGCCTTAAAAATSTATGAAAACAACAAAAATGAAAATACCTAACCCACATGTTAGTGTTATTAGTAATCACATACTATCTTTATAGGAGTCTAGATAACGTATTGGCAAACTAGAGATATCTGTAGGTAAGAAAAAGAAACTTGTCTGTGCCTTTCACTTTCACCCTGCACAATTTCTCATAAATGAAGCTGTGACCGGCAACGGAGCCCAAGCTCTGACGAGTTTTGCCTTGCAAATCCAAGGTCGTGTGCTGTCCTTTTCCGTTCTCAAGTGTCTATTGTCTGAAATTCRTATTTGTTCAAATTGTAGCAGAGCTACAGCTCTTCAAATACTCCTGTGTAAAATTTGAAATTAATTGAATATAAGTGCTTGATATTTAGGACGTCAAAACTACAAAGGTGCAATCAAAAATGTGCACACAGTGTCCTGTCAGCTCTGCACAGCCACTCTGTGCTATGTGACATTTGCATGAGTCTGAAGCACCATCTGCACTGAACTKATGTCTCCTGGTTGGCTCTGAAAGTATTGACAGTTTCTATTTTGAACAAACAAGCACTGATGGCTTTTGCAATAGAGTGCACTACTACAAGTCTGGTTTTGTGGGCTTGTCAGGTTTTGAAAATAAGGTGTATTGGGTCTGCATTTATCATTTATTGCTGCTTTTCATGACAAGCTGAAAGCTTGCTAAGTTTTTGGCTTCAATATTTTTGGATCCCTGATGAGTGACTTTTTGGTTGTTTTTGAATTTCAAGTGCAAGTTTTGTTGGAGGGCTGCCCTATATAGAGCACAACTATGTGCAATCTTCTAGCCTTCTACAAAAATCAAGTATTTTCATATGAGTCATTAGTAACAATTTAAATATATTTAAATGTATCTTCTTACAATTGCCTCATTGCAGACTTCACACAACTTTTCAGTGGAAAGGTGAGCTTACCTGTATATAAAAAGTTTATTTTTTCTTGAAATAGATCCTTTTCAGTTTCTGTGTTCCTGGGTTTGAACCTTGCCTTACAAAATGCACACCATAATGTAAGAGACTGAAAACTCAAGCTTCTTTAGATCCGAGTCCACCTATGTGCACAAAGTGCCATTATTGAGAAACTTTAAACAAAGTTTCACTGCTGTCCATTTCCTCTTTATATTGTTTTTGCTTTTTCAGTCATTCAGCTGTTTGTTGTGAATTCCTGCCCAGAGTCCCCCTGCAGAGCAGCACAAGGCCAGTGGTTCCTCCAGCTGTGATTTTTGCTTTTGCTTTCTGAAGCAGCAGCACCGGACCCTTCCTGCTCAGCCCTTGGCAGTGTCCACCCCCTCAAGGCCCTTTCTCTGCCCCTCCTGCTGTCACTGCCAGCACCAGGTGAGGCAGGGGACCACTGCTCACCAGCACTTTCTGAAGAAGATGCCAGTGCTGCTGGTGCCCTGTCCAGTCCAGGATCCTTTCTGTCTGCATCCGTGGACAAAACTTTAGTCACAACTTCATGGAAAACTAAGTGCAGCCATTTTGCATGGAGATTCTCTGATCTCAGCGCAAAACTGGGTTAGTTGAGGACAGTCACAGCGTGTGTCTGAGATGATACTCCATGGGAATACAAGGAACAAACACTGGCTGAAGCATAGGGAGTAGTGAGGACAATTCACACACCTTATCAGTGATTAGAGAMAGCTGCCTGCTTTGCTTGGCTGTGCCACCTGCAGCTGCCACCAAAGCTGCTATTAAATGTTTATCTCCTGAAGACTGCACAGCACTACCTCACACAGCAACAGAGGTGTGGGCTTTCTCCTCACTAGCTCTCTGGAACTCTCAAGGCCTCACTGCAATTTTTTCTCTTCAAGTAGCTTGATGTTAAGCTTAAACTTCCAAAAGCTTTTTCCTAAATTATTGCAGGTATGTGCTGAATGTGAGATCGGTGTAAAATTTTTGAGTTATTATATTAAAATTCTGAATTCATTTTAGTCACGTGCTAACATTAGATTAATTTGAAGTTACTTTGATTGATGGTGCTGTAGCTGTGATRTTTTCAGTTTAAACAAGATAAGGTTCACAGGGAGATGGTCTTTTTGATTGGACCTSAGAAAGATCTTGCCTGAATGAAAATTTGACTGTTAGTAAAAGCCTTTCCCTACTAAGCACCAGAAATGTATTTCATGAATCTTTGAAGAGGCCTTGAATATTGCAGAATCCTGCCAGTGTACACTMTGGAATGGCTGTAACTTCTCAGCTTTACTGGTTTTTATGTAGATTTCTGATATCTGACAACTCGGATTTTAAGGTTTTGGAAGTAAAATGCCATTCTTCTGCTTACTGTTCTTTTGGAAAATTATTCTTCCATTACATCACTGAATGAACTGGATGCTGACCATGCTAATCAGAGTGTATTTTTGCAAAGGCAGCAGTTGTTAAGGGAAGACACTGATCTGTACTCCCTAACACTGGTTATAGGGACTCTCCAGTCTTGTTAAGCTTTTGCTAAATATCCAATTCTTTTATGAAGTGAAACTCAGTCAGAAAGGCTGAATGACTGAAGTCTCCTAGCTATTGGCTTGACTTCAGTTGAGATGAAGAACTAATGCTTTGAACACCATTCATATTTCCCGTTCAAAGAGTTCTTTTTTTCTTGTGCAGGAGTTTGAATAAGCCCATCTGGAAGCCAGTTCTGCAGACTATTTTCAGAGCAGAAAACAGTACTGGTAAAGACTATGATTAATTTTTTTTTCTTTTATCATGTCATAGTTCTATTCTATAGAAAACTGATTTAAATTATATGCTAGCATGTTTATACCATGGAAAGAAACAAACAGGTGACACCCACTTCTGCAGAACACAACTGGAGTTCTMTAAACATTTCCTCTAAGTATTCTTTGTAAATGAAGTGACTCAGCTAAGTAGGAGAAAAACACTATTCTCACAGCCTGCAGGCTCCGTAGCAGAGATGTGTGGTGAGTGACAGGAACTGAGTAAGTTTGCATGCTGATGGGAGCAATGAAATAATTTCTCATGCTCAGACTGGCTTGACAAGCTGAGGTTTCCCCACTCTCTGAGAGGATGCTGTTTTTCTTCTCCACACACTGGGTGCAGCTGGCAGCTCCTGGCAGCTGCAGGAAAGCTYTTGCCATAATCCTCTACTGATTCCACTTAGCAAAAGCTTATATGGGATGTAGCATCTGTATTGGGTTCTTCTTCTTTAAAATGAGCACTGGGAGGGTGCCTTACTAATACTTTACTTGATAGTATTTGCCACAAGTTATCGTATCTTAGAGTGACTCCATGCAGTTTTGGCTGGATGACACTAAGGGAGAGGCCAGACTCTTCTTCTTGTTGTGAGTAGTGGAATTCTGATGTCAAGGTCACTCACATTTACCTGCCCTGTCCAAGTCAYATCTAAAATGCCACTTATTCAAAACTACCTGCTAACTAAAACTTTGGCAGGTTGCACCTAGAGTTTTCCTGTTTCAGCAGATGAGTTTGCTGGCTCCAGGTCTCTTGAAATTCCTGGTCGAACACAATTTAGTATCCATCTGCCAGATTGYTCAGCCCCAAAGCATAAATTACAAGTCACTGATCTCACGTTAGGCATGCAAATATGACTGACTTCCAACCCATTAATTCCAACCCATTGATCCATTAATTTCAAATCATTAATTAAATCCAGTGATGATGAGATATAATCTAAAAAAAAGTTTTGAAAGATGAAGATGTTTTCCCAGACTTCAGTCAGCATGTCCACATCATGTCTTTTACACAGGACAAAACAAATACCAGGAACAACTGAATTTTATATTCTTGTGTTTGTGTCATATAGTTCTGTGTGCAGTATAAGAAAATAAGTCTAAATTAGTACAGACCTCTTAAAGGTCAAACCTGATAGTGCTGTATGCTAGAAGTTGTCCTTCGGTGAAGGACATGTGAAGTTTCATATGAATACTAGGGAAAGGAAGCCAGTCTCAGACTCTTTACTTACAGAGTAATGCATTATTGCAAAGGATTGTTTTCACAGCTTTCTTCTGTGATGCTGAGCCCCCATGTGCTGCTGAAGGCAGATATGAAAGACTCAATCATATCCCTTTGCAGTTTACTCTGTGACTGGAGGCACCCAGYGTTGCTGGAGATGCCAGAACAGATCAAGTATTGGCCTGTCCCAATCACAGTTAAATCCCCTGAGCTTCTGGGCTGCCACAGACAAGTTTTTTGGTTTTTTTTTCAGTATCTGTTTTATGGACATTTGTAGGTCATTCAGACATAGCCATTATGATCCATGTATTTTTCAGCTCCACACTTTGTCRCTTTTCCTGCATCCAGCTGGGGAGTTCCCAGGTATCCCAGTTTCTAAAGCACATGCTAACAAAATACTAACAATAAATTTTTTTAAAGTCATTGTTACTTGTATTCTAAATCTTAGGGGAAAAGAAATTAAACTTTGTTTGAAATCCAGTTAGTAACTTCTCAGTACTAGGAAAGAGAAACAGAAGTAAAATTGAAGAACCTGTTCTGTACACACTGGCCAATGGATTGGAAAGGAAATATTTCTTAAAACTCTTTCGAGTAGGATGAAAGGCTGTAAAAGATCAGACTTCATGGCAAAGGAAAAGAAGGACTTTTCTGCTTGTGTAATATCAGCCTTTTGCCAAAATCAGGGAGAGAAGCACAGAATTGCTTCCATTTTAAGTAGTACTGTCAGTGGGAGCATGAAAAGGTCTGAGCTGAACAGAAAAWTTCAAGTTGCTGTTTCTTTGGAAATCTCTTTTCACTGAAATCTGGGGTCAAATTCTTTTCTAAGCTCTCTTGGCACCATACCAACAAAACAGTGCCAGTGTAATTGAGGGAGCCCTTATAATTGAGGGAGCCCTGACTCCTGCTGTGCTCTGCACTGTGTTATCTAGGTGTAGTTTGACCCACACCGTGACCATCTCATTTGCATGTCAGCATAAAGAATAATGTCCTTGAYGATTCCTTTGAAGTGAGGTGCATAYTGTAGTAGCAGGCAGAAGATTGATTCCTTCTTTTTTTAATCCGTGCAAACCACAACTCTTTCATCCAGCATGCTCTCAGAAAATCTGCTCATGTTTAATCCAGTGRAATTTACGGCCTGGCAGCCACCAAAGCAGTGCCTTTTCCAACTGTGTGCTGAGCTTCCTGTGCTACCCTTAAATCAGAGGAGGATCCCTGTGGGGTCACCTCGAGAACATTCTGTTGAGGCATCAGACATTTTCTCTGCAGCTGCAGAATKTGTCTCTGTGCTGAGCTGCACCAGGTCTTGGGTAAGAGCTTTGCARGTAATTCAGTTAACTTTGCATTTTACTGAAAGACAAAGATTTTCTAGCTTAGAAAAACAAATCCATTTCWTGATGCAGGTTGCCAGTGCTTCTGCCCTTCTTATAACAGTTTCTTGAAGGCAAATCTTTTAAAAGGGACCTTTTAGTGTCTCCTTAAGATTACACTCTTSTAGGGGTCTTGCCTTGATCTGTAGATTTAATGGCTTAATAAGCATTAGACCCTTCTATTATGCAGTAACAAATAGGAATACAATACTTTTATCAATATTTGGCACAATTAATTTTTTTTATGTGAAACTAAATATTGATGCTGTCAAGTGACTACAGCTTAGGGGCATAAATTACAAATATTCTCCTGTGAGCCTCACTCAAATCTTGCATTCATATACAGTAACCATCTAATGTCTTTCTATTCCTGTAAGCCATATGATTTGATTGCCAGATTACATGGTTCTGTATTGTGCTTAGATGTCACTGTTTTTATTGTTATTACCAATATTATGTTTTAGTCTTACTGTAAGTGRTAACAAAAAGTTAACTGCTTCCTTACACTATAAAAAGAATACMGTGCCATTTACAGAATGTCTCTAAACAGAAAATATCTCTGGGAAAAAAAATACTGAWTAAATAATTCACATGATGGGTGAGTAGAAAAAAAAAGGTATTTTGACATATTTTGCTACTCAAGACAAAACCAGATTTTTTWAAATAATGTAACTGCCTATTTTTATGCAGAAAAAAAATCTAAAGAAGAATAATTGCGGGGGAGTCTGTAATTTTACCCATTCTGCACTTTTGTAGGTAACAGGACTTGTGAAAGTGATGAACCCATCCCCTTGGTTTTCCTGAAACTTCTTTGTTCCATGCTCCTGTTTTTTCATTAGATTCTCAGCTTATTTTCTAAATGAAATGTTAACCCACCCACTCAGAAAAAAAAAAACCGTAATATTTCAAGAATTTCAGACTGCAGGAAAGCCAATTAGACTGTCTGTAATAAAAATAAATTCGTAAAGGCCTTGGAATTAAAGTCTCCCATATTAAAACTGCCCATGCTGTCAACGCATCCCTGGGAAAATCAGCATGTGCATTTTCCTGTTTTTTCAGGAAACCGGAGGAGCTCCATCAAGCCGGGATTAAACACCAAGCGACCCCTTCTCGCTAAGCAATGTGTGAGCCCCGCGCTGGCTCCAGCAGCGCAGCCCCGGCCCTGCAGGGCTGAGCAACCGCCAGCAGCACCTGCAGCTCGCACMGAACCACCGAGGCACATCGCACACGGGCTTCTGCACGTGAACAGCCCGACCCTGAATGAAATCAGGTAAATGAGGGCCAGCCAGGCTCTGGGGCTCTGATCCAGGCGAGGGGCGGTGGCTCGGGGGGCTGGCGCACGATGCAGCCGCTGGACAGCCGAGCGCGATGGGGTGAGTGAACCGGCTGGGGGGTGAACTGCGCCCTGCACCGATGGGGTGGGTGAACCGGCTGGGGG
>NW_026623309.1:1086391-1150377 GCF_030028575.1 Malurus melanocephalus
GCCGGCGCGGCGCCGGGCCCGCCGCTGAAGGTGCTGGCGGAGCAGCTGCGGCGGGCGGAGCGGGGCGCGGCCGGGACGTGGGAGCTGCGGAGGGCGGCCGCGGGCCGGGCGCCGCTGTCCCTGCGRACCGTGTGGATGCAGGGCACGGTGCTGGAGGTGCAGCGAGGCGCCCGCGGCGGCTCGGCCCGGCTGCAGGACGGCAGCGGYGCCTTCACCGTGCTGGGCGTGGAGCAGGTGCCGCAGGGCAGGCCGTGCCTCAGTGCAGGTACCGCGGGGCGGGGGGGAGCTCACGGGCAGTGGGTGTTSTGCCTGCCCTAACGTGGTTCGGCACATCCCTGGGGCGGTCCCAGTGCGGGAGGCCCGGAACAAGGAGACAGATTTGTCTTTTTTTTTTTCCTTCCTCTCAGCAGTACTGCCAGTTCAACTGGAGTAGCGTTGAAATACAAAACAGGCGCATTGCTTACATTTTCAGTCTTCTGACCTATCCTTTGTCCACTTCTACAATAGGACAAATTGTGTGCTTGTTTGAGTCTTACTGTATTCAGAAATCTAGTTGAATTTGCTATAAAAGTGGCATTGTACAGACAATGAAACCTCTTCTTGAAATTTAGCTCTAAGTAGTCATCATTCCTTGAGTTTTCTTGCAAGTATTGGCAACTTCAATTCACACTGTTTACTTGGCTTTCAATAATTTGCTTTGTGAATTAAGATTACAGTATAAAAGTTAATTACATTTAATGCTTACTTGTTTTTTAGGGAAATATGTAATGGTGATGGGTGTGGTACGGTCCTGCAGTCCTGAGCCCGTTCTTCGAGCAATAAAGATGACAGATCTCTCTGAAAATCCCGTGCATAAGAATATGTGGAACCTTGAAGTGGAGGATTTGCAGAGAGTCATCCCCTAATACTTCTACTTTCCGTCTAAAAGAACTGGAAATTTTCTTTCTGTTGCTTTTGGTGCAGAACATTGGACTATTCTGTGTAACAATTCCTAGAGTAAACCAAAGTGAGAAATTTGGCTCAGTTAAGTGTAGGGACCAGAGCTTATTTGATAATAATCTCAGTGTTCGTGTCTTCAGTGCCTTTTTGTACCAGTTTATTTGAGAAACACCTGTTTGATGTTTTGAGTAAGATGTCCATGCTATTAAAAACGCTGTGTGTTTGTGTGTTAGCTGCTGTTTCTGGGAGCGGGTGTTGAGGCAGCTGTTCATTCAGCAGGGTGTTTGTGGCAGCAAGGGCTGCACAGCCCAGTACCTGGCATGATGGCAAAACATGTTTGAATCTGTTCAGACTGTGGCTGGAAATATTTTCACCTGTGTTTTCTCTTCCATTTAGACTGTGGTTGGAAATATCATTTTCACCTGTGTTTTCTCTTTCAGTAATCACCATGTCTGTAAACTATTTGTAAGCCAGGTGTCTCTTGGTAACCGTTAACAGTGTGTTGTACTTAAAATACCTCTCTAGTTTCTGAAATACTGAAAGTGGTATGGTGATGAGCCCTCCATTCCAGTAAAGTGAAGTTACTGAAAAGATGTGATGCAGGATTCGCTGGAATAGGTTCTCCAGATTCAAGATGCAAATGTTTTTAACTTCCAGAAACAAGTGTTCTGCTCCTAAGTGCCTTTTTTTGTTTGAAGGTTTTTMTTCCAATGTATGCTATTTGTAGCTATTTAAATCACTCTAAATTATATTTTATTCTTGTCTTTCTTTCATGGTTTTTTTTCAGAGAAAGAAGAACTGAAATTAAACCAAGAAACCTTTGAAAAGTAGAAATATTTCTACTTTTTATTTTCTGTCTTGTCTAAAGAGAATTTGGATCCTGGAGAATGTATTGCATTATCTGTGTGGAATGACTTTGTGATTGGGGACTGTATTGTCCAGCAATGGAGTTATGTTAATTAGGAACATATAGGAACATTCATATAGGAAAGGAAGACAGTCTGATTGAATGCTCTGCAGTTTAAGATGAGAATCAAATGGTGGTAATTACATTTTTAAATCGTGGCATTAGGTTTTCAAAACTTGTGGAAACTAAATAAATAGTGTCCTTTGAAGAATTGAGGTTTTTGTGGACTAAGGACTGGATTTCAGTGTACTATTTTAGCCTTGAGTTTGRTATTCCAAACCAGACCACATCACAGGGAGTTGGATAGTGGAAGTCCTGTGCTCTTGAGACCCTGCTGATGAAATGCCAAAACATACAGAGATAAAGAATTTTTGCAGTCTGGRTTTGTTTATTGTTTTAATTACAGAAAAAAAAACCCACTTGTGGAGTGCTGTAGCCTTTCAGAAATAATCCATGTGATCAGCATATTGGCTGGCAACTGGTTCATATTAAAAATTGTTTTCCTAGGAATTGAAAGCAAAAGACACATGTAGCCAGGGTCAGTGTTGTACTAAACAAAAGACTGCTTGGAGATGTCTTTGACTCACAGCTCAGCTGTGCTTCATACTATGAGAGGCTGATGCTGCTTATTGGTGGCAGTGAAGGGCCTTGTCTCTGGATTTCCATAGTTTGGCATTGTAGGGCTCTGCTGGGTACTGGGAATTCTCCTTTTTTTTTCACCTTAACTTGTGTCTCACTTTCTACCCGAGTAGAACATGGGTTTATGAGTTTTGTTGTTGTRCAGCAGAGCACGTACCCGACAAGTTACAGGATAAGTGTCTTCTCTATCCCTGCGTGGAGGAGGAGGTTAAAGCTGGGCTCTTTGTACCACTGTTTAAGGGGTTAAGTTGATGTGGTATGCAGAAATTCTATGAGCTTTGTAGATCAGGGGGTTCTGTATGGAGTTCTGCTCAAGAGTTGTAAGCACTGAAAACACTTGGAAGAACAAATGAACCTGTCCACGCTCTGCAAAGACAGCTGGTGTGGGCAGGTGTGTTCAGAGTACTCTCACAGCAGCACTACTGGCAGAAATTCCTGTGTGGTGGTAAAACCATGAGGTATACAATGGATTTGATGTGTTTGCCATGTGACAGCATAGCTTATGTACTTCATTAYCTGCATCTGAGGCATGAACATTTTGGATTACTTAAGTCAAGGTGTTCAGTAATGTGTAGCATTGTCAGTAATCTACTAAAAGTTTAGTCATGGTAAAGCCAGGGCTAGTGCAGAGGAAAAAGGCCAGTTTTGAAATACTGAGGCTGAAGGATTGACCTGGTAATGCTTCAATCAAACCCTTCCAATGTGATTCTTTTCCGGGGCTTCACATCCTGGAGAAATCAGCAAGGTCTCTCAGTTGRCCTGAGGGATCTTTTGTGCTGAGCTGACACCCTGCACTGCATCCCCRTCTGTCACTTCCTTGTCTTGTGTTTGCTGATAGGAGCTGCCTTAGGATGGAGCTGCTGTGTCCCGTTAGGTAGAGGATAATGTTTTAGCTCCATTTTTAAATTCCCAAGATGAGACATTACCATGCAGTAAATTAAACATACTTAACGATGGTTTGGGTGGATGCTTTTATTGCTTCATGAAGGTTTTGCACAGTTCAAAGACCTCTTGGCCTGTGATACTGCWGTGTTTATGGGAAGGTATTTGGTGATCAGGTGTGACAGCACTTGCCTTTGCACTAACAGCAGCAGGCTGGCATGGAGCAAAGGCACAGCTGCCAGTGCAGAACATGAAGACTTTATTCATGACAGCTATAAATCAGTGCTAAACTCAAATTATGAACTGCATGTGGAAAAATGAAGTGTGGAGTTSGTTTGGGKTTTTTTCTTTTCCTTTTTTYCCTACCTTCTTCTCCATGGTGGCTCTGTTAGCCCTGCTCAGTGTAAGTGATGTCTAATTCATAYACTCGTGYGGGCAGGTGCTCTGGGTTAGTGGGGTGTCCAGACCAGCCCATGGGGTCAGCAGATGTCTGGGTTGGCCCATGGCCCCAGGGCAGGAGTGAGGCCAGGTCTGGCTCCTGCTGAGCTTCAGGACTTGAGGTGTGTCTGGGGGCCTGTCTGAGTTCCTGAGTCTCTCATGAGTATCTAGACAGGAACTGCAGACAGATGGAACCTGGGAACAGCTCAGAGATATCGAGCAACTGGGCTGAGTGAAGCGGCTGGAGTGTAAAATGATTATTGGTAGTTCAATGGCCTCTTTATCACCAGTGATAAGTTATATGCAGCTTTAGGAGACCTGGTGTCTGCGTCCAGGTCAGTTTTGCTTTCTGCAGTTAGGGTGTAGTTAAACTCCTGTATTTGTGTATTGCTGACTGAGCTCTTCTCAGTCTTTTCTTGGGCTTGCTGACRTTTTACTTGAAACTCTCACCTCAGGACTTTTTCAGAGGTATTTGGTGTGCTGAGCTGGGGACTGAAGTGACATTCTGTGACTGGGGAGAAAATTATGTGGGTTTTTTAATCAGTAACTGGTATACATATTCTTTAACTTCCAGAAATATTTCATACAATTTTGGCTTCATTACAGGTGTCCCGGTATGAAATTACTGAGGAAGACTTAATTTCTAGTGTTTTATACAGCACCAACTGATGTGTGTGAGTATCCTAAAAAATTGCAGGATTTTTTCCCTGACTAGTGTAGGAATCATGTTTTACTTGGGATTTGTATCATTCTAGAAGGTAAGTGTTCAGAAAGCGATTGCAGCCAAAAGCTGCATGAGATAAGAGAGCAGCTGCTGGGTGAGACATTCAAACCCAGCCAGTTCCAACTCTAGGTCAGTACAACTTCATTATTACAAATAATCAATGAAAATGTACTCCAGCATGAGAATAGGCAGGCAAATGTTTTATTAGCATGATGTCATAGTTCAGAACATCATTTCAATGTTTGTGTATTATGCAAAGACATTTGGATGGATTTTGCAGTGTTGTTACCTTTCACCAAGAAATAGCTGCATTCCAGGCCCTTTATGGAGAAGGGTAATGMAATTTTTAAATCAAGTGACGTACAATACAGAAAGTGATTTAACAGATGAGACACTGTCACAGCAGCAGCTATAACACCTTATGGCTGCATTATGACTAGGATAGGTATTGGTCAAATTTTCCCAACACAARGGGATTCTAAAGTAACAAAAGGAAAACGTGACACTGGTGCATAGAAACCAGGAAGTCTGTTTCTTGTTTAACAGTATACAAATTAATAAGGGAAAAATCAACCAGCATAAAAATTATTAAATGCTTTCCATTGTTTAACAATCTTGTTTTTATCTTCATCCTCTGTTGGAGCACTTCCCTGGAAAAAAAAAAAAAAAAAGGTAACTTTCTCCAGAACCACTGAACAGTGGAGTTTCATTTCTGGAGAAAAAAGAAGTCAGCAYCTCTGCTGACTCAGAGCTGATAATGCTACTTTCACAAAGTAGTCCACTTGTACTAATCTGATCTGGAAGAGAGCTTTTCTCAACTTTTCAATGTATTCGTGCAGTGGTTCAAGGCTTGTGGAGAGGCAATTTTGCCACTGATTAGGAGAATCCATTTAAAGTAACTGATACTTTCATGTCAAATGTCTTTTCGTTGATTATAGTTTCTTGTCAATATACTGAAACAATTCCTCCTGCCTTCAGGGATTCTGAGTGGAAAGCTTTCTTTTTATACTATATATGCTTCATTGTGTTCACAGTGCACACTAATGCATTCACACTTCTGTCATTCTCCCCGCTCTTGCCTCTAGCTTGTCTACCTAAAATAACTGTTCTATTTTGGGTGCTGAAAGGGTTCTTCCATCTTCAGGGCTGGTATCTGCCATTCAGAACTGGCTCAAGCTGAAAGGAAGAAGAGATGAAGTCCAGGTAAGTGGTTAGCAAGGACTAGTGACATGTAATGCAACCTCTCATTACAATGAAACACAAAAAAAAAATGTTTGAAGGGAGAATAGCATCAGATATATTTATGACATCAAAAAGCTGTGGGGAAAATACTCCAGCATTTTAGATACAGTTTTATCTTTGATTGCTACTCTGAAATAAAGATGTAAGATTCTCTCATGTTCGATAAATTCATATTGAGGTGGAAAAGGGCAACATTATTTCTAAAGTTCATGAGGTCTGSGGTAGTTCAGCTATTCAGTGGAAGATCATGGACAAACATGAATTTCTAAGAAATAGGGCAGAGGTAGTTTCTGCTGACAGCCACTTTCTGTTTTGCTCTCGTGACCCCATGGCTGGTTATTGGTTACTGTGCGTGAGTACCCCAGCCATTACAGTCTTTCACTGTCAAGCCTAATTCTCCCTTACTGCAGTTTGGTCTGTTCAACTTCCTTCTCTTTAGAGTGTTTACATGTTTACAGACTTAACTCATGTCTTTCCTCAGCTCTTCCATTTTTTTTCCCAGGACTGTTCTCAACTGGTTCACAATTTCAGTAAAACATGGTGTCCAAAACTGGATCCATAAAATCAGCTAAATAGAGAAGTATTTCTTGTCTTAAATATGTTTATTCATGTGTATGAATGTACTGACTTCTTTTACAGCCTCTTTAACAGGATGTTCTCATTAACTGGGGTTGTGATGCACCTTCATTCCATTCTTTTTCCTCAGAAATGGGATAATGTAAACTAGCTACACTAGCTGCCTTCAATCATTCTGCTACCWAGCCATTCTAAAACTTTATTTTCATCTGAATATTCAATTGACTCAGATCTAACAAAATTTGTCTCTATATTTCATATTTATATGTTGAAGAGTTTATAATGCTACTGGAACTAAAACCACTCACTGCCTGTGAGATCCTACTGAGAAATGTCCTGATCATCCACTGCTTAGGAGCTGAGTGWACTGAACACCTCAGGCAGATACTGACACAGGATATTGCAGTGTGCAGGACTGATGTGATGCACTTACAGACACAATGAGTGTTATTTTCTGGGGTTTTGTTTTGTGGCCAGCAAACTCAGCTACAAATACTACTCCCTTCCTTGGTGGGTAAGAAATCAGCTAGTACTTGTATGAACAAGTTTGTAGTCAGCAAATCACTCTTGAGGTAGTAGTGAGTTTACAAATGCAMATAAATAATGTTTCAATACATTAATATATTCACTCTCTTTTCATTASTAAGCCTTAGCAAAGCATGGAGCATAAAAGGAATGCAGAAGCATAATCAAGTCTTCTGCATGATTCTGCCCTTTATTTGGTGTAAATATTTCCACTGCAATCTTGCACGGTACATTACTATTTGGGCATGAGTATCAATAATGCAACTCCAGTTAGCACAGAGGGATCCAGTGACTTTTGGAGCAGGAACTGTGCTGTTCTGCAGCAATGTGCACCCTCATCAAAACATGAGTAACAAATTGGCACAATAACTGTAGAAGTGGGCAAGGATTGTAATAATAAAAATTTCAAGCTAGTGCTCCATTCATGCTTTTCATCTTTCTTAGCTGTATCCCGGGAATCCACTTAAAAATACRATCTGGATGACAACTGCATTAAAATACAAGTATTGATAATCTGGTTTGAAAAGACAGCTTTCATTATTAGAGACTGAAAAGTACAAAAATATATCACTGAGTATTTTGCATCTGTATAATATGTATTGTTAATATGAATCCAAATGCATTATTCAAACCATATAAAGATGGAACCAGAAATAGTATCCAAGAGGAAAAACTCCTAGAGACATCACACMGTATTCTGCAGGTATTCTTCTGCCTCTTTTACACAGAAAATCAAGAGGAAATAAGAAGGCCGGTAGAGAATGTGCAGTGGATGAGCTCTGCTGTGCTGCTGAGTGAACAGCAGGAASRGGAGGTAGGCAASAAGCAAGAAGAGTATTTCCAGGAATAGGATCAGTTTTGCTCATTCCCACAGTCAGAGTCATTAGTTTTATTTTCTCAAGTGTTTTTGAATTACAGACATTTAAGTCTGGAGCAACGCAGTCAGCATATTCAGGGAGTGGGGAGGAGAAATGAAACTTACCACTGTGGTGGGATTTCCACAGGGACAAAATTCCGGTTGCAYAGATGAACAAAAGCTGCTGCTAAGCTGCAGGCAGCCCCCATGGCTGGAGAGTTACAAGTGTCCTGGGTACACATGGTGTAGAATGGCTTGGGTTCCACCTGGGCACAAAGGGATGGGTTAGAGGAGTGGGGTGCAGGGGCACGTGCTGGTAAAGCCAGAGGTTGGGGTTGTGTTCTCCTCCCCCCTCCCTGGCTGGGACCATTCATAAACCTTTATTCCCTTCCTCACAKTGAGGAGGTTATTTCTGTTTCCAAATTCTACACCTGTGTTCTAAAGATTARTGCAGTCATGCCACTATTCTATGGCTGTCAATAACATCTATTTATGGTGATAARAGCACCTTTTTCTGCCTAGATGGCTCTGGATTAGTTCTCTGTGACTAAACTTCCATATTCCTGCAGTGGTTAGGTGTCCTCCTTGGAAATATGACACATAATTAAGACAGTGCTTCTGGCTGGAGTTCTACTTACAACTTTGAAGCAGTTCCTAAGAAGTGAATGTGGTTCTTCAAAAAACACTTTACAGATGTTTTGCTTAGCTGTAATTGGACATGGCTTCTCTTTCTTCGGTACGAGACTGCACTTGTTCACCTGGGAAAACAGAAKTAATGAGGTTGGGGGATTTTGGGTTTTTTAACACACCAGGGCAGGATGAGTTCTTCAGATTTCCMGTGTGAGCTGGTTTCAAGGAAGATATGGGCAGCTCAGTACCCTGCCCTAAYGGTTATTTTTCATTAATATTGAGAGGCACCTTGCTGATTAGATGTTGTTTCCTTTTTCTATTGATTCTGTTTTTCACTGAAGGATTTTGGTGCRTAGTTGCTAACATAGCAGTAGTTGGCTAGTTCTCTTATATAGATCTGACAGCAGAACCAACTCTCTACAGTGTGCTGCTGTTTTCACTATCGAGCTTTAGTTCATCTAAGCCAACCCCGTGTCAGACATTGCCCTCTGTTCTCAGCAGCCCTGCATACAGAGGCCCCTCAGCTCATTACCTGCCAGCTCTGTGTGAACTCTTGCACATTGTCAGTGAAGGAACCATTAGGCACCAGCCATTCGTTTCCAGCTTCATTATCATTGGTACCAAAAAGCCCAGCTGAAATACCTGGGAGGAAATAGAAATGGGGTAAAGTAGTTGTCAGGAGTAGGTGCAGGAGAATGACTGCAGCTGTCTCTGGGCTCTGATTATTCTGTCCAGCAGAGCTCAGCTCAGTGTGGAAGAGGGGAAGCTGCCCAGGCTGCATTGCCATCTCATGTCTCAGCTGGTCATGGCYTCCTCCTGAGCACAGCAAGGCATCAGATCCATTCTCTGCTAATCTTTGGGGGATGAGTCAGAATAGTGTGGGGTGGAGTGCATGGACAGGAATGCATTCCAAGTATCCCAAAAACCCTGTGCGGTTTTGGGCCTCCCTCAGTAGTTGTCTTTCAGGTCTGACAAGCTAAGCTGCTCTAGAACAGATTCTCAGCCAGGATTTGGGGCTGGGCTGACTGCAGTAACTCTGCCTCTGATTTCTGTCTGCTTTATTGCATTGAATCAACAGTGACCTGTAACTTGCTCTTCTTACTGGAATGGTGCATTCCATGCTCTATTTGGCAATTACTGGGAATGCTTACGGCCGTTTTCAGAGTGTATATGAAGAGGGGGGAAAAGCAAGGGAAAGCACAGATGCTGGTAACTACCAGTAATACAGATAATTCAGAGATAGCAAAAGTGACTTAACAGCTGATAAAAGCTGTATGATTGATACTCACCGTGGTGCCACCCAGCCAGAGTGACAGTACAGAGATCATACTGAAAGTCACAAGAGACAGAAACTCCTTTCTGATCAGATATTTCTATTTTGTTGGCTTGTCGCCTTGAATCTGTGGTATTTTCAAGGGATTGATCCAATACTTGGCAGTTCTCTTCCGTAAGGGAGAAGTTATACATCTTGGATATCTGTTTTAAAATGAAAATGCAATTTCAGATCTATCATAGTGGAAGTTCTGTTCCAGGTAAGCTCAGTGTGGATTTGCAGSTAGGATGAGGTCAATTTAGTCCAGAATTAGGCAAGAACAGGGTTGTGTTAAATTTCTGAAAGATCAGAAAACACAAAGCCTCCCTCTCACTGCCATTCCCTTAGACACTRTCAGAGGAAAGTTGAAAGGTTTCTTTCATATAGAGAGCGAAGAGGCAGCCCTTAAAGTTAAACCCTGAGTTAAACTGGTTTTGTTTTGGAGAYGTATTTTCTATTTAAGAAGTGGTTWATTTAAAGCCCTTGTCTGAGAATGCTTCTGATCTATGTTTTGAGCATTAATACTTCAAAAACTTTTTTTTTGGTCAGTTGAAGAAAATTTCTGCCACAAATAAAAAACGTTTTGACTTGCTCCTCCTACCTTTAGTCGTGGGTAGATACTGATCACAGTCTGGTTCATCTCCACATACAGTGATCTTGAGTTCCTAGTTTCCTCATTTAGTATGACAGTAAAAGCATTGTGAACAAAATCCTTGGCAAGGAGCACACTGCACTTTGATGCCAAATCATACATTTTTCCATCAAAAGTCACRAGATGCTTGGTTCCCACTAAAATAGCATGATCTGGAGAATGGCATTTCAGAAGAAACATCTGAGTTTTCACAGAGCAGTAAATGCTGTGCATACCCACACAGATCTTCTTTCTGGCATACTCTTAGAATAATTTCCCAACTTTTTTATTACACTGATATTACTACRTTTACATTTTAATTAGTTACACTATAGTTGCTCTGCAACAAATATTTTCTCAGAAACAAAGCAGTTTAATTATTTAGTTTTTGTTCTAGATTTACCTGAGTGCCCTAAAACTGAGAAATTTGAATTGGGATTCAGAGCTTATCTTGATTTATCATACTGCTTGATAGTCATATTTACAAACRCACACACACTACATTCTTATGCATAAAACACAAGAATATTAATTGTCTCTAAAAACAATACTTCCAAACCAGTTTATCACACAGCTGTAGTCCAGGAAATTCTGCAGATACGTCACTCAGATTATTTGGTCACTAGGACCTACTTTCACAGCCCTCTGTTGTGTCTGTCTRCTGGAAGGAAACTGCTAAATAGGGTTTTCTGGAAAAGCCAAGGGACAGTTGGGACCATTAGAGCATTCCTTTAGCATTTAGCAATCCTCTTACAGGCAATACTGTCTCTGAAGTTTTGGAAGGGCTGAGCTTGCTCATCCTAGAGGCAGCAGAGATGAAGTCACCAGCCTCCAAGCCTCCATGCCAGGACACAGAGCCAACAGGTATGACGGGCACTGAACCATGGTATCAACTCACAAGGGATATGGACAAGGCAGATAAATAGCACCTGCTGATTTCCAGTCTCAAGAGTAGGAAGTGTGGAATTGCAAAATTTGCATGAATATTAAGTAGAGCAGTGTTACTGCATGTCAGCTTTGCCCAGAATGCTGATCTTACACATACCACTACTGTCTTACAAGAAATACTATATGTAAGTTTATAGGAAAATTATTCATTAGCAACCATCTCGATGTAAACCACTATTACAAATATGATTTATGAAATTAAAAACTGAGTGGAAATAGACCCAGTTAGAAAAACAAAGSAGCTCTTTGAAAGGGCTTACATTCAAAGGGGCTCTCCATCATCCTCCGTTTGAATCTGTAATACTCTGCAAGTATGTTGAGATTGTAGAGGTCTTGCAGAGGCCTCATCAATTTTTCTCCAATGAGGTAACTGGTAACATTTGCCAGCTGCAGGGACAGGTCTGCTTTAGGCAGTACTGGCAGTTTTGCTGCCACCGAACAGTTCCTGTAGAATACAAACAGTACACCCCTTATCTTCTGAACTGATGAAATGCTTTATTATTAGAAATGTGGAAGTGAAATATTCGTAAGAACTGTAGTGTGGTTAGAAAAGCAAAACAGCCATACTCTGGCCACGAGCTGCACTGCCCCAGGCCATCTCAGGCCAGTTATCAGTTACTGATACCCTGTTTGYTCCCAGCAGCTCCTTTCAAAGGCGGTAGGGCCTGGCATAGAAATGAACGTTAGGGTGTGATGTGCCCAATGCGAAGAGTGGTTGGGCGGCTGTCCAGAGCCCTCAGCTGCAAACTGACAGGAAGACTAACTATGCACATATCCATTTAAAACACTGCCCAGAGCCAGGATCCTGCAAATACACCAGTTACCAGTTACCTGGGTGAAAAACTGTAAAGATTCAGTAATGGCTTCCGGATCTTGCTCACAGCTCTGGAAAACRTGGCCTCTGCCCACCTGAGCACCTGCTGTGTAGCCTGTCATAGAGATAGATTATAAAACCAACTTCAGTATAGCTTCAGGGCAGGGCAGTACTTCCAAATGAGTTTTAAATCAATAGTAAGTGAAAGACTACTTTAGTTTCACCTTTTCCACCTTGCCTCACAGCATCTTATCATGCAGAAGTCAATATCCACAGGACAGACTCTAGTCACAACAACAACAAATAATGGACAGAAATACATTCTTCCTAAATAACACTAAAGTATACCATTACTTCACTAAGTTAATGTGCTTCAGTAGCTTGGAAAGGACTGGTTAATAACTGGACTTCGTTAATATGAATTAGCTTCATATCTTTCATGCTTTTCATTTCAACTGGAAGAGCACAAATTTACTTATACACTGTTTATTGGGATCAGAATTCCTCTCTGTAGAAGAAAAAAAAGTAAAATAAAAAGAATTCATCTTCATGAATGACAGATTACTGCTSCTATGATTTCAACCAGAACTAATAAAACAACCTCTCCTCTAGCTGGAAAAGTACTGCTTTCAAAGCCTGACAAATATTTCAACAGCAGTCGATAAGCTGTGCACAAGCTTAATACATGGAAAGACAACTGCCCTGTTTCCAGAAAGAAAAACAGTCAACTATTTTGTGTATCCACAGTTCAAAGCTGAGACTTAAACTTGTAGGCCTTGTCTTTCAAACCATTAAAAACTGAGAACTGAGTTATACCAACCATATCCATGCCTGCTTTCACAACCTTTAATGCCACCTGGATTGGTTCCATTAGCCACACATCTTTTACAATCTTGGGTAAAAAAGCCTGGATTTTCTTGATGTACTCTTCTGTCTTCTCTGTCCAGACTTCATCCAGTGGCTTCAAGGTTACATCATAGTAGGCGTCCTTCAAAGTGGCTAATGGCTCTGAAGCAAACACATYCATGAGACAAACTTTAGCTGGTTTGGTACAAAGTGACTGTTTCTGCTCAACTTCCAGCACAAGTGAAGGAGGGCCACACAAAAGCTGGAAGAGGCAGCTGTGTTTCCATGGCACTCAGGCACATTGCTCAGGTTTGAGCTTAAAGAGGCATTTGGCTCTAAGCCTGACCCCTTAGAAATACATCACTGTTGTCCAAAAGGAATGTCAGGGATGCTCTGCAATGTGCCACCATCAGAGCTGTGCTGCACAAACTGCACCTGCTGAGCAACAGGACAGTTTGGTCACAACTGATTTCAAGCATGGTGTACCAACTAAATCCAGCTATTGAGTGGGAAGAGCTTAGAGCTAAGTGGTGCAAAGTGAGTTTTTACCCCTGTGAGAACTGAAGGYTCTCGCAGCTAATTCCATCTGACCACATTTCTCAAAGGTTTCAATCTGGGCCACAGTCCAGCTGAACAGTAAATTAGTGGCTACTGGATAGGCTTGGAAAAAAACAGATCAAGTGAAATCTGATTAGTACAAGCATTAAAAACTCAAGGATGGATATGAACAGCCCTTTGGGAGGAAAGGCTTGCCAAGGAACTGTTAGCAGAAATAATTCAGCTTAGGAATCAAGGACTCTTGTTCTCATCCGACTGAACCCAGCCTCCTGTGACCGAGAGAAAGCCTCACCACTGATTTCATTAGAAAGGTGCTCACACAGAGCCTGCTCAGAGCTTATTGCATCAAGGTTCCCACTCTGTGCACTAAGAGCCAAGGTCAGCACTTTTTGCCAGATCAAAATAGAAACCTCTGTGCTGTTCAGTATGTTTTATAGTTTACAGTTAAGTTTGGTTTGCTCTGCACTAACACTGTCCCTATTACTCCCRTTTTGCTTACTTTGTAATTCTTTCTGCATTTGCTGGACAACATCTTGAATTTTCTCCAGGTAAAGTGGGATCTTGCTTCTCAGAATGTGCCCRATTCCACTTTGCTTCCACACGTGAGTGACAGCTCTGCCTGCACTGTGCAGGAATCCTGCTGCCTTTTGCAAGGCCAGAGAAGGCCAGCCAGCTGCTTCAGACAGGAAACCAATGTGCTGCACCTACAGTGGTTCCAAAAAAGAAGCAATTTCAAAACACACAGTGATCTCAAGCAAAGCTTTGACTTCATTGCAAAGCAGTTCTGACTCCTCAGTGGTGGTGCAGAAATACAGGATCTACCATAAAACATGGTGTTTTCAGTGTTTTTATCTACCATAAAACATGCTTTTTGTCTCTCTATGAGTTATAGGTCAGCACAGGAGTAATCACTGAAATGTTTGAGCAAAACAAAACAGCTGCAGACAATATAATGATATTTAATTCGCACTGCATGAACACTTCATGGTGTTTTCACAGATGATGTACAGATACTTACTGATCTCCTGAATCTCCACAGGTACCCATCAAACTTCTTTATCTTTTCTATCAGTTTGGYTTTCAAAAGGCTCCCAATTTCATTAAGCTTGTTCTGTGAGAAGATTATTAAAACCTTGAATTTATTACTTAAAATTGCTTGTTCTTGATCCAAATCATTCAAAGCTCTCACTAGTTCAAATGCCAGCAAAGATCCACAGTGGCCTCACGTTTCCAAGGGGAAACAACTTCTGCACTATTCAATGGATAGACATGGGAACAGAGAAGTCAAACAATGAAAAGCAGGAAGCCTCCCCCAAGCAGAGAGATGTGAAACCTTATTAAAAGTGAAAGCACAATCAAGMATTCTAATCATTCATTTTGTAACCAACTCGYTGAGCAGTTAYTGCTGCTCTCACTTTYATTTAATTACCCTCCTCAGAGGATYCACCCTTTAGGAGAGGGTCCTGTRTTTCYATTCCTAGGTATGGCTGAATTCTTAATTCTCACCATGGTARCTATTCACATCAACGTGAAAATAATATTATTATGAGTTTAAAAATTGCATAATTTTGCCTGGTTACTCACCAAAATTCACACCTGGACCCTATGTGGAGGGTGCTCCATCAAAATGACAAAAATCAAACAATATTCTGGGAGAATCACACTGCAGTTAACAGCCACTCAAGGGGCTCACCTCAGCCTTAAGAATTGGATCTCCACATCCATGAGCCAGAAAATCCAAGCTTCCATTAGCGGCTGCTAGAGTCACCTGTCCCACATTTTCCTGCCTTTCACCATTGATGCTGAGRTAGGTGTTAATGGCAGCCTTCTGTTGCCCATCAGAACAAGCACTGATTTCCAATCCTTCTTCCAAATCCCCTTAGGGAATGAAAAGAGAGAACTTCATTTACAGGAACAACACTGACAGACATTGTTTCAAAGACAGCTTTTAATTACTTAGGTGATCAATCTGTGTGTTAGGTGTAGAGGAAAAAAAAACAGACGAGATAAACAGGAAAAATTACATCAGTGTCAGGATTTGATCTCTCCTCTGTGGCTTGAGAATTAGTTACAAATACACGTTTGTTACTGCAAAGGAAGCACTGGAGCACTGGATTAATGTAAATCKTAATCTCTCAATCACACTGATTCACAGGCCTTTTTTTCCGATTTAAGTCTTCACTGTCCCTTGTAGCATGTGTTTCAAAACTGCTCAGCCCTTAAATGAAAGCCTGTCAGTTCCACTCACCACACAAAGTCGTTTCTACAGAAGAGCTGATGAGCATAAACAAATGGCTGGCAAAGTGCACATAGAATCAGTCGAGAGAGCTGAATTGAATCATTTCTACAAACTTCYGACTTCAGTGATTCACCAACTGATGGTCCTAATCTCAAAAACATTGTAACATTTACTATGTGCGTGAAGACAGGAACCTGAGAGGAACTCCCCTGCAGACACGTGGMATGGCAAATCCATAAATGAAACAAGGGCTGGGATTATCAGCAACATGGGTTTGAGACAACTGGGATATCACCAAATCTGCTTTGTTTGCACCCAACTCTAATGTAGCTGAAATGTGGATGGGYCCCACTCATCTAACTTTACTCATCTAAAAGTTAGGCACAACTTGAACCAACAGCCCTTTTTATCTCTCTGTCAGTCAGAGCTGAGTGCTGTGAGACAATCCCCTGCAGCCAGTGTTTGTACACATCCCAGTTCCTACAGCTATTCCAGCATGTGGTACCACCAGTGTGGAGGTGCCTCTCATTCCCTTCACTGAATTTAGAATGTAATGATTATCTTAAACAAAGCACACAACTTTAAGATAGTTAAATAAAGAGGAAATTAATCCTATCTTTGCTATGATCTACTGCAGCCCTTTCAGGCTGGTAATAATATAAAAATGGATCCCAAACTTACTTTTGTAACAAGTTTTAAGCTTCAGCTTCTCTTAATCTGAAAAACCATACCCTGAATGAATTGAGCTGGGAGTCACAGAATAGCTCCAGTTGGAAGAGTCCCCTAAAGATCAAGCCCAGCTCCCTGCTCTTTGTAGGAAACATAGAACTAAGTCCTGTGGCTGAGAGCATTGTCAGTGAARGTACATACCTTTCAGATACCCCATGTAGTACTGAAAACACTCCTTTCCTTTTGAAGCAGMTGCTTTTATTTTCTCTTTCTGATCAATAATCCCCTCCACCAGGATTTGGCTCTGGCCAGATGAGGAAGCAGCAGWTCCTGTCAGGCCTAGCCAAATATCTTCAAAGGCTTTTAACTGCAGCCGTAAAGGAAAAACATTTATTCAAAGCCACCCCACAGAATTAATGATCGTTCAGAGATAGTGCTTAAATAWCAGTGCTTCCCACAAAAGGGTAGGTGATGAGGGAAATATTTCCCARTGCTTGTCCAGCATGCAGGAGTTACATTGAGAGAGGCACAAACATCAGAGTGATTGGCTCAGGAGCTGAATGAATGGATAGCACGAGGCTTGTGGGCTAAATTTTAATGGTAGCAATGAAAGAAACATCATGTTACAGTCRGTTCCCTGTGAGGCTGCTAATTTGTGCCATTAATTCCAAAAGAGAATAAAGAAAGCTCATGCAGAGCAGTTGATACTCATTTCATCTCCCTCCTCTCTAAAGAGAGAGATGGAAAAATAATTCCACATTTGTTACTAATTATATCATCACAATCATTTTGTGAAGGAATAGTGTTGTCTCAGCTAATGCCTGACTACCCACATTCCTGCTAATGAAGAGGTGCTGACCCCGTTAGTTTTCTGCCTCACTCTGTTGCCTCCATCTGCCTCTCTACATTATTAATTTCACAGGGAATTAAAAGCAAATGCTAAATAGCGGAGGAGAGAAAAAGAGATTTGCCTYAGATCTGCCTGCACCTGACCCGTTYGGGAGATAGATGGCAGCAGGCTTTTAAAAACCAAAACTCAGTGCCAGTAAAATRAAATAGAAACTCACTTCAATTTCCAAAGAATAGTTCTTCACAGCAGCAGTGCTCTGATTCTTTAKGGATACTCCAATCAACCCCTCATCTCTCCCGTGATCACCAAGGCGGAATCTGCCCTCTGACTGCAAAATGATGTCATCTTTGTTGAGCTGGTGCTTTCCAGATAAAACAATTACCTAAGTATGCACAAAAAAGGTGTTAAAACTTCCAAATTCTTCCAAACAAAATGGGCTCTACTTTGAGCAGTAAGAAGTTGTACAATGGCAGCATTCTCATGAAATTACACAATGAACAAAACTTGTAGTTTCAGAAACCAGSACATCCTGCTGCTCCTYATAGCACTGTCTTCATTTACATCTTCAGTTTCTGTGCTATAACAAAGTGATTACAGCTTAAGGCCAGATGAACAGCTGCAAAGAACTACATTTTGTTAAAATGTCCAGTGTTTATTACTCCTATTCGGATACAGACATTTTGATAAAGTTGGGAGTGCACAGGAKGTGAGGTGAATAYTGTCCTGGTTTTGACTGGGAYAGAGTTAATTTCTTTTCAGTAGGTTGTACAGTGCTGTGTTTGGGAATGGGAATGGTGTTGGTCATACACTGATGTTTTGGGTTTTGCTAAGCTGTGCTTATCCTGCCAAGGATTTTTTCGTGTGTGTGTCTCCTGTTGTGCCAGTGAGGAAGTGCACAAAAGCACAGCTGGGACAGGTGATCCAGTCTGGCCAAMGGGACATTCCACACACAGAACAGCATGCCCAGTACAGAAGCTGGGGTGAGTTACCTGGACAGGGCTGATCATGGCTTAGGAAGGGGGTTCTGACATCAGTCAGCAGCTGCTGAACAATTGTGTGTGCACCACTTGTTTGTTTGTTTCCTTTCCCTCTTTATTATCATCATTATTTATTATTATTATTGTATTTTACTTCGTTTTCAATTATTTAACTGTTCTTCTCTGAACATACAAGTTTTGCTTTTGATTCTCCTCCCCATTCCACAGGGAGAGGAGGGGAGAGAGAAGATTGAATGAGTGCCTGTGGTGCTTCATTTCCAGCTGGGCTTAAACCATGATACCTTTGAAAAGGATGATCCAAAAATACAGCAGCACCTGCTTTTGGAATGACACACATATACATTCTTTGCATTACAAACAAGTTCTATCCCACCTTGGTCTGGGAAAAATTTTCCTGTTTCTAACAGAGTGTGACCTGCTCTGACAGTAAATGAGGAAACAAAGATGTGTTTTAGCCACTAGGAACTGGGAAGAGACATTTGCTGCAAGTTCTAGGTTCTGTGTTTGTTGTGCTTCTCTACAGGCAGTTCTGAGGTCCAGCATGCACCTAAGGAAGATCATGGATGGACCTTCCGTTTATGTGTGTAACAGAAAAATAAGGTTACATTAAGGTTCAAAAATCCATCACTACCAGCAGAGCAATCACAAAACCCAGCAAACTTTTACCCACAGGGGAAGGAAAGCACTTTTGCTCATCTCTAGTTTCTTTTTGATCACTTATGAGTCTGTTTTGGTATTCTCCAGAAACACGAAATTAAAAGACCTTTGAAAGAGGAAGTGGCAAGCAGAACCTTTCTGCCTGAAGCTATCAAAAGACTATTTATTTAAGTTACAGAAGTATGGTAATTCTGAAGATTGCAGCTGAGGAAAATTTAAGTCTCCAAACCAGTAATTACATTAAAGTACATCTGAAGTAGGTTCATGTTTATGTCAGACTTACATTTGGAAGGTCACAGAACTCAAAGCTTGTATAGTAATCCAAGCAAGAGCAGTAGTTTGTTTCTATTTTACCCAGAATCTTCTGTTTGGTACATGRGGTCAGGAAAATATTTTCCAGGTCAGCTTCTAACTGGAACTTATCAGGATACAAGAATTGATTTCTCTGCAATGAGCCAAGAAAACARAGCTAAAAGATGAGAGCAGGGTCTCAGACACTCCTTGGAGCCCACTCATCCATCCCCAGGCTGGCTTTTGTTACTCCAGTAGCTTCAGGATTTTAATGTAACATTTCCAAAACATAACTTTCYTGCTATACAATGTTTTGGCTTAGCCTTCTTACTGGTCCCCATCCTACAGAATTAACAGTTTTGCAAATTTAGGGCACAGATGAGGCCTCTAGTTTGTAAAAACTCTTTCTTAACTATRCTCCATTTAGCTTTCTTCCTGTGTAGAGAAACATGTAAAAGATAAAGTGAAATAATGATATTCACTGAAAATGGTGCTGTACAGAAGCTTTCTTAAAATCCACTCAACATTACATCTAAAATAAAAGTAATTTCTCATCTACTAAGAACAGCTTCCATAAAAATGGTGACTCAACAGATAAAACTGTCTTCTCTTACCTCATAGGTGAAATTGTGTTTGAATTTTTTGTCATCCCAGTTCAGATCTAGGTTTTCATTAAACAATGTTGATCTTTGCTCTAAAGACCCACATGCAYGCAGGTGTTCCATGCTTAATATTCTTTGAAGCTGGAAGAGGGGAAAAAATTGACACATGCAAATAATAAAAAACCAAAAGTGTTTAGTATATCCTAGGCAGTAGGTTTCCTTGGAAAAACACACTGTGAGAACCCCTGAACAGTGAGAACCCCATAAAACACTGCTTCAATTTCTCCCAAGAAAGCTAAAGGGTTCTTGGGATAATTCTGTCCTGAGGGAAAGTTGCAGCCCAAGTACAACTATGTCTGGCACCATGAAACAGAATTTTCCACAGGGTTTATTTTTCTTCCTCTGAGACATGAAAAGGTTGACTTCAAGTAAAAGGCTTTCACATGGTAACAAGGGCGGAATATAAAAATCATTCTGTGAGGATCATAGAAACTTAGCTACASTCATCCCTTCCAAGGCTGCCAGACTCATACCTGACCTGCAGAGAGTGTCACACAGCCACCCCAGGCAGTGATGTCCAGCTTGGATTTATCCTCCAGGCTCAGCCRGAGGTGAGCAGGCTGCCCTGCATTCCCTGAGACCTGCAACTGAAACCAGAGAAGGATTTGTCCAGCAGCAAAACCAGAACCAGCAGAATGATCCCCATCCAGTGGAGGAAAACAGAACCACAGGGAAATCAGTGACAGAGCCAGGTCAAAACTCCAKGGAACTCTGTGGCCTGGAAGCTCCAGGCCTGAGCCAAACACAGAGAAGCTGCRCTTGTACAACTGAGGCAATGGAAGGTTTTGGTTGCCCTCTCTGGAAACTTCTGTGTCTGTCATGCAAAGAAATTAATGGCACAGCTGCAATAATGACCCTACAAGAGAATTTATTCCTCTGAATACAATTCTTGAGCAAACCTCCCTGAGGACCAAAGGGCTCCAGATGAACAAACCCTGCACTGCTGGCACATCTTATTAYTGAAGTCTTCATCCTCAGCAGCTGCAGTGTCCTGACCCACACAGTGCAGTGCCAGACAGAAATGATACCGTAGTATTTCATCTGGAAGGATGATTTGAAGATTTCCTCCTCCTATTTTTCCCTATATACACTTTGCAAGTGCACCTCACAGTTGTGTTTTAAAGCCTTTCTAGTCTTGCACATTTCCACACTTGTGTTGCAATTTCCTATACAATCCAAAAATTTACATTTTCTTCACAGTGGTATCAGACATTTTCTGATTTGATTTTGTTGTGGGGGGTTTTGTGGTTTTTCTTATGTGTATGGAAAAGGAGTTTGCTCATTGCTTTATGGCTGAAATTTGCCTCATTTTCATTGCTTGGCTGTTCCTGTGYACTTCTGGATTCTTCCCATCCAAAATAGGTCAATGCTAAAAGTGCAAGACTGTCAGTTAGAAACAGTAATGCCTAAAAAAGAAAACAGTGCTGATGGTTTGGACACAAGGAGGGAACAGCACTCAGTGCTCTTTACGTTTTTCAGGATGATATCTGGTTCTGCAGTTCTTGGGGATGGAAGGCACACTCACAGTAATTGCAGCATCACAGATGAGTATTTTGCAAACCTGTCTCRTGATCTCACCTGCTGGTTGTACTTTCTGCCTCTTCTTTCTGCCAAGGAATGCACTTCCAATTGCTTCAGAGTGTAATTAAATGGGTGGGCAACARTGGCTCTGTAGCTCGTCCGGTGTCTCCCAAATTTCAGAGAAGATGACACTGATATCTGATCCATATCAACAGATGGAAAAGGAACTTGTGAAGTAAATCACCTCTCACATGTGACCTCAAACATACATCCAGWAAGATTTCCTTGTACCTTTTCCTCAGACTATGTACATAATAAAATTATATTTTAAGAACTTCTCAATCAACTTCTCCTAGATCTGTCTTTTTTACTCCATAWTTTTTTTTAAATAGTGCTGACTTGAAGAAAACAGACTGGTTTAAACTGTTCCATATTTGTCATTTTTGCTAATGAAGAGGAGAGTGAAAGGGTGAAATACAAAAGAGCTTTGACTGAATCAATAAAACCAAAAATGCTAAGCAAGGTATGTGTCCCCTTCTTGTAGGTAAACACAGTATTGTACCCACACAACAARTTCTTCATCCTTTTCATCCTCACACTAATGCTCACACTTGCTCACTTGTCTTASATTTTCTTTCTTTGTCCCTAAGGTGCTTGAAGCATGACATTTGTGCTATTCTTTCCATCTACTCTGAAAGGCCTTTACCCAGTGCTTTGAAGTTTATGCATTTCATCACMATTGGTTAAGCAGCAAGGTGTGGGGTTACTGCAAACAAAAAAAAATAGTGTGACCTGATAATACTTCCAACAAGAATATGCTCATCTTTCATAGTCAGAATTTTTATACATCCAAGRAGGGTGATCATTTGCTTTATAGTTCAATTCCCTGGCTTGCTTAGTGTTTTTTTAATTTAAAAAAAAATCACTTGATATTCCTGTCATTCTAACATTTATTTGTTCTGAGCCATTGTACCTGGTCCTTCTCATTCCAGCTGACAGTGAGATCRTCCCAGTGACTGCGTGCAGAATGTTTCACATACAAGTTGACCCTGGTTTGCCATGGGAAAGGGATGGAGAGAGGATGGAGAAGTTCCACTGCAAGGAAAACAAACAAGTAAGATTTCCCATCAGGAATCGTGGTCATTGACAGGACATTTCCCACAGGCAGCAGGACAGCACTTGGTTCCCAGGAAAACACGGTCTGTGCTCACACACACACACACACACACATCTCCACAGCAGTCACTCACACTCCCCTTCAGTGCACTGATTTCTGCTCAAAATGAGGAAATGTAAGTGAAAGCAGGAACAATCTCTCTATTTATCAGCAATACAGCAGTTACCTGCAATAATCTAAAGATTAACAGCTACACCCGGAGCAACTTCAGCAACAACAGCCAGGGAGGTAATCTGTGTGAAACTGAGATGGCYTTACACTGGAAGAGGAACAGCTTACAACACCCAAACAAGTAAGAGCAACTATCTCTATTTTCAGAACATAAAGCCTCAACATAAGGGTTTAACACCTCAGGATAGCAGCCAGTGTGACCAGTGCTCCCTGAAGGACCCAGTGCTTGTGTTCCACAAAGCAGAAATGGTATCCTGAAGTGGATGTTTCTAACAGCCAGACTTACAWTGAATTTAAAGCAAACAAGGTCTTAGAAGGCCTAGGTTGAAACCGGGATTGAAACCATTTGAACATGCATTTTGAGATCAGATTTATGTAGTTTATTTTATAGTCTGTTTTGAACACTTGTGAAGGGCTTGAGAAACCTACCCTGAATGCCATGACCTCCAGACAGCTTTGGGAAGAGTCCAGTGTAASTGCCTGTTAACTTTATCTCTTGGCCATCCCACAGGGCAATGTGCTTCAGCAGGTGTGTTCTGTTGCCTTTCTGGTAAATTGTCAAAAGMACAAGTTGCCTTGGAAGAATCTTTAACTAAAAATAAAAGAGGGGARACATTAAATCCCAAGTTCTCTGAGGAATTAAAAACCTAAGGGTACCTTTGGTACCCCAAAGTCCTGTGGTGTCTATAGGAATGTGCTTTTCAAAGGTCTAGTACGTTGATACTCTAAGGCCACTGCTCTCGTATAAACAACCATTCATTTCTGCTTGTCTTCATTTCTACAGAAAGTCATCTTTGCAAATAATGGAACACACAGAAACAACTGAGCATTCCCTTTATAACAGTCTTTTCCTGTTATACAGTTTGATTTTCTATCTTTTATCTTACAGAATAATTCTTACAAGAGACCAACTATTACAGAATAAATCCAGTAGACAGAACAAACAATATGTATTTGTGACATCTTTTCTTATTTAGAAAAAGTGATGTGTGGCACCTRCATAATAAAAACTGGCAATCATTCAGTTTGTAACACATTATTTTTCTTGTTTCTTACAAGTCCTATATGTGTGCTCCATCTATAGGAGCAAATAYATATCAAATCAAACTAATCTACAGTCAAACGTTTGCCACTGGAGAAATGAAGGGCAAAACACCTCACAGAGCAGGAGCTGTGTCTGACCTTCTCTGCCTGGCAGCCACCCCAAGTGCCCTCCTGTCACAGCCTGCCTTTCACCATCAGTGGAGGATACCAACCTGGGCCATGGTCTGTGCCACTTCAATGGCATTAGTGTAGCTGCTTCCAGTGAAAGTTAGCTTTGCTGAAACATTGAAATCCCTTTTTTCCATCCTGAGGTAGAGTTTGCCTTTTGCTTCACTCAAATCATAATTTACCTTTTCAAGGTCCCATTAAATTAAAAAAAAAAAAAAGGAAGAAAAAGGAAAATTACTGAGATTGTTAAAATCTTTAGAAACATGAACATCCTCAACAACAACAAAAATGTAAGAGATACTAGTACTAGAAATAAAGCAGCTTCTCTCCTAAAATATTAGACAAGTCTAATTTGCAGTGATGCATGTGCCAGATTACCTGCAGACAGTTACCTTAGAAGACAGTTCTGCTGCACAGGGGAAGTACTGCAGAAAGAAGGGATGAGTCTGGAGTGCTTTTATATTCAACTCCTCACTGGAGGGAAGAAATGTACTTTAATTCAAATATATTTCAGAAAGTCCACTCTTGCTGGCAGCACAAGTTCATCTGAGTTAGATCCTAGTCTACCATGGCTTTTAGAGTTACAAAAGGCAATACTTTCCACTTCGCAAATACTGTCAYGGTTTGCAAACTTAGAATTTACAATTATTAGTGATTTTAACAGGGCTTACCAGACCTTCAGTGCAAAGGTCTTTTGCTACAAACTTAAGAAATAACTGAAATACCCCAAGGCTGAAAATATCACACCTCTTAAACACCCTTAAAAGCCTACAGCTTCGTGCACATGCAGCCATACTGATACCAGCTTAGAAAACCAAGTCTCCATAATTCCACCAATTTTAATTGTGCCAGAAACTAATAAGATTTAACCAGTTATGTCAAGTTATATTTTTAAGTACTTGTCTGGCTCTGGCCTAGAGTGTTATGGGCTTTTTCACTGTCTGCACCTTGGATGCTGTGCGGGCAGGCAGAGAGACAGGCATGTCCCAAGCTGTGAGGGGAGGAATCTGCAGCCTTCAGAACCTTCCTGAGGCTTACAGACTGCCTGGTGTGACAACTCACTTTATCCAAGTTTTGTTATCCGTTTCATCAGTGATTTGGTGATTAATACATGAGCTGTTTTCCAGGGAATCAYAGTGGCCTAATGGCATTTTATACAGTGCTCAGAATGACCCTTTTACCCTTGCTGATCTTTCTTTCTGCTGATGGAAAAGGTGAAGTTTGTGTTTTGTTCATAGGTCAGCCTCAGAGCTCCTTCAGTTTCATTTTCAGTCATGACTTCTTGAACTGTCATCTGTGGAGGGGGAAAGAAACAAATCACATGCTCTRACTTCTACCCATCATTTCACCTCAACTGAGCACAATCTCTTTACTCACTCAAAACTATCTTCTTGTCTGAAGTTTATCTTACAGACAGACCTTCTTTAGATGTAAACTAAGAGCTTCAAGAGAGGTTTCCCTTTTTTTTTTCTTTTTTGGTATGTTTCCATAATTTGTTATTAACAAATATTAGTGTTACTTTCAATGTACTCTGGTTTAAGGCTAAAGCTACTGGTCCTTGTTTATGTCTTCCCCACTCTCATTTTTCATATACTGGGAAAAAATTGCCTTTTCTTTTTTTTTTTTTTTTTTTTTTTTTTTAAAAGAAACAGATGAGTTTCCACAAATTTTTTTTACTCCAGGATATTTTCTTTTATTTTCTTCCTCCCATGGCTCTTGGATCATCTACAACTTTATCCAGAAAATGCTAAAGAATCCCTCTGGGGAAGATGGGGGCTGTCTCCCACATTTCAATATTAACACACGTTGTGTTTGCCAAAGTCTGCAGGAACAGTTAATTTTGAAGTCCCTTGGTTATACTCATACCTTATACATMAAYAASGCATCTCAAGAATTACCATSTCTGCTTTTCTTTGTTTTCATTCAAACAGAGGATATTTRTTTAGTGGATAAAAGACATTTCACTAAATATTAATTGGGAACAAGCAGTAAAAATGTCTTATATCTTTCAATAAAATGTTAACATTATATATTCCCTTGAAACACTGATTTAACATTGATCAGGTTTAATATTGATCTAATGTTTATATTCAGAAAAGTTGACCTTCATTCTTGCATCCTACCTACATATCTCCTGTTATTTGAAGAGAAGGTGGTGCATCATTTGGAAGTGCTGTTCTGCRTACTACCCTTCAAAAGGGAAGGAGACATTTCAACTAATGCTTCTTTCTCCCAAGGGATAAACAGGTACAGCTTTTGTTGACCCTATCAAGTAGTTGGGAATATAAATCTACTTCTGCTTATTCAACACTGAAGCATTTTAGGTATTTGTGCTACAAGTGGTTTTAACCAAGACAAGGAGTTCTGTAGGTATGAAGGACAGCTGTTTTCTACCAAAAGTTCTTTCTACTTTTGTGAGCCCTATTAACTGCAAAGTGACAGAAAATGTGTGCCTTCCTGAAATGATTAACCCTGAAACTTTCAGGTACCTGACCAGTTTCCTTGGAAACAGGCCCCTGGCTGAGTACTGAAGTTAAATGAGGATTCAGATGAACTGGGCTAARGCAGCTCTTATCTGCACTTATATAAATAAACCTGGAGTAATTTCACYGAGGCTGCTGGAAGCGCTCTGGATTCCTGCAAATGTATCTCAAGTGACAGCTCTAATCAAAGCAGAGCAAAAGCTGTGGAGTGTATTACCTGAAGAAAGAAGGGAAGTCCCAGGTGATGGAGAAGTGATATYGAATGCTTCACCTCTGCCATGAATACAAATACACCAAGGAGTTCAAAGTCTGTATCAACATCCACAGTCACAGTTATATCTTTCTCATCATACTGGATTTCACAGATAGTCTTGGCTTTGTTTTCTGTATAGAAGGAACAAAATAGTGCCAATTTGAGCAGCTAATTTTTCTGAAATTTCAGTATTGCCTGCATAAAATCAATCCAGCCAGCTTTAGGGTTAATACATTCAWGACAAAGTCATCATTCAGGATTACAAGAACTTTGCCCTGTGGTTGGAGGAGTGCAGAGTTTTTCTGGATGTCCTTGAACTTTGTCCTTTCAAAGTCTTSTGGTAACAGAGCTTGTATACCCACATACAGCATTAAATGGCAAATCACTTCCTGTCAGGAATGTGTTCGTGCAGCCAGAGCTGACTAATCCATACAGCCAACGGCATCCCTGGCCTGCAGCAGCCACTTCCAGGGAAGAGCTCTGAGCTGTTCTGACCCCATTCTGACCTGGTTCCAGCCACAGCAGCTCAGCACTGCCCAAAGAGCATGGCCTGAAGACCAGCTTCTCATTTTTGAAAAGGAAAATACAGACGGCTAAAAGATAAAAATGAGATGAGAGATGTGAAACCTCCAATTTCTTCATGATAAGACAAAAACCACAGACATGAATGCAATCATACAGTGACGGTGGCTGTCCTGAGAGCGACCTCTCATCCTGCTGCTTTTTTCTGAATGAATTAAAGGAGATGGTGCCTCTCACATTTGTATTGATTCAGTGCTTGCTAACCTCAGTAATTCCTGCCCTTTGGTGCTCTCACTGTTAAATTTTCTTCAATATGAATAAATTCCCCTGGGGACATTGAAGGCACRTGACCACAATGTAAGAGGGATGTACAGATAGGATTTCTGCCAGGGCAAGCTTTGAGGGTAGACTGGCTTCATCAACTAATCACAGGTGCAGTTTCAGAATGGCTATTTTACTTACAAAGGTAAAGCCTCTTCTTAGGTAATACCAGCAGCTCTTAACTCAATTTGTAGCTGTTGAAAGAACAGCTGAAAAACACCCTCAAAGAGCTATTATAGAATAAAAACATACCTGATTTCTGTAAACTGAGAATCAAGTTGATTGCCTTAGGGTAGCCAGATGCCTGGAGTAGCTCACTGYTGTGTACACTCTGGCAGAAGATATCCACTTGGTGGCCCACATGATAGGAGTTTATGATGTATGTGATTGATGTTTCTCCAGCTGCAATGTTCACATACCTCTCTTGAGTAGTGTTTCTCCCTTGAAAAACCACATCCATCTAAAAARTAAAGTGTAGATGTAAGTTCTCAAAACAATATTAAATGCTATTTAATTTTAAAACAGGAGAAAATGGAAAAGAAAGGAAGTTCTCTCTAGTCTACATTTACRTCAAACAAAACATATCTTGGCCTTTCATTAATTATCTTTGACTTTCCAGTATGAAACTCATTCAACTGAATGAGTGTCTAACCATGCCAGCCTCACTGATCTATGTTAAATTCTCATTTTTATCCCACACACACAACTCCCTGTAAAGGATACTTAATCTACACCTGACAATATTTACCAGATAGCAGGTACTCCAATACTTCCCTGAAAACAGCACCCAAAGAAATAATTCTTTAAGTATATAATTCCCATTAAAGGACATAGAAGCAGTATTTCAGTGGAATATTCCTGGTGAAACGTGCTGAAACTGTAGAGTTATTTGTACAGTACAAAATAGTAGCTGTCATTCAAGCCACGGGCTTGAATTACATCATTATAAAGGACAATAATTGTAATTTTAAAAAAACCAAACAACCCACAAAAAAACAAAACCACAAAACACACACACACACAAACCCGCCCCCCAAAACAATAACACAAAACCAAAAAAATACCCAAAACAAAACAACAAAACCCAAAACTACCTGTAAAGATGATGGGACTCCGACTTGTAGCAGCCATGGCAAAGAGTGATGGAAATTCCCTGTTATGTTGGTACTTGTTTCAAACTCCTGGATTTGTCCTTCGAGAACTGTTAGGTGAGTACCATAAAGCACTTTCATACTAAAGCTCCTGGTCACTTTGAGGTTCAAGATTGCCTGTGTGCAACAAAAATAAATTGTGAAAAGCATCGTTGATCAGGGTCCTTTCTTTGGCTGAAGTACTGTCATCTCAAAGATGTATTCAAAAGTAATCTTGTATTAATGGAACCTAGTTACAGGTGTCCCTTTTATTTTGAATGCAACATTTTAACATGGATGGCCAGTATGGCCATGTCTAAATGCTATTAAAGCAGTTACATGATTAAAAAAGAGGAAATGTTGTGTTGTCAGCTTGTGTGTCTCAGCTAAAGAAAGCTGCCAGGTCCCAGAGGCTTGAGGGGAAAAACACCATTTGGAAAGGACACTGCAGTGATATCCCTGCAGTGCTCCCCTCTGCCCTGTGTGTCCAGGGGACCCYGCCCCTCTGCCAGACACAAATGCACTGCCCTCCTCTCACTCCATACCAGGAGCCACCCTCCAGCCCCAGGCCTGTGCAAGGTCTGAGCCATTGTCCCAGGAGAACAAACGGAGCCTCTGGACTCCCCTCAAACTGAGCCTCTGGACTCTCCTCAAGAACAAAGGGAGCACCTGGACTCGCCCTTCACTGAAACAGCAAAAGCATAAAGTCACATCTACACCTGCTGTTCTTTGCCATCTCACTTCTGCAGCTGCTGCTTCCCTCATGGCAGGATTCCAGGCTGCATTCGTGCCTCCCCAGCCTTTGATAACTTACCTGCAACTCAATCTTGTCTTTTATTTGCAAAGTCTTCAAAGTCTCTATGTTATGAGTAAGTTTGTAGTTAAGAGACCCAACATCCAACTTCTGGATAAAGTTCAGTTCTTCTGTAATCTGCTCAGTCCAAGTAAATATGACATAAGTTAACATCTCTGATATAGAGACTTTTCTGAATAACTGTAATTATTGTAGTAATGATACACTGTAGTAAAACAATGAAAACTATGAAAACTTTATGGTGAAGAGTTGTCTAATTTTTTTAGAAGTCACAGCTTTGTACTGTATAAGGGAATATGTTGCACCAAGTGAAAACCCTTGGTAAGGAAGGTTTGATAAAATTTGCAAACGGGAGTCACRGATCATTGCAGATATCAAATTTGTTGCAGGAGGAATGGCTGATTTTGATTAATGGGAATTCGGTTACCTTCATTTGATTAATGAATGGGCTTTAAAACCAAACCAGGCCCTGCAAAATATTCCTTTTGAATTGTTTGGAGAAACAATATTTGCCAAATCAATTAGGTCACTTCAACCTCTATTTCACATATTACTGATGTGGAGGAGACACTTACCTGCTTACTGTTCACACAGAAATGAATAAATCCTTTATAGAAGTCACTGTTTTTTTCTGATATCACATCTAGTAACATCCTCATGGGAATGCCAATGTCAGCAGCTCCTTGAATATTATGGGTTAGCACTGCATCCAGCTCTTGCCTTGCCTGTTGGTATTTCACAGCAGATTTCAAAGCAGGTGTAGAACCCAAAGCTTGCTGCCATACMGAGTTCAAACCAGAAATCTGTCTCTCCTACAGTTCATATTAATTCAACTCCCATTACCTATTTTGTTTCTCAATGTCACAGAAACATGCAGAAATTACCAGTTATGGCAGGAAAGTGAAACATCATGAGGAAACAGGTACCTGTGTGTGTTCTYTACTCTCCTGCACTGATGACAAGAGCAGCCAAACTTGTAAATGTCAACAGAAAAGCAAGAGAATCACAGCCTTTCCTGTGCTGCTGTCTCACTGAATAAACAAACAGCAGCATCTCAATTAATCACTGCTTATTATTCTGCAGTGTGAATCACAGTGACATAAGGTACATCCAACAGAATGCCACAAACAAYGAAAATTTACACATAAAGAGCATGACAAGGAAATGATTCAGGCAGTGCCAGAGCCTGTATCCCGTTATCCTATACATTTGTTATTGCACACTGAAGGTGCCAGATTTTCAAAGATTTTCTTATTTTATTTTCACTCTGGCATTTATTATTAAAGCTTGACTATAGCAATAGGTTAGAGTACGTTACTCAGTACTTTATACACACAGCAGCCTGCAGGATACTCACATCAGTGACTTTTAGTATAAGAAGTCCTCGGAATTTACTTTCATCAACAGTGATCAGTGTCTGTGAATCTAGGTTCATTTCATCCTTCAAAATGTAGCCTGAACCATCAATTTTCACTGGTGCTCCAAGATCCTGTAAAAGACAAAAAAAAAAAATTAAAAATTCACCACTTTTACACTTAACCACATACATGTTATACCCCTGAAACATTTCATTCTTAATAGYAGCTTTAATAACACCTAGCTGTAAAATCAAGTATATCAGACAGCATAGCCATAGGATGTTAGAACAATCTTGATAGAATTTTAATAGATTTCATGAATTTTGTCTTTTTAATTTTGAATGTATCTGATTGTTTTTGATAAATGTGTCAGAATAAATAGAATACTGGACAATGTGGCAGCTCTTCCTGCCTCAGTAAAAGTTAAATCGTTTTCTATGCTTGGCATTATTCCAGTGCCCAAAGTGAAAATTCAGTGAAACAAKACAGTATACATAAATTATGTGTCATTCAGTTATTTATTATGGCAGGTCTGTTTTTGGAAAAGGGCAGGTGAATCATATTTGTATATTCAGATTTACCCTGACTTGCATATTGAATCCACAAATCACACTGTGATAATGTCTCTCTTGAACTTGCCATACACTGGATTTTCTGACCTGAAGATTATCTATTTACTTCATACATTTCTAAACTATTTCAGAGTTTGGTCCTCAAACTGCTGCGAAACTGTAACTGCTGATAAAGCAGAAAATTTGGCTTATGCYATATGAAAATAACAGTGAATGATTGGCTCCAAAAGTAAAATGCAACATTAAAAGAAAATGTTTTTCTTATTTCTCTGCTATCACTTTGAAATCCTTAGATTATTGTCTTTTGACTCTTAACAGGTACATTATCTTACATGTACAAATTCAGCATTAAAGGAGTAAGTTCTTTTCAGTACCTGAATTGTCTGGCATTTATTTTCTATAAGTATTTTCCACTGAAGGTTYTTCTCAGGGTCAAAGTCCCCATTCATTTGAAGCTCACAGGCACCCAGTTTCATTCCAATTCCAATCAGATATTTCAAGTGTTTCCGTGCAGTGATGGACAGCTCATTTTCCCTTGGGATTGCCTTCAGCTGGGGGAGGTCRTGCCTGAATTGAATTTCCAGGGTAATCTTCGGCTTGCATTCTGCTCTCACTTCAAGGTGGGCAGTTCTGCCTTCTGTTTCCAGGACAGAGAAAAGTTCTGCTTGGCACTTGTCTTTCTGAATGGATCCTGTGAGCCTTGACTGAGYTGGGAAACCGAGATCCTATCAAGATTTAAACAAAAAATCCTTTGGAATATGCAAACACTTTAAAACAAGTGTGTATTATATGATACAATATCAGAGGCAWAACCTACAATCTCATGCTGCCATTTTTCTCCCTCTCAACAAGAAAGATGGTGACTTTTCCTGAACAGGACCTGATGGAAGACTTTAGGACTGTCCTGCAGAATTCACAGCTTCTTTATCTTTACAAAGTTTTAYACTTACAAAAATACAAAATACCTGTTTCTTCAAAATGGCAAAGTTTATGGAACATTCTGTGYTTCATTCAAACCAGACCAATCTCAATTTTCAAACAAATCAATGTACAAAAAATAATAGGCCTAATGGTCATTCTTGCATCTGGTCATACAAGGTTTTGGATTTTAATACTTAAATTTCCAACTTGTCTTGTGCAACACGCCAAATGAAATGTTTCTCATCATTCTTTCAAAAGTATTTGAAAGAATTTTCARTGGTGAAATTTTTACTATTTTTAACACTTCAAGAGGTTTTCATTCCCTCTTTGCTATGACTTTCCTGTCATTTTTGCTCTTATGCTGCCACCTTGTAGTTAAGGAAGTTACTCAACTTGAGGATTTGAAARCAAAATATAAAAGCCTATGAATATCTAAAAAAAACCCCTGAATTTGCAATAATCATTTTTCTAATGTCAGTGAGGCTAAATGGAAAAAGCAAGGAAATTCTACTTTGCTATAATTCACGAAGGCCAGGGGATATATTTTTGACAGAGTTCAGGCTAATATTGCTGTTCAGCCTTAGAGGGCAGTGTTGGTCTGCGAAGGCAACAGGCAGCAAAGGCTGATCGCAGTCTCCAGAGAGCACCTGTGAATGTGAGAGACACTTCCTTTGCCTAATGCTGTGAGACAGGTGTGCCTTTAGAGTGCCTTTCCAACACTCCAGCACTGTCATTTTACCTAAAACCCATATGGCCTTCATTTGATGCCAAAATTCTGTTTAAAGGCCTAGAGCTACCTGCAGAAGCTGACATTCCGTTTCTGTTTCCAGTGTCCAGTCAGCTTTATTCTGAATCCAGAGATCCCCTCTAGCCTTCAGTGTGCATCTGCCAGCCTGCAGCAGTAAAATGCCCTCTGTGCTGGACTCTGTGGCTGCAGAGAACAAGACAGAGTTTTCAAAAGGCAGCCCAAGCTGGCTGAGCCAGGGCAGAGAATGCCTGAGCATCCCTTGGAGTGTATATTCCTGCTGGCAGGAGGWGTCTATCTGCACATCCACTGCTCTGCCATCGCACTGCAGGTTCATTAACAAGCCCACGTTGCAGATGTTCTGTCGAAATGAGCCCTCAAAGGCTCCAACACGAGGCAATCCCATCCTCTGCAACAGAAAACATTACACTGTTTAAAACACACAAGGTAAAGCAACTGCCTTCCTAATTTGCTCCTAATTCATGAGAAAGCATTTCTAGTTCCTGAAACAATCTGCTTTTGGAAAGGACCACACAAGACAGCTTATTTTGTAGAAAAATCAGAAACTTCTCTGTGAAACAACTGACAAAATATTGGGAGGGGATGRCACGGATGGGAGTAAACACTACAATAACCTTTCCACAACTAACACAGAAGAAGAAGATCCTAACCCACAAAAACATTCACAATTCCGTGCAGAAAGAGCATGCTTTTCATTAGATTTTTAGGACAAAAGTTCTTTTAATTAGAAGGTATTAATTAAGCAACTATTTTATGGCAAAAGCAGTACCATCTACCACTGTATTAATCCAAATTATCACCTTCAAACATACTTCCCCCTGCAAGTGCTCTGACTCATTGCTCTGCCAGAACAACTTTAATGACCAAAATTGGCCTCTCCATAAACGTGTCAGGAGGCACAGTGATCTGAAAGACACAGAGTACAAGGGCATGCAGAAAACTATCTGGGCTCACCTCTAGACTGACACACTTGTTCCTAAAAGCGAGTACCCATCCTGTCTCATTGCTTGCCAGGCTCAWTTCCCCATCAGCTTCCAAAGTGCAAGGCCCAAGGATGATAGCAAGGATGCCCTTGTACTTGTCACTTCTCATGGCTGACACCTTCAGTTGGTTCTCTCTGGCAATTCCCAAAGAATGAAGTGAAGGCACAGAATGCTGGAAGTCGATTTCTAAATGAGGCTGGGTGTGAGTGGTGGCATGGAGTTGCAGGCAGGCAAACATGTCATGAAATGAAACGTGTCCAAAGATGATGACAGTAAAGTTGCTGGTAAATGCTGACCCATTCAGTGAAACTCTTGCTGGAGTCTGAAAAATTACACAAAACTGTTGGCAAGTTTGCTTTCCTGTCAGGCCACATACTGGTTTTAAAAGCTCATATTACTAGAAGAGGGCTATTCCCCTATACAATTTTGTATTAGTCTTACATAATTACAAATACTGAAAGAAATGGAGAAAAAAAAACTTTGTTTAGAGTTCAATAATACAAACAACAGGATGAAAACTAAAAATTAAGGAAGTGAAAATATTTGAAAGTGCACACAAAACTTCCAGTTAGCTCCAATTAATTTTTACATTACACCTTGCAGTACTAAGACACCACGTTGTAGAGAGCGCAGTTTATAAATGAAGCCAGTACCTCAAAATGATGAAATGCAATTGCACCATTGCAAAGGCCAGAAATTTGTTTGTTAGCAGATTCTCCACTGCAAGCAACCTGTTGATGTTGACAACAAAGCACATTCAGAGCCTGAAGAAAAGCAGGGAGGACTAAAATTCAAAGGAGCAAGTTACACAGCTGTTTTAAGGATWAAATGGATGAAAGCACTTAACATGGCTTCAAGATTAAAGGTYAGAGTTCAGTTTCAAAAAGATAAACAGTTTAGTGTTTAGTGCAGTAAATACATTRCAATATATGGCAGGATTTCTGCAAACCTCTAGTAAATGTGGAACAATGTCCATCAATCCTCCCATRTCATGGTGAAGGGAAAGAGAAATTTCCAGAGCAGTACCAGTGGTTTYCTTCTCTATTTCCATTTTCAGCTGCTCCATCTCCACTGTGGCTGTTATCCCTGCAGCAATCTTTCTGGAGAAATTCTATACACAAAAGAAAATGCRCAAACAACAACATCCCAGCAACAACTGGGAGAGGCAGAGTCTGTCTYACTCTGTTTAACCATCATAGCCTGTGTCAGGCCAGCAACACTGGTAACATAAAAGTACAAATCAAAGCAGCCTCATTTCAAATAGAAATTGTAGTTTTATGCCAGACCTGACTGCAGCATACCAATAATTCCCTCTGGCTCCAAAACATATTGAGAGCATTCAGTGCCCTGAAGGGTTCAGAGCACTCARACTCAAACAATTAAAGCACGGAAACTGCTAAAAGGCAAGGCAAAGGAACTGCTTAGAAGTCTTTCTCTGCACACCTCTGTGTCTCACCCTGCTACAGTGATTGATMCTGGCATGTGAGTATCTGGAGCCTTGCACTGTATGGTAGAGCTAGAAAATTATTTGAACCCTTCTTTCATGGAAAGATAATCTGCCATGCAAAAGAGCTGTAAAACTCTTCACAGATCCAGAGCAGAAATGCAGGGAGAGAGAGCAGTGGCCAAGCAGTRCCATACCTGGATTCATGGTCCATAATGTTTCTGTGGGTAGGAATTTCCAAAGGGAAGGCCATGCTAAACACTCTCCTGCTCTTTAGCAGCCATCCAAAGGATGCCATCATGACAAGTTACATCCAGTACCAGGCACAATGCAGTCCTGAGGCTCACTGACACCTGGTGGCTGCACACCTYAGGCCTGCTGCTCCACTTCCCATTTATAGGGCAAAATTAAAATTAGACAAGACATCTGTTCATATGCAACAACRCATTCACTTAAATGAGAACTGAATGTAGCATCTCATTTAGTCTTGATTCAGCCCCAGGAGCTCAGATGACAGGTCCACAGTACGACAAGGAGCCAAACAACACCTTCCTTTCACCCAGCAATTTAATACATCTCAAAAACAGAGCAGCTTTTAAAATAAATAGACACAGTGCACAGAAAAAGCCTAGAGTTATTATATTTACACCAACTGTTCTGCCAGAAATCAAACTTWCACAGGCAGAACTCTTCCTACCTCATAATAGCCATCAGCTTCTACAACAAAAGGGATCCCRTGTTTCTTTATCTTTGAGATGTTGTGCTTTAGGCTCACAGACAGCTGGGATTTTGAAGGCTCTGTGTCCAGTCTGTGCCCTCCAAGCACAGCAGCAATCCTTTCACTGCCACTCTGCAGGGCTAGAGCAATGGTGTGATTTCCTGGGCCATGCTCACACAGGGCAGTAAAAATGCCATCCAACGGCAACCCTATTGACAAGGAAGGAAGTAAAATTAACACAGCGCTTCTGGATTGTCATTATAGAATACAGAGAAGATGTTTTACAGATCAAAAGAAGCCTTCAGTAGTTTTTCATTAAAAAAGACACACCTTTATGTAAAATGTGATCACTTTACTGATATTTACAGAAGAACATTACCATTACCTACCACAAGAAAATTGTATTGAAAAGGAACTGCTAAATTAAAATGTGGCATGCACTTTGGAAATCAAGGATTTTCCTGTTCTTAATAAAGGCTATCTATCAAGGGGTATTGTGTCCAGCTCCAGCAGTGAGCTGTTAAACAGCTTCAGAACGGATTTATTCTGTCTGAAGGGATTCACGCAAAATTACTGAAAACTCCAGTAGATGGAAAGCCACAGCTTGGATTAGGAAACACTTGGCATAAAATTATACTTTGAGGAACGGGTCAACTTAGATCCTGTGCAGGAACACAGATGTACAAGARAGAAATAATTTACTCTGAAGTATTCCAAAACTCTTTGAACTCTTTTGGTGTCCATTTTACTATATTTTTTCAACAATGTTTAAAAGAAGACTGCTAAGACTGAATCACTTTTTTTTCCCAGTGTGAGCAAACACAACTCATCTATTTCCACTGATCTGCAGTCATTCAGATAAATTCACCTCGTTACACCACACCATCAAGTCAGAGTTTTCTTCTTACCTGCATTTTTTAAAAAGTCGATATTATGTGTGAAAGTCCCACTGATTCTGCTGTGCCCATAAATTGTGATTTTGAGAAAATCTACAGCAAGAGCCTTCTCATCCACCTGGAAGATAGCTAGCCCCCTTCTCTTCTCTTGAGTCAGCTCCAGGTGCCCTTTCAGTCTTGCCTCCATGGGGATTGCCTGGCTGCCATTCTGAAACATGGCAACAGTGATATTGTGCACAGTGGAATTCCCAAACACATTCCTGTTCCTGACATGGAGTCCGTACAGACTTTTGTTGACCATCACATTGATGGTACCTGTAACAGGCAGAAATTATTGCTGTGGAGAGAGATTCTTGGGACAAAAATAACTAAGTTTTAGAAGAAATATATAAATTAACATTAAATTAATACCAGAAGGAAGCAGAAGAACTTACATTTATTGTAATAGATAATTTTGCCTAATTTAGAGAGAAAATCAGTTTAGTGTTGAGGGTTTCTCCACTAATGAGTGTCTGTGCTTAAAACAAATTATACAGTAGTATTTCTGGCAGCCTTCTTTCTATTCACCAAAAGCTGCTTGTGCCCCTAAGCCATGAGCTACACTGCACTTCCTCTGAAAGAAAATTTACAGAGGGACTGTTTAGCCTGCAATTACACAAGTAGTAGGTCACAATCCCCAMAGAGCTCTGCAGTGACCTGCTCCACCCAGAAGCCATTCAGAGCAGTGAGAGTCTCAAGTCAGCCCCCACATTTCAGAGAACCGGCACAGGAAAGAGGCCACCCACTATTTCCTTCAATCCGTGAAAACATGGAAATTTCTGAACTATGGGAGTTCACTAAAGAGTACTCTCAACCCAATGACCCATGGCTCATTTCACATGCTAAATACTCTCCTCTGCACTACCCAGAATCACAGAATGGTTTGGGCTGGAAGAGATTTTAAAGTGCATCCTGTTCCAACCCCAGAGGCAGGGGTCCTTCCAACAGACCAGGTTGTTCAAAGCCCTGTTCAACTCGGTCTTGAACACTTCCAGGGATGGTWAGCSTCAGTCACAGCTTCTCTGGGCAACCCATTCCATTGTCTGATCACCCTCATAATGAAGAATATCCTCCTAATATCCAATCTGATCCTGCCCTCTGTCAGTCTGAYGCCATTCCCCCTTGTTCTSTCACTCCAGACCCTTACCCAAAGTCCCTCTCCAGCTCTCCTGGARCCCCTTTAGGCACTGGAAGGGGCACTGAGCTCTCCCTGGAGCCTTCTCTTCTCCCAGCTAACCCCCCCAGCTCTCCCAGCCTGGCTCCAGGGCAGAGGGGCTCCAGCCCTCGAACRTCTTTGTGCTCTCCTCTGGAATCGCTCCAACAGGAACACTTTGTTCTTCTGTTGGGAGCCCCAGAGCTGAATAGGTTGTGCAATTGAGRATTACATTAGAATTAAAAAGCTTCCTTGGATAGCTGCAGACTAGAACAAAACACAAAGGAAGAGAGTACCATCATGAATGCTGTTTTTGCACTTCAGCAATCCRTCCAGAGAAAGAAGATGAGGTACRGCCTTTAATCCAGCAAAAGTGTGTTGGACTCTTCCATTTAGGGACAAAACAAAACCAACTTTCTGCTCCCTGGCTCCCATGAAATCCATGTRAAGCCTATTTTCATTAAGCTTCAACTCAGAAGATAACAAAAGCCTAAAAAGACAGACATAAAAATTGCTAGTAAGGTATGATTATGCTTGATTCAGGATTGTCAAGACACCCCTCCTCTCTCAAAGCAGGATCCATGAGAGGAGGGTGCTCAGGATTGTGTGTGGTCAGGTTTGGAGCATCTCCAGGTATGGAGGCTCCACAGACTTTCTGGGCACTCGTTCCAGTGTTGTGAATCAGGGAATCAGATGCCTTGMAGTCAGCACATGCTGTTCACCAGATGTTTATAAAGATCCTCAGTAAAGCTTCACAGATTGGCAGACTAATTTTTATTTAAATTTCTTGAATGCTTTGTTATGGTTCCTAATAAAAGAGAGAGCTGGACAGAGTTCAAGCTGGAAATGAAGCCCTCTCTGTCACACTATGAAATATCTCTTTGGCACGGATTCAAAAGCAGCACTGAGAATTCAGCTTAAACAACAATTCTAAGTGCCATATCATTTGAGTCTAGTAAATGAACCAACAATATTTCATTGTATCTTGGCTCTGAATCGAACAGGCTGGGAGAAACATGGCACAGCTTTTTAGTGAAACCTGCTGGAGCAACAAGAAATTCCATTTTCAGTGTTTCAGCACTAAGACTAAGACAATTTTCACATTGCCTTCAACAAACCATCCACTCAAATATCTGACTTTGGAGACTCAAGTATWCTACACAAAATACCTAAAAGTGAGGCAATTTCAGTTTTCATARTGTTAGGTATCCCTCCTAGAAATTGAAACCCTCTTGAAAGACTGATGATGAGTAAAACCTCAGGGAAAATCCACTCCATGGGAAGAACAAAACTATATAGTTCAGAGAAGTAAGATTCATTCCATCAGTCAGCAWCTGAAGTCTGTAGAGACTGCATCCTTTCAGCTGCTCCCCAGAAACATTCAACAGTTTATTTTTCTCTGTATTCTCCCTGTAAAACAAATCCTAAACAAATTGTCATTCCAAAAATTTTAAGTGTTCTATTTTCCTTCCTGTGAAGTGAACTGCAATAAATTGCTCTCTTACAGCTCACCCTGGTATTTAAACAAATTAATGCACTATTGGAAGCGCAGGACTGCARGCAAGCTGCAGAACCACATGAAATACTGTTCTTGGAATATTTTATCTAATTTTTAGTGTTACTAGTAAATATAATGTGCTTCATCTACATTGTAGTTATTTCTGATTCCTTTAAACTCTTATTTCCTCATTCTCCTTACCCCATCCAATTGGTAAACACCCATCCTCTACAGAAACACTAAATTCTGCATTACATACTTACATATTTRTGAAAWTTRGRAAATCAGCTGAAACTAGGGAGGGCMWAATTTCTATTTCCCACCTMTGCCACCTCAGAGCTTTCTACAATACTTTAAAAACCTTATAATAAACACTGGRAAATGCCCTTTTCAATTGGGATAGTTTGTACTATCTGTTCATTCCAAGTTCTCTATACAAAGTCCWAGGAAAGCAACCAGAACATATTAACACAACTTATACCAACTTATGAAAAACAGAAAGAGCAGAAGTATTTCAATAATAGGGGTAACACATGAACTGGCATTAACTCAGTGGCTTCTGCTGCAGCCATATGGAAGTAGTTAACGTTTAGATTTGTATCACAGAACACTCTTCAGTTCCTCAGTTAACCAAGATTCTGATTTCTCTACCTTGATGGAAATACTTTGCCCACGAGCTGGARCTGTACTGATTCTGGGTTTGTCAGGACTGTCTGATGGAGAAAAGCCCTCAGTTGAACAATTCTGGCATTCCTCCTGTTTTCATTKTTCACATCAAACTCCAGCATGAGCWCATCCCTTCCACTGGAATGAAGGTGGAGAGAGCCATTGACATTGTTGTCACCATAACTCTTCAGGGCTGCCTGGGCCTGCACATAGAGAAAAAGAAGAGCAGGACATAAAGGATTTCAAATTATTATAGAAAATACTGAAATATCAGTTTGAGCGACGAGACTGCAGATAACAAATGGGAAGTGGGCAAAAATGAGGAGGGGAGTGGAGGATGAAGRAGTTTTCAGTTCTCATCTTTGTTTCTCAACATCTAATTATATTTGGCAATAAATTAAATAGATTAACACTGCCCAAGTTGAGTCCTTTTTGTCTGTGAAGGTAATGGATAAGTGATCTTGTCTTTATYCCAGCCCTGTCACCATGCTRGAGCTTTGAACAGCAAAACATRAGCTACATTAAATTTTAAGTACAATTTAACTCAACTTTAAATTTTCTGAATCTGAGCCGAAACACAAGCCAACTATTCCAACCACATGTATCTATCTAGCCAGAACAAACTCTAACTATCAAAAGTTAACTGTTTCCCTATCATTTTATAACTCTCCACTGTAGTCACTGAGTGCATGAATTGCAAAATCTTCAGGTTCAAGCAACAAGACTGTAATAACCAGGGGACTGACCTGTGAGGACACGTTCTTGTTGATGATGGTTTTTACACTCACACCACAGTCGAGGTGTYCCAGTTTGGTCTGCCTGGAAAACAGCTCCCCACTTAGGCCCATTGCTTGTGGAAACTCAAGCTATTTGACAAAGTAAAGTATCAGAACAGAACATTGCATTCCCACCAATTGCCTCGTGTGATTTAATGTCTGAAATTCTGGCATGAAGTGGAGGATGCATATAAGCAAATGCACATATAAAATTTTACCGATTTTACCCAATATACTGAAAAATAGTAAAAAAGGTCAGTGTGGTTTTTACAAGGTATTATTGATACAAATTATTGACAGATAATTGGATCTGCTGAGATATCTACAGTTATTGGTCAGGGCCAGGACTCGATTGGATTAGGACATTTACCAGCATCAAACAATTATAATTCTAAAGACAACACAGTTAAACARTTACCAAGACATAAAAAATAAAGTGCCAGAAATGAAAGCCACTGATACCTGGAATGAATGTGTCACATCCATGTGTAAAAGATGTCTAAAATCTGCCTCACTGGATTTGTTCTGATACCTCCCTAGGAAACTAAGAATATCTTCCTTATTCACCTTCAAGACAGTCTCAAGCTCATGCTTCACCTGTGTGTTAAGAATGGGAGTAAGCAAACTGCATTGAGTATTAACCCTGTGTGTTATGAAAGATCAGAGAAGTCATCCCTACACATCATGAAAAGCMAAAGAGTTGCAAGCTATTAAGTTTTGGCTCAGAATGAAAAACAAGAAAATCAGGAAAAAAAATAACTAAGTTTGGTAAAGCAGATTTATAGATACAGCTGGATAAGGGTGAGAACCCTGAACCATTCTACCCCAGTACGTATTATTATTATTCATAACATTCATGAATTATAATATTCTAAGAATGATATATTAAATAATTRCTACACAATATATTATTAAGGAGGTAGCAAGGAATCATCACCCTCTGAAYGTTTTGATTGCAGCAGCTACATGGTGAGGAACTAAAGACCTATAGCAAGTTAGGTTTGAAAAGACAATAAAGTGTAAATAAACAGGCAATGAACATCTCCTAATTTTAATGGGAAATATACTCACATTTTGATGACTTAGAGTTAAAATGCACATTTCAACATCTTTGGGCAACATCCTGTAGTTATAAGGATGAGTTAAGCCAGCACAAATCTAAAAAGAAGTTTGAGAGGAAATGCAAGAAACATGAGATATATACAGTAAATCACTCATTTGTTGGCTTTTTGGTGTGTCAGATTAAAGGAAGTTCTTGGATAACTCACATAGGGGTTTTCAGGCTGATAACCAAGTATAAGAGTCTGAACTGTTTCCTCCACCCTATTTATCAAAACTTTTGTTTCCATGAAATAGTGCTTTTGCTTTTTGTCGACAGTGAATGTCTCCTGCAGAAGGAAGCTCTGTAGATATAACACTTTAAAAGGATGCCTGGAAAAAAAAACCAAGAAAGTGTGAAAGATCTTAGTAGGCAACTACAGAAACGAATCATGCAGAGTTCAGTTTGAACTTCAAAATTACCACCAGGGTTTCAGGTGCAGAAGCAAAACACATAGGACCAGGAYGGCTAAGAAACTACAGAGCATAATTACAACTTCATACAACCTCCACACACTTACCAGAATTTCTGATACAGTTTCCATCCTGGATTTGGTAAAGGCTTGAAAAGGCATGGGAGAGAATGCTGCTCTAAAATTCTGGCACACATAACACCAGCACATCCACCTTCTATACCTGCATGGCCAAGACTTCATTTCAAGCAGGGGCCCTGTCCAAAAGCTCATGGCATGTTTGAAAATCTCACCTATCCACATTTTGCACTTTCTGCAGAAGCAGTATTCACATGCCAAGAATCCTGCGCAACAGATGTTCAGCACYACACAGCTCTTGGAGTAGTTTACTATTTCAGTGTAGGCAATGTAATGTATTATGGGCTTTATTAAATATTYCTGCACATTTAATTAGTCAGACCTCTTGGAAACAGGCACGAACTTTTATAAGCAGACACAGGACTGCCTTTATACAAGTTAGAATATCTGGTACAGCTCTTCATTTACATCTTTTTTACTGAAAAGACACCTCCCAGTGGATTAGTTATGTCTGAGCTGCACAGTGGCTCCTAAGGCAGCCTACCTGTGCACTCCTGTTGATCTTGCTATGCCTTAAGAAAGCTGAGAGTTCCCCAGAAGTGACCCAGATGTCTCTAGTCTAAGCACAGATTTTTACCAAGGCCTKCAAACTGTGTTTTAGTAATGGATAATGCAGAGAGAAATTTCAGAGACAGCCAATATGTAGAAGCAGCACACTCATTCTCATCAGAAAACGGAAACATATTCCAAAATCTGAATCAGACCATTTGCTACATGTTTTAAGAGGATACCTTTGGCTCTAGAATGGCTGTATAGTGCCTAAGGAGTAGGGAAAAAGCACATGAATGGCACAGAGGGTCTGATTTTGGAACTTCTCACCACTTCCAAGATTGGACACACCATAACTCCTGCTGTTTCCATGAAAGGAAGCTCTATGCCTGACTGAGTTGCCAACAAACATGTCACAGCACACATGGCCTGTTGCCTTTGACACCTTGTTTGGTGTCATCTCAATAAAGAAGCCAAAAGCCAATGGATGCAAATAACCAGCCCATGAAGCTGCTGTGCTTGAGGAAGTTCAGAGCYACATGGAATGAAGCAAACTGTGCATGTGGCACCCTCACTTGCTAAAGCCCAGAACATCTCCTAAGAGCATCAAGATGCACACTTAAGTTTAGGCCAAAACATTCTTAAAAGATAGAAATAGGAATACTAAACCTGAAATGGAGGGTTGCACGTTTTTGATAGAGCATCTTCTCCTTCCTCAGCTCTTCTATCTGACCCTCACACTGCAGTATGACAGGCAGACTTTTAAAATCTCTCCATACAATCTTCGCAGAAAAGTTTGCCTTCTTAGGCTGTGCTCAAATTATGAGAGGAAGAGGAAAGAACAATTATATCAGATTTACTGTGTTCAGATTGGGGAACACCAATATGGAAACCATATTGCTCCACAGGCTGCAGCAAGGCTGCCGTTTCACAGATCAAACCATTTCTGCTGCAGTTTAAATCCAGATCTGCATTAATCTCCCACAGAATTAAAAGTCACTTCAGCAGAAAACTGACTCCAGCAGAAGAAAAATGCCCCCTAATGTGTCACTTGAGTGTCACCTATTTGCAACACAAGCAAGCTCTGGTACATAGAAAACCTTACTGGATTTTCACAGCATGGAATGCTACATCTAGAATAGCACTTTTTGTTTTAAGACTTCCTGCAAGGCATGAATGGACCAAAGTAAMTGATCAAAGTACCTCTTTCAGAGAGAAACTGCTGATTACCCTTCCTGTGCTGCAGACATCAAGCAAAGCAAGGATTATTTTAAGACTGGAAGGGATATAGAGATTAAAATAGCATATAAACCCAGGCTGTTACTACATGCTCACTAGCAGGTAAGAGATTCTGATTCTCCAAGACAGGAAAATCTTCCACACTTGTCATACATCTGCATCAAATCACATCTCCAGCTCTCTTCCTAGTCATGCAGTCTCTCTTCACCCTCTCCACCCTGACTGTAGTTGGCCTCCCAAATAGGTGAGAAGTACTCCAAATTATGCCACACAAGTTTTTGTTTCCTTTTTGAACCTAGTTTTACACTGCAGCCTGTCAAAACAGATGGAAATGGATGCAACACTGGAAGAGTTTAAATTTCAACACTAGCAGTAACATCTTTCAGGAAGAGAGTGTCAAATCCAAAAAAATTGCTTTTGTTTTTCTTTCTCACCGTTGGCAGATTCTGATAGCTGGCAGTAAAATTAAATTCCTGTTTTGTGCTCTTTATCTTAAAGCAGAGAAGTTTGGCTCGTTCATTATTCTCCAAATGAATCTCATTCTTCACCAGCTGATTCCACAGAGATATAATTTCACTATAGCTATGCAGAACATTCCTCCCAAGGCGATTCAATGTGGATGCCTGAAAAACAAAGACATCAGTCTGGCTGAGCCAGGACAGACAGCATTCCATCGTGCAGCACAACAGCACAGAGGTGACACCAAGATCATTAACAAGAACTATTAGAAATGTGTGTCAGCTTTTCCATTATCAAAATACTCTGAATTGCCACACAGATATCAAAGTTTATTTTATCTATTTATTTTAAGTTTATTTAAGCTTATTTTATATCCTCTAGACAAGAGAGAGAMAAAAAGCTAAATAGGTGCAAAGAAAATCTTGTTAATCAATTCTTTTTCTCATTCAGTAGTGTTTTTCATATTCCTCCGTGCTGTGCCTGAAGCAGCAGTGATCTAAGGAGGAAAAGSTGATAAATGAACATTAATCATAAACATAAGTCAAAGCTCTAGACAACTGCATAGTGACAGAGGCTTACATATTGCTTAATGCACAGCAAATATGATGAAATCAGTTTTAAATCTCTACTGCATAACACAGTCTAAAATAAATGAGGAAGCTTAGAAACCATAGACTCAGGGCATAGTGATGGCACAGAAACCTGTTCCAAAGCCATACACTCTGAAGCACCATGACACCAACCTGCAGGTAAGTGACAGACGGTGTGTAAATGTGAACTTTTCCTTCCTTTTCATTGCCTGTATCTTTATAGAATAGTTCCAGTGCAAGATCTTTAATGGAGAGAGCTTTTCCAGCTGACAGCTCTGATGTCAATAAATAAGCAGAATGCTGGGGCTGATGCAGTTTGTGAGCTGCACGGAGATAGAGCCATGGGGTGTCTATGTTTAACCCACCTGCAAATGACACACATTAAAAAAACAGAGAAACATGAGATTTCAAGCTACCTGGATTCTAACTCCACAACAAAGCTCTTAAGTTGCTTGGTGTTTAGAATGAGGCTAAAATGCTACTGTCAACCTTTTATCTTCCAATTGCTAAAATCTCGGGATGGTATATAATGAAACTAACATCCTTCACTCGTGTAAATGGAACTGTTGGAAGATGCCAGCCAGCTAGGCTGTGATAGGTTGGAGGTTTCAAAAACTCAGCTAGACAAAGCCACAACAGATGTGATCTCCTGCTAGAAACAGTCCTGATTGGAGCAGGAAGCTGGGCTGGACAACCTCCAAGGTCTCTCTCTTCCAACAAACATCTTTATCATTCTGTTGCACCCACGCAAAACTACTCAGAAAAACCTGGCAGCAGCCTCGAATGCCTGCTTTTCTAATCACAAATTGGAAATGGTTTGTGATACTTCACCTTCCCACTTCTTCAGGCCATTTCTGGATGCATCCTTCCACTGCAGCCCAGCCACAAAYGGTACACGGTCATTATACTGCACCTCAAAGTTAGTGCTGCTCTGCAAATACACCTGAGAGGTGTGCAAGTGCTGCAGCTGGGTTCTAAAATTCACCTGCTTTTCCAGGACTTGCATGGTAAACTGGAAAACAAGTTAAGTAAATTTTAATAAAAACAAGATCCCATTTTCAGGGCTAAGTTAACACACAGACASAGTAGCAGAAGGTCACAACTTCTGCCTTTGGATATTTACCATTCGCTTTATCATGCATGCTCACCATTTACAGACTGAAGCTTATTTAACATGCATTCATTACAATTATAGGAGATTTAAAAAGAAAAAGCTGCAATATTCTGAGTTGTTATAACCTGCACCCTTATTCCACATTGTGTCAGCAAAGCAGCTTTTGYAAATCTCTACAATCATGTTATATAAGTTAACACTGCAAAAACCTCAGACCAAATTACAGCCAAACTTTTCCAGTAATTGCAAAATTTATCTTCTAGCAAATGTCAAAGGTTTCAGTGTCTCTGAGCTAAGGCCTTATTCAAYATTATTAGGTCTGCATACTTGACTTACATTATTAGTACATGCCATATATACAAAAAAAAGTCACAATATAACAGATAATTCAAAACTTCTTCTTAGTTTGTCTAATGACTTACTTTTAAACCATCATTATTACCTCCATGAAATAGCTGACTACAGATGAACTGGAACTGTTCTTAAAGGCTTGGCTGATCAGCAGTTTCTTCTTGTTGTTTATTTCATCCCAGTGTTTCCCGTAGTTCACTTCCATCTGGGAGGAAATCCAAGATGCACTTGCTTCATGTTTGAGGTGAATCTGAAGAACAGAGGAATGCCTTTGTGTCRTGAGCTCTGCTTTCTGTCCGTGCTGCCAGCACCGAGCCCAAGTGGCACAGGGCACTCAGCACACACGAGGCAGGGCCARTACCCACCTTGTGGCTGTAGCTGGGAGCCTGCACACAGTGGAATTCGTGYCCCAGCTCCAGTCTGTACAAGCCCTGTGCACCTGTCTCCACTTGAACCTTCTGCTGCGTGCTGCACTCGTGACAAGGGGTTTTTGACTCTCCTGTTCAAGTTAAACCACAAATAAATCAGAAGTAATCTTTCTTTTATTTATTCAAATAAATCAGAAGTAATCTTTCAAAATGTTAATAGCATAAATCATGCACTGGCTTCAAGACTTTTGTTTTGCAAAACATCTCTGTACCTAGGAGTCCGTATTTGATCCTCAGACCATGAGACCACAAGCCCTCCTGGTGCTGGAGAAGTGCAACAGCGTGAACTCCTAGAACACCTGGAAAGTGAGTCTCTCCTTCCAACGAGTATTGACTCAGCTTATCTTCAACCTTTTTCTCCAGAAATGCTATGGAAAGAGTAGAAGTGATTATGCAGTGGTAAAACTAGAAGATACTTCAGCAAGTCAAAGGAACAGTAGAGTGGGGAAAACCAAAAAGGCATTCAGTCTTTTCTACCATGATGAACTCYGTGTGTAGGGAACAGATAAAATTATTTCCTGCTTCTCAAAGGAAATAAATTCAAAGAGACAGATCTTTTCATTAACTAAGCCCTAACATGTGAACATGTGGATGTTTACCTCTACATAAAGTCAGAGCAAGGCTGTCACAGGGGCTGGGAGTMTGAAATCAGACCAGAACTGGCTTTGATGCAGTCACCAGCAATCCATGTGAAAGCTAAGGATGAAAACTTCACCAAAAGATGATCTCCCAAAAACCAAACCTGCCTTCTTCATTCCTAAAAAGTTAGTTTTATTTGAAAGTACTGTGTAAYCCTATGACATTTCAGTAAAAAATGAGAGCTTTAGACATAAATTAYTGGTTTATTCCATTGTATTAATTTAACTTTTAATGTATTGATCTTATACAAGTATTAAGGCTCTATTTCTGATACTATCTCTTACATTTTCCTCTTAKATTATTTGTGAGAAAAAGAAGTCTYTAAGATTTTTAGAACAAYACGCCTTAAGAGACATTTAGCTACAAATATGAGTCTCTGTATTGTTTTGTACTAACAAAAGTRAAAAACAGAAAGTATCCTAACAGCTGTTACTGATTTGGCATGTTTTTGTTAAGTGATTCCTTATATCTTATTTCCTCTTCAACAGTAATTCAAAACAGACTTACTTTTAAAAAATTTCTTTTATTCTGAAATATATATTCATATTAATTTATCAAGGACAATAATTCTAAAAAGCAATCTTCATGGACTTGAAAGGTATTKTAGGAGCAGGTGTCCAAAACCAGGCAAACAAACAAATGAGGGCTCCAGAAACTTGCATTTATAGTGCAAATACTTACTGTCCTCTAACCTGAAAGAAATGCAGCATCCTTCAACAAATTATTCAGAGATACTGAAAAAGCTATCTTCTTGCCATGCAGTTTAGTGATGTTTCCTGACAGAATGATAGGACTACTTWGCTTTATCAGCTTTACCTCCAGCTGGGTCACGTATCTCTGCTCTCCACCGAGCATCTGAAAATCTGTCATTCCCTAGAATAAATAAACAAATTTAAAAAAACCCAAGCCACTCAACAACACAAATTGATGAAGTTTTGAGAAAGTAATAGTATAGATGTGGGCATTTTGGAAATTAGATGAGAGGAGGAAGAAAAAATATGTTTTTCTATACATCTAACAACAAACCTTTCACATCCCACAAACTCTAAAACTTACCATTGATATACATGGGGAGGAAAGATGGATTTGTTTTTCCAGTTACACACAAGTCACAGTGGTGCAAGATGCCACTTCCTTCAGCTTCTGCTGGTTTTAGGATTGAAATCACTAAGAATGTTGTAATACCAGGCCAAAAACCAATATGGTGTTACTGAATATCCTGGCAGTYTCACAGAGATTTAGGTTGAAATAGATGTAAAAACATGTCATAAGGAGAACTGGTATTTCTCTGATAGATGGCTCACTAAACTGTTTCTCAATATGTGTGTTCTGATTGCCTCTCTCTTCTGTGCTGTTATGGAAGTATTCATCCCAGTATGAGAGCTCATGGAATGAAAACGTACCTTAATGTAATACACATCTCGGTCATCCACTATCAGCTCCAGGTGTCCAACTCGTGAGCTTTTAGAAAACTCCATCCTCCCTTGGAGAAAAAGAAAACATTTTCTGGACACATACTGATAGCTTAATTGTATTGAAGTTCTCCTAGATTATATTAGCTGATGATCAGGATCTTAGTTGAAAAACTTACCATCAATCTCAATTTTTTTCTTAGGTTGTATAAATTGGAGTCTGAATTTCTTCTGTGGGACACTAAAACTTAGGTCGATACCAACATCTCTTCTCAACTCTGACTTTGGAGTCCCAAAGAAGAAGTGAAAGACAGCTTCACTGGGGATCCATGAATTCTCCTGAAAAAAAGGAAGGAAGGATAACCACATTGCTTTGTAAATGGTGTGCCATTGATTAATCTCTCACACTGAAATACCAGATTGTTTGTGTGTGCTGTTTTGTAGACAAAAATAGTATGTATGTACTATCAGAATCAGCAATTTGTTTCCAGCATATCTTCCCAYGCTCARTCTTGMGAATGRAATTAGTAACACTGAATACSTTGGAATCCAGAGAGTTGAATATGCAGCACTGAGATACACCACTCTGTCACCAGAATAACAAACTGAAACTAAAACCAAAGTACAGCACCTGAGCAATGTAATTATAGGCAGCTTCCACCAGGTACTGCTGCAGGCCTCTGTCKTGCTTTATTAATGTCACAGCCACTCTCAAAGGTCCACTAAGGGGGAAAACCAAACCACTGGCTGGGTCAGGATAGGACATTTCAGAGCACAGCTGCCAGCCAATAACCTCAGACACTGGTGGAAGACAAGAGTTGAACTTTCAGTTAGAACAGCAAAGAAACAAAGCATGAAAATGAACATTGCACTATAGACCATATTACAAAATAATATGTAAAAAAAGAAAAAAAAAACCAAACCTCACTGAATAAAATTATCTATTATGGATATTTCAGAATGCTTTTCTGAAGCAAGCAACAGCTTGACCCACCTTCCTTCCTAGTGCAAGATCTGGTTTCTGTGTGGTCTTGGAAGKCATCTATATCTTCTGTCTCATCCACCATTCTGAAGTAAAGTTTAGAGCTACAAACAAGAATTTTGAACAAYAACTTAACAACAATTATGCTGAAGTTACAGCAATATTTAAACAAAACCCTCGGTTATATGTCACCCTCTCCCAGATGTGAGAAATAAGAAATATTAAGTTCTGCAATGGTCAGTCTACATTTCTATTAATTAGCAGTGACTTTTATCCAGTTTTCATGTTTAATCTGTCCCTATCTTAACAGTTCTTCGTGGTCAGTACTGGATTTCTCTGTTCTGAGCAATGTGTTATGGCCAGCTTATTGCAASTCCACTGACTTCCTGGCTTCYAGAMATTATTTTTCCCYCTTAGGCTATTTATRGACATCAGTTTTGTTCCAGTCTTGMAACTTGAAACTCATTAAACYWCTGAMACACRGCTCATGGTCTCTGCACTTGATGGGAGCAAGAGAGTTAATGCAACATCAAACTCTTWGGTCAGACATTTGTTCAAATAGTGCACAACACAGATTTGTGATTATTTTGACTTTCATTATGGTCTGTCACCCATCCTAGCTGACAGAACCAGAATTACATCAGTAACTCTCCCAGAGTCATAAAGGAATGAATGGTTTAAAACTCAAGCCCAGAGATTTTCAACCCTTTTCTGGACTCAAAACCTATTGCACCATGATGTTCCAAATCAAGAGAAACATGAAGGAGCAGCAATCCACATACTGTAAATAGTTCATCTGTTGTCCTGCCCAAGACATGCTGATAAGACAATTACAGTATGTGTCTTCTACTTGGACTTCTATCAGAACTAAAAGTCCAAAGGGAAGAGAAAGCCAGCAGAATAAAGTGAACTAAAAGGCCTAGATTGTATACGCAAATTAATTGCTTGTGTTAGTACAATCTCAACAACTGTCAGATGTTATTACAATGCAACCTTTACCAAACACTAAAGAACCTAACTAAAAACCWAGCAGAAAGGTTTGGCCATACTTTATTATTACTAAATTCCAAATTATTCCAGTGTTTTACTAAATATCATCTGTAGAAGCACAATGCTAAGTTTTTCCTCCACCATTTTAATATCCCAATCTAGAAGATTCTTGTTCCAGAAACAGCACGGACATTCAGTAGAAAACAACAGGGGAATATGAAAAATYCATTTCCATCTATTGTCATAAGGCTTCAATATGAATGTATGCTTTAATGGCAAAATCATATAAAATGCAAAGAATAATTTCCCCTTCCTTTTCTTCTGAATGGCAGRTTTGGACTATGAGTCAGACTGAAACAGCTTGTTTCCTGACAAAATCTATTTCTGCTCTATTAATCAGCCTGTCAGTTAAGTTCTGATTCAAGAAAGTTAACAGTTTCTGTTTAAGAAGATGCCCTTGCTTAATCTTACCTGAAATTAATTATCTCCATAGTGTCTTCTGGAGTATTCAAGAAAAGTTTCAGCTCTTTTCCTTTCTTCACCTGGATTCCCCCATCAAGACTAGTAGATGTCCTCATTCCTGTTAACCAGCTCAGGCCAGCTTGTCCCAAAGTCCCCACAGTTCCCATTTGGACAGAAAGCTGGACAAATGCACTGATGAAAGATTCATGTACACATCCTTCTGTGAATTGCASTTTCTTTTTAAAGCATTTAAACATTTTCAGTAAATGCATAGCATAGATGCTGTCACACAGAGTATTCTATGATTAAAATCATGAACTACTTTGTTTCAGGAAATAACTGAAAAGATTGTATGTACACAGACATACACGTGCTAACATAAATTAAAGTATAGTTTTACTATATCTCCCAACAAGGGATTTGAACCCAGACTTCAGCATGAAATATTAAGAAAAGAAAAGAAGTTATAATTTACTATCACAGAAGAAGTTTCTCTCTGTCTGTACAGCACTTAGTGAAATTTTGTAATGCATTCAGTATGAGCAGAAGCTAAAATATCCAGGTAAGGAAACACAGGGTTAAATCATCCGCTGGTTTGTACATCCATAACCTGTAACAGCATGTCTGATCCTGAGAAAAATCCACTTGTAACAGGTAAAGTATTCAAAAGATCATCTGTATGAAAGCATTCAGGAGTTTGATTTAGAGATAGAGAGGAATAGTCAGCTTAAACTAATACTGGAATAATACAGCAAGGGAGTTCAAAAATCAGACAGGCAGGACAGGAAACCTTACACCATGGCAACCATTCAATAACAGAAGGCTGATAACTGCTTTGGTTCTTCAGGAATTTTCTAATTAATTAACAGGCATTCAGACAAAACTTTCATATCAGGAATTGCTGCTTGACATCAGGAATATGYGAAAGTGACTCATTGGCAGCAGTTATTACCTTGGCTTGATATACCCATTTAGAAAGAAATTGGACTGTTGATTGAAATCCGCATTCCCTTTGATTTTTATGTTGATTGCTGCTGAGGCATTGACTGCCAACTGAACAGGAAAGCCTGAAATTGCTGGAAACTGCAATTCTTCGGTGGCCAAACTCATCCTTTTATTAAACTGGACTTCCTGCCCCTGTGGTAAAAAAAAAAAAAAAAACCAAAGAAAACCCAGAATTTTATTTTGCATAATGAAGTCAGCATTCAAGAATTTTTCCAGATATAATTTATGACTGCATCTGTCTGCTGTGAAAGTGCTTTTACATGAGCTGATTTGGGACATGAAGAAGAAAGCAGCCCAAAGCCTGCATCTGGCCATGGCATGAGTCAGACATCAGCCCTGCCCCAGGACATTTAAAAATCAATGGATTTGAATGAGAGAAACAAGAGATAAGAACCATTAAAGAGCAGAACAAGCCCTTGTCTAATGTACTGAATGCTGTACAAACCAAATATACACTTGAGTCTTTTGGAGTTCAATTTAGAGAAACAAAAAGTAATATTCTGTATCTCTTACATATCTGTCAGAAAGCAGTTTCTCGAGATATTTACTTTYAAATAGAAAAAAGGTTCCTTTTACCTTCAAAAGTCTGACAGCCAACTCAGCCACATTTAAGGAATAATGTTTCATTTGTTTTCTTAAATCTTCACAGTCTAGGAAGCTAAATTCATTYCCAAAGATTTTCATGCTTAGCTCACATTTCAGTGCCTCCTTTCTTCCTCTTTTCCCAGAGAACTGAYATGATAAAGAAAGAAATCAAAGGGAATGGTGTAATAATTTCCTTTCAAACTCACAATAACCAATTCCTCGATGCAGGCTGTGCTATTAGTATAGAGACATAGGCTCCCTTTTACAAATATTCTGGAGACCACATTAGACTCTGGATAAGCAGCTGTTCTYTCCAGCTGCATTTCAGCTCCATACCACACACGCTGGCTGTCACTATGAGCACTTAAGGAGAAGTATGGCAATACATACCCACAAATASGTGAAGATTTGAAAAACACAATCTCAAAAATATTAGGGATGCCTTGATTGCTAAATAAACTGCCAGGCAATACAAATTTTACATTTCACTTCTTATGATTCTATGATATCACATCGGAACACATGATCGTGAGCTTATTCTAACAAAAACACTCTAAGAAGGTGAGTTCCAAGAAGAGATGATCTAAGAAAAACTAAATGTGTCCTAGTCCCCGAGATTTCCAGCTAATACACCAACAATTGAAATAAATTCTCAGCACTTTCCTGTTATGTACATAAAACATAGCTCTCTCTGAAAAYGGATAAATTCCCAAAAGGTCAGTGTAACATYYGAYATCAAACTGGGAAGTCAGATTGCAAACAAGAGGACTCAGGAACTCAACATCAAGCAGCTGTTTACAGTGGCACAGCAGTCAATAACAAAAGGACATCAGCATAAAGAGGCTCAGAGCTCAAAATAATGAGAGGAAGCCCAAAACACAGGCAACATACTCCCATAGCTGAGTGTCATTGTTTTGAGACAATAAAACAATCTGAAAAAAATGAAAAATCTGGCTCCTTGCTGCTTTGCATTTTGTGTAGCTATTAAATTCTCTACAAGTGAGCAAAATAAATTACATGTGCTTTAAGCAAAGGAGTCACAGTAAYCCAGAGCAATTGCCCAGTGYGAGAYGRGGCCCTGTGTTTGAGTGGGAAATGYCATTAATTTTTCCAGGACTGCAGATTCACTTACCTTTTTGACTAACTCATTCATCTTACTATACTTTCTACCAAGACAATTTTGATTTGTTTTTCTCAACTTTGGCTTGCCAAACTTGGTCACAAGATGGTCAGAGGGGCTATATCGCTTCAAAGTCAGGTTCCTCTGCTTGACTTTCCCTGGTTCCACTGGGGTTTCTGACTCGTGGTTTCCTTCATTAGTGTTTCCAAAAAAATAGTCACTGAAAGTAGAGGATTTTGGACCAAAACCCTTCTCCATGAGAGTTTCAGCATTCTCCAATCGTACACCAACCTAGTGAAAAGCATACAGCAGTGAAAAGCCTAACAGTGACACGTACAGAGTATGGCCAGTTCTAAAGCAGGAAATCAAATTTACAACTAGATGTAACCAACACAAAATATTTGCCACACCAGATCATAGCAGTCTACAAAGTTTAGCACTCTACCTCATACAGCATTCAATACTGGATATTTCAATATTAAATCCTCCTTTAGGATTATGTAAAGCTCAGTCCAAAATAAAAATCCTTTTTTGTTCAGGTGCTGCGGTTCATTTACACCATGATGGGCTACTGCTATTTTGGCATGTTAAAAGTAGTATTTTGGAAAACATTAACACATTCTTTTCATGCTCCTGAAATAGGATTCTGTTTGGAAGTTTGCTTAAAACACWATTACTAACACACATGAATCCAGGGAATGTGACACTGAAAAATATATTTTGTTTTCTTGTGAGCTTAGACKTGAGATCTGAGGGCAACATTAAATTCTTTCTTTCTTTCATGTGCACATTGTTACCTGGCACAGCAGAGGCACTGCTAAAAGTGATGAGGTCACAGGCAGGTCATTGAAATATCCCAGGCACTGGATGACTTCCGCTAAGTATAAATGAGTCTATCTCCTGTATTAAAGGAATGGTGTGCCCAAGCCAATCMATTTTCCACTGTAAATCAAGAAAAGGAATCATACTATCCTAAACAGGAGGTAGAGCAGTATCTCAGGAAGCATTGACTTTAATGTTTCATTGGAATCAGCAAGAACTGYGTATAACTCACTTGCCTAGTGCATGGCACTTGCAGAATGACAGTGCTTTTATTTTGACTAAGCCCATTRTGCAGAGGACTCACCAGTCTGAGGCAACTGTACTAAAGCAGTGAAAAGCATACTTTGCTAAAGGAACTGAAACAGGAAAACAGAAAATGCTTCCTTTTGCTTCAATACACCAAGAGTCATTTGAGGAGGGTGATRAAAAACCCTCACAATTCAAAAATCCATAAAACTTGCCTCCAGTAGATTTATAGCCTGTCCCATGAGGTGAACAGTCAAATTTGTCATGACTGATCGTGGTAGAAAAGATGCGGGAGAAAAGACCACTGATGCTTCCATATTTGCACCTGCACCAGCTGCAATGGAAAATACCAGGTGTCTGTCAGTGGAGATCATCTGTTCTCATATATTTTGCAAAACTTGTAATTATTTGGAAAACTGTTACTCCACTCAATAAGAAGATGGTGAAAGAATCATTATCAATAGGTGAAACTATTTAACTTTTTAATACACCAAAAAGACAGGTTACTGTAAGCAACTTCTGCTTACTGGAATTCCATATTTACTGGATATTATCTCACTAAGATCAAAAAGAAAGTATTTATAATATATAAGATACATAAATGCATTGGAAGAAGTGGACATAAAATCAAATCTGAAAAGTCTCATCTAGTATTTTCGCTGAAAACAAATGAACAGATAGCAAACCAGGAAGGAACAAGCTGGACTCTTTTGTTATACCAAGGACAGCACATGAATCAGGAGAAAAAAATATGCCCCAATCCCCTGTTGCTGCAAAGGAAGTTAACTAAGGAAGGAATTAAAAGTTGATGGTCACAAAAATAATCTTAAATGTTCATTGGTTCTTGGTCCTCTTTCACAAGAGGCAAAGGTGCATGGTATCTGGTTTGCTGGAAATATATTTAATATACTCCAATTAAAGTCAAAGCAGAATCAAGCTTCCATTTACAAATTTGGGTAGTATTAAATCATAAAAATCAAAGTTSTCCAGAGCAAGATGTAAAGGGTCAGAAAAACTATGTGGGATTTTCATTATCCATGTTACAAAGTATTAAGCTCTAAAACTCCACATACCTGAGTGAAACGTGACATCAGAATATGAGGAGTATTTCCATGTCTCCTGGTCAAAATCTCTGCTAAGGATTTCATCAGGAATAGAATCTCGAAGGTGCACCTTCAATGGATCATCTGTCTCCAGGAGCTGAGAGAGATGACTCCAAACAAAGGAGCCCACTAAAATTCAACACAGAAAAGCATTTGGAAATCAGAGAAAAATTACAACACTTTAAAAAACAGTTACAGGAAATATTTTTACTTATTTGTACACCATTCATTCTAAGCCATTCCCCTGATCACAACAGAATTCATTCACTTTCAGCATGATTAAAATCAGTCTGATGCACCTATTGGAACAGCACGTTTTAAAAAAGGCATACAGAATTAAACAGTTGTGATTCAGAATTAATATTTCTGTGTGACACTGTGTGGATTCACTCTCTGGCCATGTATGTGCTGAATCATGGGGGGCAAATATATCCCATATGTTCTGGAGTATGGTTCTTGAATAGAGGCTCTTTTGTCTTCTGAGATAAAAAGATATCCAGTGTTAGTTCAATGCACAGACACTGAATACTGATGTGACTGCATTTTTCACAACACAACTTCTTTTCCAATTTCATTTTCTGTATGTGGGAACTAAAAACTAACATGTGCCTTCAAAAGCACTTGTTATTCAAAAGTTTATTATAGAAATTATTTAGCTCTCACATCAAYCAAAGACAAAGGAAAGAAATTAAGAATGTTCATGAGTACTGCAATAAACTGTTTAAAACAATTTTGGATGGACTTGTAGAGCTCTTTCATAAATCARGCAAATTAAATTTTCTGCACAGAGTCACAGGGAGGAGTCACTGAGGGTACACCTTGACAGGATTTTGGAGGTGGATGTAATTTCCCTCTGTCTGAACTGTAAACAAGGAGGAATGAGGCCTCTCCAAACCACAAGCCACATCATCAGGTGAACACAATGCTGAGCCTGAACTCACAATCGCTGCAGGATACTCTGGTCCGGACAGAACATCCTGGGAAAATGGATACCAGCTCCGAGTGAGAGCTGGCCAGGATCCAGRCAGTGCAGACAGAGCCTGCTTTCAGCTGCCTGCAAACAATCTTATAAATACCCTTCTCATGTTTCCTTCTTCTTGACGGATGTAAATGCCGAGGATTAGTCTAGAGGCGTTCTTCACTGAACATGGTGTAATCACTTTAGAATATTGCAACTTTTTTYCCTGCCACTTGTTTCTTGCTCGACATAACAAAATGCAATGTGCAGTTATCCATTTGCATTTCTAATGCACTGAGCATCAAAGCTGTTCCACACATCCTTCTCAAGAGCATTCAGTGAATGAAATGCTGCCAGTAGAGGGAACTAATTCTGAAAAGTGAAAAATCRTTCCTTACTGACTATYGCTAAACTAACAGTATCACAATTTCAATATAAAATGTCACAATCATACAATCATTTAGAAAYWATCTACAAAGCATTGAGATTAAATAAAAATTTAYATAGATTGATACCATTACACCTGCAAAATAGATATCACATTGAAGCCTCAATTAGGAACATGTGAGACTTCAGTAGACACTTGCGGCTGACCTTGGCTGGATGTTTCTTTCAGCAAAGTCTTTTGCACTTGTTTAAATAACTCTTCATGTGGACATTTCATTGCTATATAATAAGCAGCAATTCTTATTTCCACATCTTCACTGGTTGCTTGATACAACTGAACTAAGGTAGCATCCTAAGAGAAAAAGATAAAAATATAAAGACAATTATGATTTGCTCCCCTGGAACACCTCATGCACTTTCAGGTCCAGGTGGGTTTTTTGTTCACAAAGAGATATTTTTATTTACATTTACAGCACTGAACTGAAGTGACTAATTAAGAAGTCACAAGCACTGCCTCAGCTCCTGGATGTGTTTCCTCAACTGCAGCAAAGCACATTTTAGGTCTGCTCATCTGGGTGGTTCTACCCACTTCTCYAACCACAGAGGGGCTCTGCTGGAAYGCRTTTACACCTGTTCCTTCTCTGTTTGTGTGTTTTGTAACTATTCCAAAAAATCCCAAATCTGTGGCAATGCCAGGAGGCCATCAGTGACCTCTGGCAGTAAATCACTTACCCTGACAGAACAGGGAATGCGGCGGAACGCCTGGATAGCAGCGAGGCGGATTTCCACTGGATGACTCTTCAGGGAAGCACACGAGCTCAAAACAGGAGCCAGAGAAGCTGCTGCCAGTCCTGCATTTCCAATGGCTTTCAACACCAGCTGCATCTGCAAACACAAAGCAAACAGAAAGCTCTCCATGTGCTGTCAGCTGTACATTGAATTTTATTGCATTAACATTTTCGTGTTTAAAATGATTACTGATCATTTAGGAGTTTACTGCAGCCCCAATTGAACCAACTACTCTTGGCTTTACTGGGAGGACAAGATACATACAGAGCATTGTTCTATTCTAAAGCCATGTAGGACTTTTAAATACAACCCAGTTTAGACCTGGTGGAATACAAAAACATTTTTTAAAACCTGCATTGCAACAGAAAAGCAAAAGTCGCACATTTTATGTGCTGGAACAGTTTTTCAARTACTTTGATATTTTGTCCCTTTTGACAGATATTTTGACAGTTTAGTGATTCAACATGGAGTTGCGGACACAATGACTAAATTAAAATACTTATTTGCCAAAACATTGCTTCATCATGAGACCCAAGACTTTTCCTTGTTTCCACACACAAGAATACGCATGCTCATAGTTGTCCTTGTTGAGTTACAAAATTTTGCCAGCCCATCCTAGCGATTCATTTACAAATCTTGTATTTATGGCTTTCGAAATCCAATGAATACCATTTTCATCAAACAAGTTCTAGATCATTAAGGGAACAGAAAAGTAAAGCACTACTTCATATGCCTCTGCAGAACCAATACCTTGCTCAGATGTTCTGGATCTTGCACAGCACAGTTTCCCCCCAGAAAGTTCCCAAGAGTCCTCATCACACTCTGCACAGCAGGTACATCATCACAGGAGCTGTGAGCTGAACAAAACCTATGRATGAGAGCAGTGACTCCCAAAAAGCAGCTTTGGCTTGCTCTGGGTGACTTCAGCAAAGGCTGCAAACAACCGCACAAAGAACGAGGTGTTTCAGAAAAGTCATGACAATGACTATTGTAACATACCACAGATAATAAACATACCAAAATATTTACATGCTAAAATTCAATACCAACAAAATTACTGGACAGAGTTTGTATAAATCTGTGAAAAAGWCTATTTCTGCAAATACAAAAATTATGAGCCACCTAGATTCATTACAAATTAAAAAAGAAAAAGCAAAACCACTCACGGCAAGAGACTCAATCATGCCCGAGGTGGGTTTAGGGATGAATGCAAACGACCAGAAGAAATGTTCTACTTTATCTTCCTCAACTTCTCCAGAAGCTATGAGATCTYTCATTAGGACAACACATGCCTCTGTAGCACAAGATGGGAGAGCATCTATTAATGGTTGCCTGTAACACAAGAAAAAAGTACAGCAAATCTAAAATGAACAAAATATTCACGAATCACATAAATACATTGAGGTTGTGCTTCTTTCAGAGTAAATAAAAGTCTTGGCTTGGCAAATGCCAGATTACACAGAAATCAATATTATGTGCTGGTTCAGCGGCCTTACAGAAATATGCCTAAACCAGGCCATGATGGAAGTGCATTGGTGTTTCAACAACTGTATCTAAACAGATTTTCAAGTAAACATTCAGTTGCTTTCTCTGAAAATTAAGCCGAATCATATCCCAAGTTTAACTTCCAAAGACTGAGGTACCTGAATGCACTAATCTTTATGAAGATTTTTTTTTCCTTTTATTTCACCTATAATAGCAGTAAGAAATTAAATTATTAAAATGAAATTGACTAGCTTTTATTTCCTGTACTTTTTTAGACCTTATTTAATGAGAAAGCTTACACCAGCATGACAGAAAATACACGTTTCCGCTCTTAAGAGTCCCCCAGTAATTATTCTCTGCCTACCTCCTATATYGGTGGAAGGACACTTTTGCATTAACCAGAAAGCAGTTAAGCTAAATGGGGCAAAAGTATCAGAGTCTGCATGGGATCCTTTTTCACTCCTAAATTTAATAACCATGTCATGAGCAAAATTAGTCTAAAGGTACAYATAAAAGAGGCAGAGTAGTTTAAATACTGTCTAATACCGAAGAATATTAACATGACTATTTGTCAAAGGATGAGAATAAACCTAACCCAAAACAAAAYGTGCCCCTTTTGCATCAAGTAAAAATATTGCAAACATAAAACCTGGCATTAGATTAATTTCAAACAGGCTGATAACATTTTGTACTGAAATCAAGGAAAATAATTGTTTCATTGTTTTCAGCTTTGTGAAGGGAGAAAAGTTTTAATACTGGATTAGTATTCTGATCATCTCAAACCATTAGGTCAAAGAGCTGAGGAGTGGGGCCTTGATTTTTAAAGTTAAAGTTCTACAACTGATATAAACCATCCTGAGATCCAGCTGCTGCTGAAAGATGCAGCTCCACCACATTTATTCTCCCAGGCTAACATCTGTCTCCCCTTCCCCATGAGTACTAAGGGCAGTGAAGGCACAGATCCAGGTGAGTTTTTACACAACAAATGTCAGTATAAGGTTAAAACAAGCAGCACTGATTTCCACCCAAACCATGACTCAGGTTTCCCATTCACACTGCCTCTGAAACAGGAAGTGCGTCTGTGAGAATGGGCATGGGACAAAAACATCTATTTTGTACATAACATTCATTCAGTGARGAGAGTATCATCCCACTACACAAACAAGATCTGCAACACAAATTATTCTTTTAAAATGCTCCAAATTTAAATCCAGCATTTGGGCATAAATTTAAAACATTTAACTATGTTAAATATTTGCAAAACATTTCTTTCCTGTGTATTTTTGAACRCAATTACTGAAGGAGCCTTACCAGTTGTCTCTGCACTTAAATGAAGATCTTTGCCATAGTGCTCTTAAGGCCTCAAGAGAAAGATGTCGAAGCTYAAACACGAGAGTCATGAAAAGGTCTGCAGTCTGTAAGTGCACAACCACAACTGTAATATTTCTGCTGTGCAGAAACCAGAGAACAGAGCACAAGATGTTATACTGGCATTGCCACTGATTTACACTGTACCCTGAGAGTAAATCCACTTTRCTTCCTTGCATCCTTACATTCCTTCCTTCACTTGCTTTTGTCTCCAGACTGCAAACATCTGTGGAGAAGGGATTTGACTCTTGGATGTCAGTCAGTCCCTCACACAACACTGCTCAGTGACCACCACGCACACCACAGGCATATAAATGAATAATAAACTAAAATGCAGCACTGTGGTTACAGTCCAGAACAGAAAGTCACAATCTTCTCTGAGTTTGTATAGCAAGATTCTGATTTAGAACTGCTGACATGGCTTTGACACAAATGAAACAATTGTCAAGCTAAGTGTACATTAATCTTAGATGTACGCAAAAGATCATTTAACTGAAGTTTGGGCAGCACTTGAAGTTTCACTTGAGAACCCTTGGGCTGTGTGAAAATATTCCATCGTATTGGGAAAAGCCCARGCATAACTGCCCTTACCTCTGCAGGCAGCACAGGATTAGCTGGAAACACAAAAGCAGAAAAGCTGCTCTCCCTGGATAAGAGGACTTGCTACAACATACAACAACAGCAGCTATTTAACCTGGTATTTTAAAAGTTAAATAGCATGTGGATGTGCTCCTCTGAGACCTGATCCAAAATTCAAKAAAGAAGATAGGTCTCATGAATTGAAAAATCAGCAGAATGTTCAATACAATACCTTGGATGTTCATTTTAAACAAACTTTATAATGCCTAAGTTTTAATCATGTCTATGTCAGATTCACCTCAATCCTTTACTCACCTCAGATGTGAAAGGCTTAGACATAGAACTAAATTTCTCATTAAAAAAAAAACGGTTTTCTTCATGTAAAAATCATACACACAAAGTCTAATTCCACTAAGTTACATTTGCAAAGGTTTGGTGAGAGGCCTACTTTGACTTCCTGACCTTCCTTCCAGGAGTTACTCCCAAAAACAATGAAAACATGGAATAATCCAGTGCCAGAATTTTATTTTAAGACTGCCAAAACATTTTCAGGAAAAAGAAACTGTCTTTCTTTCAGTAAGAAGTATGAGTAATTTCAAACTGTGCTGTTTGACAGGCTGAGGGAATAATTTGTCAGATCCAATACAGACATGGTTTATGTTTTTATTCTTTAGGGACTTATATTCTATTTAGACATACTATATTAATTTCATCAAATTGAAATTTATTCTCATACATTAAGCCCCATCTATGGATTAATTCTGTTAACATTTGTAATTCCATAGCCAAAATTTAGATAGATCCACATGTATTCTCTTGTATCCCATTCCATCCCATCGTAACTGTTATGATCTGTTTTAAAAATAAATTACTAACCTGGTCACTATGAAGTTAGTGAAACAGATTACATTTTATGGTCTATAAAATGTTCRGAGAACTGTGTTTTATACTAAAGCATGGGCCCTGTGTGCATTTTTCTGCAGGTAAATCCACTCTGGGCAGTGTGAGTGGGGAGCTGGGGACCCTCAGATCYCATCACAAGGATCTGTTTGTGCAGCAGCTGCTCAGCCCTGGTGGCCCATCACCATCAGTACAGCTCAAGATAAAACTGCCASACTGAGGCACTTTCAGGTGATATTCTAGACTGTAGACTGACTTMATTCTGCTTCACACCTGCTGACTCCCACCTAATAACTCCACACAAAATTTCCCAGAGAAACAGCTATTTTTACTTACTAATAATAAAGCTTCAGCATGAACTGTCTCACCAGGTGGGCTGTTTTCATTTTTTAAGGTTGGCTGCACTGAAATTGAGCTGCCGTTGCAAATTCCTCTATTTGTAGTATCATAGTAACAAATTGCATTCAAATTTGATTCCCATTCTCACCTCTAACAGAAACACAAGAAAGCCTAGCTTTTATTCTATACAGAAGCTTGCTTTTCCTTCTATCTGCAGACGTGCCATACTCTAAAAAAAGAAACTAGTGAGAAGCTAGCAATTAGAATGC
>NW_026623309.1:1150498-1163252 GCF_030028575.1 Malurus melanocephalus
TAAACCTTTTTGGGTCAGACTGGTGTCCAGAAGCAAGGCAATGCAAATCTGACACACTCTTGCCCACACTGCTTAGTGCACAGACTGCCACATTCACCAGAGTTACCGACCAAGCACCAAAACCCAGMCAGTCACTGGAAATGCTGCCCCAGCAAAAGTGGTGTGACAGGCTTCTCTCCAGCCTCTCCCAAGAAAGGGTCCCTTTTCCCCATCCCTTTCTCCATTCTTTGTCAGTATGCAGCTTGTTCACTTAATGGTCCATTAGCTAATCTACATCCACATTGAAATTCAATCTTGTCTCATAATAGCATTAAAAAATTAAACAACAACTTTGCTTCCTTGGAAATGACAGTCTCCACCTCCATTTTCTCATCCCTTCACTGTTTTCCCTGGAGCTGGAGATTTCCCCTTCCATTTATTCTTGGTTTTGTGTCCTGAAAGAAATGCATAATCTCACGGCATTYAGAGTCAAACAATAGTGGGACAAACAAGCTATACATGCATAACAGCGCAGCTGTCTCCCAAGCAACACTGTGGTCATTCCCATAACTTCTTCCTGGCCCAAAGGACATTTTATTGGTTGAAATGAAGGATGATAAAGATTCTCTTTGAAATGTCTTGTCACACAGAAAGAACACACTGAAATGGTGAAAATGGTTGACAACCAATCAAACCCTGTGCTGGGACRGGCACATGATGAATAATTCACCTCTCTTTTAGGCAGGGACACAGACAGCAGCCACTTGTGCTARTCTTAGTGATTTACAAAACAAATTTCCCACACAGGAAGCCAGTAGGTCTCTTTGGAGGCAGAAGTGACATCCCACTGTTACTGGGAAAAATCATCTGCCATTCTTTCAAAGATACCGAATTAAGAGTGTTCAATAGAAGGCAGGATTTAGAGAAAGTTTCTCAGGTTCATGGCAGTAATTTCTTTTTTCAGCATTTTCCAGGCAATATGTGGCTCTCYAGTCTGTGCCTAAATGTCATTTCTTACTGCTGTAACACTGACAACATGGAATTAAGCATTATTGTACCCAAAGAGCCTGCTTTTATTCTATATTAGCACCAACCATTATTATATTGCTCTCTTAGCCCTCCATAGTCAAAATCTCCATAGCATGCAGCTAAAAGGGATGGCAGACCTGCTTATAACTCAGAGACAGAAGCCTGTCCCAAATATTCTACCACTTGCAAAGGCTGTTTTCTCTCAGCCCAGCACCAAGGCCTCTGTCAGTCTGTGGTACCAGGTCACACTCTGACCATGTAACAGAGTAAGGTCTGGAGTTGGAATTTATCACAGCTGACTGAAGGTGCTGGCCTCAGCAGCTATGGCTGATCCTGCTCCACCCTGTGCCTTCCCCTGAAATCTCAGACACCAGACATGAAGATCCCCCTGCACTCATTAATCACAGCTGATGCTAAGAGCAAGGTGGACACACCMAGGACATCACAGCAGAGCTGGAATCCAGCACTGCACTTTGCTCCAGCCCCATAAAGCCTCTACTCCATTTTCCCATATCTCTATCCAGCCCAGAGGGGAGACAGGCAGARCTCCTGTTCTTTGACATAGGACTTAATCTAAACTAAGGAAGGTGTGTGCCTTATGGGATGGGTTTGAAGGTTTCTGTTAACAGCACCTGTACCTATGTGCATTTACAGGAGAGATTTCAGCCCCTCTGCATAGGAAATAATCTTGCTCCAAAGTACAAACAAACTCATCAGTGTAAAACTCATGGAGGCACCAATGCCATTTAGTGCCTTCCCCATTAGAYCATACTTATTTTCTTGCAATATCCTGACCAAAAACGACTTAAAGAGTGTGTTCTTCTGTTTTCAAATTTACTCTTTTTTTAATATTGTTCTATGTAGGAACTTCACCACTAGCAAGAATCACTGTATTTGAAGGATAATGGGATATGAAGTGTCATCTCTTTGCCCTCAGCTGATCTCAGSTGAGCAGTGATTAAGCAGCATCAGCTGTTGATCATTCTCTACTATACATAACAGGTGTTCTTGATAACCTCACAATTAAACAGATTATAGGGATCTTCATTTCAAACAATGGCAATTACTGACTGATTCCTGCTGCWGCCTGTATCAACAAAAAATACAAGAACGGAGTGAGGTAAGGAGACAGGCAGACTCTCATCTAGAATGATGGTTATCATAAAAAAATATTTAAACCACTGCCTGTTCCACCTGACCAGAAGATTCCACCTTATTTTAGCAGCATTCACCAATGAAAATGGTCAAGGGGGAAGAGATTCCCTCTGGACCCAAGAAGGAAACATGATGGTTATTAGCAGAGTTCATCAGAAGCACAAGGATCCTATCAGCTGAGACCCAGAAGAAAGGGTTTCATGTGCAAACTGTTTTGAGGGAATGAGGCAATGTAAGAACAGCAGAACTCCAATAGACATGGAAACAACAGCAGTACCAGGGGTAGTATCCCACTAAAGCTAAAAAAGGTGGCTTAAAATAAAGTATCAAAACTGCCAGTGATAGCCCAAACCAGACACTTACAGTTTTGGGTTTTTTTCACAGCAAAAAAAAAATAAAAATGGGGACATTTTCTTTTAGATTAATTTAGAATACAGTTAAAAATTGCTTTTGTCTGATATGCAAGGGCAACATGATATTTTAACTCTTCAGTGTGATTTACTATTTATGTAAGAATATTACACTTCAAAGCATATTCTCTAATTCTACATTTTAAAATATCTGAAACTAAGGAAGGCTTCAGTATCTCAAAATGSCTGCTCTCCTGGTCACCTCTTATCTATGTAGGAGAATTCTTTGCCCACAGAGAGCCTCACAAGGAAGCAGGGGCTACTGGTCCAGCTTACCTCATAACTCGCACTGTGTGCTAAGCAAAGCTTCCACACCACTTCAGTCACTTCTCCTCCAGTGACCTCCCTCTTGGTTTCCTCCCTTTCAAAGAGAATGCTGGTCACGTAAAGATCCTCAGAGTGCACTGGAGAAAGGAACATAAAGGAAAAATCAGATCTCTGGTGGTTGCTGGCCATTTACTATGGTTAACTCTATATGSAATGGAAAACTTTCTCTCTGAAATTTTATTTCTCTTGTAAGGGTCTCTCTAGTCTCAGTGAAGACAAGAGATGAATATGAATGCCTGCAGGCAGCTTGAATTAAAGAACAAAACAGAATAAAGATCTAAACATACCAGTGTGACCTGAAAGAAAGACTCACAGAAACAAGACAAAGATACACATGAAGAATGCCCTATTCCATATCCATGTGTCCAAACTTACTTTACTTTAGCAGAAACATAGTTACCTTTATTGTAGAGTGTCTCTGTTTCCACTTGCAAGAGTTTGAGTGCAGACTGTGTCCGTGTCTCTGCCCCACTGCCCTTGTGAGGGAACAGCATCACACGGTTGGACTCGGTACATTTGGCCTCCTCCAGGACTCCATCCTYAATGCTCTGAACACATTCCAGCTGCGAGGACAGGATCTGCTGTTCAGACTGAGAAGAACAGATACTTCAGGAAAATTCTTGATGACCTGCATCAGCCTGCCCAATCCTTTCTCTCCCAGCTTCACAGAGGATTCCAGTTCAGGGGCAGTGGGAAGTCTCTTGTCTACACCTCTGACACTGCCTAGCCTGTGGAAGTTAATGCACTCCTTATTTCTRGCCTAGTTTTTCATCACTGAAAAACAACTGCTACTAACTGTCAGCATCAAATGGTGTTTAAATAAGTCAAAAGGCCCTGTGGAAGAGTCAGCRTCATTCCCCAAAACTTACCGACACATGAGGAAGAACAACAGACTGCACAGAAGTCAAACCAGAGGAGCGATGCGAGCAGAGGTTTAAGTCCTTTGTCTTTACAAGGATGGGACCCTTTCGCTGGTACCTGGTTGGGCATATTCCCAGAACATCCACCTAGTAACAAACACACACTGTCGAATCACACATGCACACATACAATATARGGAGGTAGTGTGGGTTACTGCAATTATTTTTAATATTTACTTTTTCTGTAATAACAACAGACACCTAAATTCTTCCTTGCAGAATACTGGCTTTGCCACAAAAGCCATGAAAAGGCAAGTAATTTTAAAGACCTTKGTCAAACTTCATAGTAGCCAGAGACTGTTTAATTTCATTGTGTTATTCTGAATCAGATAATTTACAGACATTTGCTTTTTCATTTAGGATTTTGGGGGCATGCAGGGAAGCATTAATTCAGAAGMGCATTACTAGGCATAGTAAGTCGAATTACATGTGGCTTGGGTGTCCCAAGGCTTACTGCAGAACATCTCTTTAAGCACTGACATGCAGCAGTAGCCTGAGAATGAGGCAGTGCATACATAACATGCTGAAGGTCATTCTAGAGACAGCTCTGCACAAGAGAACTGCAGCCTATGACCTGTGTCAGCTGCACTCATGCAAACACACAGGTGACAGCAGGGTACACCAGTCTATTGTTACACAGTTACGCAGCAGAACCTGGGCTTAAGCATTAAAATAACTGCAAAGGCTCTGAGAAGCCTGATCTGAAAGCCTCCTGAAATTAATGAAAAAATGTAACAAGAAATAACTATGAATAATGAACATGGTATTTATCCCAGTGAAGATGTAAAGCCTTGGTGTTGCAACTCAGGTAACCAAGCAGTGGATTCCAAGCCCCAAAAGAATGAGAATTACAGCTAATTTTAGCATTCACTACAAATGACTGCCACCAGATGACTGCCACCATCTGCTGAACCAAGTGGCAAAAACCTTTATTTTTAATAAAGATTAAAATAGATTTAATATGTACAAGAGCTAAGGGTCACCTCAGAGCTTGACTGACTGTCTCACCTCCTCAATGACAGAACCAGCAGTGGATTCCTGTGCTGTCTGMAGGACACTGAGAATGCCTCGCTTGATGTTCAATGCCCACGTCTGTTCACTCCTCACAGGACAGAGTTTCAGAACTTTCCCATCATGGAAAGAAAAATGAAGAGGATTCTGTTCTAGTATTCCCCTGCAATGAAACAGTTTATCATTTCTTGCTTCAAACAGTACAAGTCACTTTATGATATTAGACTCAGATTTTCCTCAGAAGAGCTGCTCCTGCACAATGGATCTGTCTCATTCTGTATCTCCATTCTTTATAGCAAGCCTCTATTCTTGATAAATTCATCCTGACCCAAGAAGTCCTTAAAAAACCCTGTAAARCCCTAAAAACAAATCCTCTCAAGATCATCACAGCATTCTCCACATAACTGTAACACTTAATAAAGCAGTTATTTAAATTAATTTGCAGTCCCGGCAAATTAATTACAAGTAAATGTACTTCATGGCAATGATTCTTGTTTAATTAAGAGAGAAATTCCATTTTATGATTCAAGGTACCTTAAGTATTGCTAGGCACGTCTGAATTGCAAAGTAACTGCATCATGCCTCTTTAGCTGTGATGCACACAAAAACAAYTGCTTTCCATTGCAATTAACCCATATTTTCCTGCTCTGTTAAGTGTGCATACTTGGGCTCTGTGCCAAACTTATTCTCCCATCTCTGCTGTCAGTACACTTCCTAATTGTTTTTTCTATCCCAGACTGAGATTTCTGATCCCATACGTGATTTCTGTCTTTGCAAGAGATCACGTTTTAACATTGATTTTTCACTCCTAATAGAACATACTTAAATCATAGGTTTTCCCTCTAAACGGCAAGAAATCGACCATCCAAAGGAAGAATTCTATAGTAGCCCAGTGGTCAGCTCCCATACAGGCAGTTACACAGTTCATCTGCACATTAACTGGGCAGCTAACTGCTCATCTAATCAATCAGGTCAGAAAGCAAGAGATAAAATTGTAATACATCAACATATGGATAAAGTCTTTCCAGAAGAGACTGGGCATGCAGGATAAGAATTTCTGAACTCCTAGGCAACTGGTCCTGCTTTTGCTACTATCTGTGGAAATTACATGCATGTTCAGGGGACAAGCTAGACTACTGTATGTTCACAATAGGCTGAGGCAAATGCTAATAAGGTTCACTTGTCTGAATAATTATTTTGAATAGCCAAGCTTCATTCAATGCTTTCTTTGCTACCTCTTTTTTTTTCTTTTATTTTTTTGGCTTCTCTGCAAAGAACAATACATAACTGCTCTTACTGCTACGAAAATCCTGCAAATAACTGCACAGAAGATGTGCCTGTACACTCCTGTGAACTCTGATATCACTGCCCGTAGAGAAAACACAAAGTTCTTCCTGATGAATACAAAAAGCAATGCATTTACTCCAAGCTTGCTCTTTTTGACCCTTTGAATTGAGTCAATTATCTCAGCTCTCAGTGCTGTTTAAAGGCTGAGAATCCAAGTGGCAGGACAAAGAGGAAGATTACAAGGCTGAGCTTAATCAGACAACAGAACTGCTTTTTTTCGATGACACAAGAAGCATCAGCTCTCTGGGAAAATGCCAGACCTCCACAGYTTGAGGAGATCTTATTGTATTGTCATCTGCACTGGAGACTATACCTTGGCAAGTCAGTGAGAAACATACTGACATATGTTATGAGTGAGCTCCTAAACCCAAAAATATTAAAGAAAGAAATTTCATTGGACAAGTAAATGCAGTTTAAATCCTGGAAGAAAAAACCACAATGTTCTGCCTTATGGGAATCTTTCAAACCAAGTGCTTGTGAAATGTACTGCAAAACTCAAATCTGTACACGTAACACCTGCAGTTCTGAAAGCTGTGATCCATACCGGCTACGAGGGGATTGGTGATTTGTACCCAGATTAATTTGAACTGTCTACTCTACAAACGGTTTTACATACAAAGGGATGAAAATGACGTTGAAGAAAAACCTGTTTGGACCAAATGGCTCTCATTTTGCTTATGGTGCTCATATCTGGATCCTCGCTTTAAAAAAACAAAACAAAAAAAAAACCACAAAAGAAACCCAAAAACTAAACAGAGTATAAGACAGAGTGAGCAATGTCCGGTCAGGCTGCTCCTAAGCCATATGGTTTAAAAAAAAACAAAACAAAAACTAGACCAGATTAGGTGTTTTTCTACCTTAAGCTGTCCATATCCTTCAGAKACTCCTCTCTGGATGCAAAACTTTTCTTAATCTGTACATCTTGCACCTAGGAGCAAAGATTACAGACAATATACTTCATTGTCAAGAGAAATTTGTGGACTTTCTCACATCACATTCTACACAGAATGTCACAAAATACAAACAAAAGCTTGGTGTTGGAACAGAAATGAATTAGCTCCCTCTTTGAGTGGCACATCCAAGGCAGTTTCCAGAAATTTCTTCTAAAACAAGTTTCACTATTAAACACATTTTACACAGCTCTATTATATCCCTTTCACTGTCAAACCACTGACCAGTTGATTTTTATCCATTTTTAGGGATATGATAGGACAAGTGAACAGGGATAACTATCCCATTCTTTGTTGGCCTCAAGTATATGTGTATTTTTAGTGCCCACAAGTCAAACCCCTCAGTAAAACCGATGGGTTTAACCCCTCTGTTAAGCTGAAGAAAACCCAAGCAGCTGAAAAGTTTATTTGCCCTGCTGCCCTGTAGTTCTAAAGCACTGTAGTTGTCCACCTGGCCTACCACAGGGCTCACCCCAGGAGAAGCTCTGCAATTTGAAACTGCTCTGTTGCTCTTGTCACTGAGAGACAGATCTCCTGCCGACATAGGGACATGAACAGTGTCACAAGACTGAATTTTACACTGGGCTAGGAATGGCAGCAATCCAGCACATCAGGCAAGTTTCTCAAGTTCTCTTTAAAATGCTTGTTATTTTAAAATTACTGCTACAGATATGAAAGTGCCTTAAAATAAACCAACTTCCTTTCAAGGGATTGACTTTATCTCCAGTTCTGCACTTCATGTGACAAAACAGTGGAACTGTTTTGCCACTTAGAAAAGAAAACAATTATTAGCTTAATCTGCCTTTTAAAACTGGCAAATACTTAATTTCAAATTGTAGTGCATCAAATCAATACTGCAGYTCTATTTATTAGATTCAGAATTGAACTGGATTTAATTACAAGAAAAACAAATGCTTGAAATTTAGCAATAATCCCAAATTAAAATACAACTCCACATCAGCTCATCCCAATCACTCATGCAATTATGACAATACTTACTTTCAAAACCATCTGGCAATTCCCCAACACCTCAATGATCACTGTGCTCTCCAGAGAAATGCCACTGCTTTTGTAAGTATTTCCCTGCAGGAATGTGTTGGTGACAGCTGAATACCTGTAGCTGTATCTAGCTCTTTTGGGGAAGTACGATGCACTGAGTCCTAGGAAACAAAAAAAAAAATTTAAAAAATGGAGGGGACAGGGGATGTTAGGCTGTTAAGCTTCCCTTTCTCTCCTTTTTCCCTATTTTTTAATCTTTCAGCCACTGAAATCAGCTACGCAAAGGGCTGAGTATTCAGTTTGTTCCCTTCCCACTTGAACTTACAATTGAAGGAGCTGGGTTTCTGAAAGCACCCTGCACACTGGCCATAGTTCCCATAGGGAAGCTCCCCTCTCTCCTAAGCACACAACCTCACAATTTCCTTCAAGGCACAAAGTGACTTTACAAGGGCATGTACATTTACAAAAGGGAGGTAATGCATTTACAGCATGATGCTCTTTTGGCACTGTTCAGAGAGAAGAAAAACAGGACCTTCACAATAGCAAGATGAAACAGATCTGCTCTTCATGCCCATGGCTGGGCTTAGTCCTGCACTGGTTTAGTCCTTTATTCAGCTTTAATATTTAGGAGTTTTTCAGAGTTCACAGAAYGCAAACTTCAGGCAGGTGGRGCCCTGGCAAACGTTAGTGGGATTTCTCTGCTACTTCCAYGAATGCTGATCACTCACACATAAGTATCATTCTTCTCAGAACACAACATCCCCACAGAAGGGAGGGAAGTTTTCAAATTCCTTTTTCCTTATCATATAAAAAACCTGAATACAATCTTGTTTTACTCACCTGCACAGTCTGCAAAACAGGAAGCTCCATAACTTAAACTCTCTGAGGATCCTGCAGTGACAGGTAACAGAACAAAACAGCACTGAAAATTTGYGTGGCTCAGCATGGACCTGCTGCTTCTAAATTTCAGTGAAAAAACTGAAATCAAAGTATGGTCCTCAAAACAAATAAATAAATCCATGAGAGTTTTTCTACCAAGTATACAGGGACAACACTTTGCTCTTGCCCCTTCCACATGTCTGTATCTATGGAAAATTCATGTTATGGCGCATCAGAAGRCATATGTGGTACCTTGAATGCTGCGCTCAGAACTGTTAGACATGTTTATCACAGACTGATAGTGTGGTAGACTGAGCAGCCTGGACAATCAGGCACTCGGTTAACTTTGTTAGGATGCCTAAATTTAGAGTTTCTGCTCTTTGCTTTGTTCTTTTTAAATTTTAAATTTTCTTCCATCATTTATTTTGGTTCTGGAAACAGCATGCACTTATGTCTCTTCAGCTGACAAGATAACAAAGGACTACACTATTGACAGTCCATGATCTATTCACACTTTTCAGAATCCTTCATCTGCCAAGTACCAAATTGAGCACAATTGTAGAATATGATACTAACATATTATTTTCAGGTAGAATAACTCTTTGACTGACACAATCTCATTGTTTCTCTTGCTTTCCCTAAAATGCTGAAGGAAGATACACTATTTAACTGCATCCTCTCCAGGTAGGATGCTCTCCCACCTGCCCAGTACTACCCAGAGAGTTCAGTAAAGCAAACTGCGATAATACACTGAAAATCCAGACAAAGCTGCTATAAGAATTACTACAAACTCACAAGCTGTAACATAATTCACAACATGTCTGAAGTTTAGCAAGTGAGAACATTCCTTAGTAGAAGCTTTCTGTATTGAGAGATCAGTCTTAGTAGAGGAAAAAGTTTCTTCTACTTACTCCCTGAAGATCCTGCCACAACAGCACAGAGTAAAACGATGGCGGGCAACCCCATGACCATCGAAATCACCTCCTCAGCCCAGAAGTKAACAAAAACACATCAGTTCTGCTCTCAAAGGCACCTCTGAGCAAGGCACTGAAAGAAAATTTCCTTCACAAAGCGGGAGCTCACTATTTCAACTGCCCTCTTGCAGGCAGAGGAGGGGCTTCRGCAGGGCAGCCTGCAGAGGGGAGGGGAGGTTGTAGTAAGGGGGAGACACAGACACACATAACCACTGATCCCATTTCCAACTGCATTTCAGCCTTTTTGCAAAAGAAGAGGGAGAAGTTAACCAGTTAGAAATCCCACAAAACAGCAAGGAAAAGAAATTAAGTATATGGCATCACAACAGAGCAAATGCTCAGAACAATCCCATGCAGTGAGTTTTCAATAAATAAATAAATAAATAAATAAATAAATAAAAGTCACCCTAGTGACCATTCCTTGATGATTAATCAACCAAAAATCACATAGGATAAAAGTCAAAGCTTTGGGACTAAAGGGAAGGTGTTCCCATTGGGAGCAAACAAGTTCATGGGAGGCAGCTCATCCCAACAACCAAAGTSCCAAACCTCAAATGGATGAAATAGTGTGTGAATAATAGACAAAACCACAAAACCTTCTGGTACCAATCAAGTTTGTACAACACATCAGACACAAGCCTTCTGGAGTTCACCAAACTTACTGACCCCTCTTTCAGGCCCAGGACTCTTCCCACACTTCCCATGCAGTCTATGCCCCTGTTCAATCTTCACACGTAATGGGATCATCACTCATAGCATGGAGCCATGGCCAAAACTGAGCTGCGTTTGCATAAAAACGCCTCCTGAGGGAAGCTGTGGTGGACAGGCAAAGTTTTGTTTCCTCCTACGGCCAGCCCTCTTGTTTAGCCTGAGCTAGTTTGCTTCAAACCAGAGTCACAAGTAGAAATCTTAGCTAAAGATCCCAGTCATTAGTACTGCTCTCCCCCACGAAATTTGTGCTGCTCTTGCCTCTTTCCTAAACTTCCTTGCTCCATCACATAACATTATGCATGAAATGGTTACAAATGTTAAAAGGGAAAGCAACTTCTCACATGTGCTTTGCAAATATCGATGACTAAAGAAAGTGGGAGAGAACAWTTCCAGTCTAAAGAGTTAATAGAATACTCCACAGTGTAAGCTGGGTCCCTGTATCAAAATCCCTGACCTAGCAAAAGCCAAACTCAAGAGTCAGTTCAGGTTTGAAAGTGAATTTAAAAAAACCAAAACCCAAATATTTCATACAGCAGCTCAGATTTGCTAGAATCAAATCAAAGCAGTAATGGAGAAAGCCTTCTTCCTTCACAGTGATCTTTCAGAACAGTCTAATTTTGAAACTGCTTCAGAGATTTCATTGTGGAAAATGACTCACTGAGCTTGCCATTTTTACTCTGCTGAGCTACTCAGTCTGGTACTCGTTCTAATTTTCATTTAAGACTACAGCTCATMTGGGTATAGTATGTACTCCATGTAAGTCCTCATTTAGCTCTTGGTGTGCTATCAGCAATATGGATAGAAGCAGGAGAGTTAATAGCTGGGCATGAACATAAAAACATGACAAATTTGCCAGAAAATTGCTATATTGTGACAATTGAATTACTACTACTGACCAGTTTCCACAGCAGTCTTGTAACTGTTTATATAATAAGATTTTCCAATATAGTTCACATAGCTATTGCCAAAGAAACCTTAAAAGCATTAAAACTTACACCAAAGTCAGTAGGAACATCAACACTGAAATCAGAGAGAATTTCTGCTTTATCATGACACTGGTTCAAGCCCACCAGAGTCTAACTTACACTTTCTAAAATAATCAAATTTGCATTTAAATCTCAAGTTTTAGTTTTTGTGATCCCATCTCTTAGGAAAGAAACTACATTAATAAAAAGGAAGAAAAGTATCTTATTGTAGCTGTATGAGCACACCCAAGAATTTGTAAATCTGAGCTTGCTTGAATCTCGATGATTTCATAGACCCAAGAAGAAAGAAATTCACATCTAAAATCGAGGGCATTTTTTGCTGAAGAAATTTCAAACATCTATTTTCAATGTAGCACAGATTTGGGGTACTTTTTATTGAAACTTCTAAATTAGGAATTAAATGCTTGAATAGCAGTTAGGTCTTAAATGCACATTGAAGCCAAATCAATGTGCCATAATTGTCCTGTGCACTTGAATAACTTCCCTCATGTTGGCAAGTGCAGGATAGAACCCAAGATTCAACATCTTGTAAGCTTTTTTCCCTACCTCACATGAGCTTTTTCTAAAAAAATCAAAACACCATCCCAAAAGAGGTAGAAAAAGAACCTCTCAAAAAGAAATTTCCACCACATTGCTATCCTAGATAATCTTAAAATAGTGAAGAAAATCTGGCATGTTCWGCAAACACAGTGGTTTAATGACACACAGGAGACCCACAATGGCTGTAAGTCTCAGAAAAGTATTCATCCATTTTAATGGATACTGTACTCAAGTTTGAAAAATGAATTTAGTAGAAATTACCATCTGTCACACAACCGGGGAAGCCTGACAGTGGACACCTGAGAACTGTTCACCAGTATTGCCCAGAAAGCCTGAGCATTAACAAACTACGAAGTCTGCTTTGTAGAGGCCCCACAAATAATATTAAGTTACTCTTATTGTAACACTGAAATTTAGCCCCAATAGCCGAAGGTAATGGCCGGSTCTCCACACCCACCTGTGCACCCGCCGCCCCTCCGCTTCCCTGGGCTCGGAGCCATCCCCTGTCCGGGACCTGCGCCCGGTTACGGACCCGAA
>NW_026623309.1:1163843-1267904 GCF_030028575.1 Malurus melanocephalus
CCGGGCTCCGCCCGGGGTAGCGCTCCGGGGACAGCGGCCCGAACGCTCCGCATCTCTGGGGAAAATGCCGCGAAACAGATGCGAGGCACCGACCTTTCCAGGGCCTTTTCCCAGCGGAAATTGAACGATGGCGGGGCCACCTGTCCGCCCCAGGGCTGTGGCGGCGGCTGCTCCCCGGCGGACTGGACCCAAAGGCGGCCGAGGGGCAGCCGAGGGGCAGCCGAGGGCGAGGACGGGCAGAGGTAAGGTGTCAGCGATGGCTGAGGGGAGACGGGGAAATGGCTCCGTACCTCCAGTCAGGTGTGCAGTTCAGGGCCCCTCGAGACAAGAAGGACATTGAGCTGCTGCAGCCTGCGTGATCGGAGTCGTGTAATGGAGCTCCTCTTCAAGACTGATGAGCAACAGCTGAGGCAGTTGAGGGGGCCTCAGCCTGGAGAAAAGCAGTCTCAGGAGGGCTCTTCTCTAAACTGCCTGGAAGAGTGGTCGGGCATTGGAACAGGCTATCTGGGGAAGTGGTGGAACACTATCCTTGGAAGCATTAAAAAAACCTCCGTGTCTGTGGTGCTTAAGAACATGGTTGAATGGCGAACCCGGCAGCCTGATGGTTGAACTCAATGACTCTAGACGTCTTTTCCAACCTTAGTGATTCTGATTGTTATCCTGGAGTACAAAAATCTCCAGCGCTACTTTGTGAACAACAGAAGTGTTTTACTCGAGTCTGAGGTAACTTTTGTGCTGTCACCAAGACACCAAGAAAGTGCATCAGAGGCCGTGGGAAGCAAGAGGTGGCAATTGCTCTGGGTTTCTCTTTTCTTTTTCTCCCCGCTAGTGCTTTTGTGATACCCCTGGTGTCACTTTCAGATGTATTAAGGCTTGAAGTCCTAGAGTATTGTCTCTCATACACCCTGTTAATGCAGTGGTCCTCTGGAGCCCACTGAAGCTGCTCTTTGGGACTATTTTTTTTGTTACAAAGATAGCTGTAGCATGAAGCAAAACAGCCAGCCACAAAAGGACTTTCAAAAAGCCACCTACTCATTCTTGRTTTATTCTCAGCTTGGGCACAACTACTTTCAGCACCTCCAGACCACACAGTCATCACACAATCAAATGTTCAGACATTAAATTTTCAGGTTCTTAAAAAAAAAAAAACAAACCAATTTTAAGTGGTAATAAGCACTCCCTTTGAAATCAGGTTTCACATTCACCTTTTGATGTCCTGGTTAGAAAACTATTGAGATGCTCATTATCAAATTTATTTCTATATTCGATTCATATCCAGCATACCATACACGAGKGTATTCCTCTCACAAAAATACATTAAAAGTTATCCTAAAGATAATAAATTTGTATTACATTGCAAGATCTTATGAAGCAAATGCAAGCACAAAAGTTAATTTGCTATTAAGTACAATCACCTGAACTACAAAAAMTTGCACTTCTTAGTTTTTACTCCTAGGATGACACTGTATGGTCCATTACTGACCTCCTGCTGGTCAGTTATGAATAATAATTAACTGGGTTTGAGTAGACAAATTATTTATTCAAAAAAACAACTTGTGGTTAAACTGCCAGAAGTGCTTTCACAAACACTGCAATAAATAGCAGCTTCTTGAAACCACTCTGGACTTAACCAATCCATCTTGTAAGCCTATCAGCTGCCTTTTACCTGTTTTAACAACTTTTATTTTGGATCCTCTTTGCATGACAAAACAAGTTTTATTTCCTTCTGGCTCAAGCCTCATCAGAATTTGAACATTGTGCAAGTTCTCTTAAAAATTAAATCCTAATGAAAATAATACTGTCAAAGTGCAACAAAAAGCAGAGTCATTCTGGAAAGCTCACGAAGGTGGGGGTAGGGAAGGCTTTACCTGAATTTGTAATATGAGGCYAGAGGATTTCAGGTGGCCTATGCTCCTTTCTCATATGAAAATAGCTTGAGCCCATAAAGTCAGCATTACCTCTCCTGTATCTACTACCAAGGAAAAACYATTCATACAACACTCACTACCAAAATAACCTTAGAGTTGCTTAATAAAAATAATAAATATCAGTGCATTAGAACAAACTTGTTTGAGGTATTAACTTTGCCTTCCCATACTTTCTACATCTCAAAAAACCAAACAAAAATAAATTTAGACATTARAAAAATAAGGTAGGGTATTCTCACATGATTAGTAAGAATTATTTCCAACTGGATACAGTGATATTTGATATCCATTTTCTTTAGTGGTTCCTGGTATGTGAATATGAAGTAATATATATATATGYGTGTTTGTTTAGTTGTATTGCAGGTGAAAGTCTTACCCAACAGTTTTAACTGAAAAAGTATTTGTAATACCCGAGTTGCAGGAAAACAACACATTTTCAGTGTGCTCTGTGTGTGACAACTGGTCTGCAAGGCAGACAATGCCTTTTATCAGAGATTGGGCCCAGGTGAGACTCTGAAAAATTTCTCCCATGAAATTACTTTTCTTCACTTAGCATTTCAGCCATCCATGTGTTTGGAAACATTCCAGACGTTATAATTTTCCAATTACGARCACTAGATAGGAAAGACAAAGTTTTTATTTTCAACAGAGTCAGTTTTAGAAACAAACAGTAATTTCAACATAATCAAACACAAAGCGCTTTCACACAAAGCAAGTTATATCCTGCATTTGTTTGTCTAAGSTAGGTTTAACAAAGCAGGTTACTCTGGCACAGTCTGTAGATCATTCCACACACGAGTGAACAAACACAGGCTTTGCGTTTAAGGAAATGCAACTATAGAAGGGGCAGCACAAAGTTTTGCAGAATGCTGAATTAGAAGGAAGAGCTGCCAACATTGTGTGTCCTGTTCTCAATCCATACAAGGAACTTAAAGAGAAGCAATAGACTGTGCACATAAATCAAAACAAACATTTTTATTTTGGTGATTTGCATTCTGTTGCCATCACCTCACATTTTCCAACCATCACTTTGGAGTGAAAAGGGGAGCTAAGGGAGTAACAACTGAAGACCTACCAAATGAATATATGGCAGGATTATCCAGACCAGACTAACAGGATGCTTAAAGAATTAAAAATCCTTCCCACCATACAAGCAAATCCCAAGTTTGGAAACGCTGYGAGCGTCACTGCTTCTTTCTGTCTTGCTCTGACAATAAATTGACAAGAAGCAGTTTCTGTAACACCCAGTGGGGGAATTCTGCTTCTCAGTAAGGCACAGGACTTGCTTGTGTCACCAGAACAGAAAATTCAATGCCACATCACTCAGGCCTTTCAAGAACACRGAGAGCACTATGGTGGTGCACAAGCAAACAACAGCAGTTTGTACCATGTCATCAATGTGGAAGCTACAAAACTACCAGGTTTTATCTCCATCATCCTCTTGCCAGTTAATAGCTGCTGATGTAAAKTCTTATGAGACCAGAAAGCTTTTCCAAATGCACAAGGAAACTCTTAAATCTCTTGCAAACTGACTCAGTCTGCAAGCAGCAGCAGTTTACAAAAATGAATTAACACCATGACTAGAGATTGTATGTGATCTAAAAAATTACTGTATTTCAAACATGAAGTGTTGAAAGACTTTTGAAAAACTAACATATATACCAAATATTTACAGAAGGCACATTTGGCAAGAATAATAAATGCAGTATTTTTTATTTGTATTTATTTTAGCTTTATACTTTTAGATATTAATATAGTGTGACCATCATAGCCTTGTTTAAACACCTGTCTGCCTTTTTTTGACATTTARGTTGGACATTAGGAAGAAGTTCTTAATGGAAAGCRTGATTAGACATTGGAATGGACTGCCCAGGGAGCTGGTGGAGTCACCATCCCTGGATGTTTAAGTAAAGGCTGGGTGTGGCACTCAGTGCCATAGTCTGGTTGACAATGTGGCATTAGGACACAGGCTRRACTCSATGATCTCAAACCTCTYTTCCAGCCTAGCTGATTTTGTAATTCTGATTCTGTGAAATACATCAAGATGTTGTTTGATCAAGTCTGCTGCTTATGACAAGGAAATTCTTTTATTTTCAGAGTTTCATTTCCTAACTTTTTTTTGTGATCATCACCTTAAATAAGCACATCCAACTTAGGTTTCTGAAAGCAAAACRCATCTTTCATTTAATTTAGAAAAACAAGAGAAACTCCTTAACAAACATTTTACCTTCTTAATAAAGAAACACTAATTAACAAGCAGAAAAACAAAAGTCCAGGCTCTTTATCTGTTTCAGGTGGAATTCAAGCCTTAAGATAAGGCTGGGGTTTGTTTATGATTGATCAGCTGACTTACGTAAATGCACAAGGAAGTTTTCTGATGTTATAATCAAGGCTCTCTGGGCATTTCCACCAGCATTTCACAGACTTTCAATCAGCAGTACAAAAACCTCCAGCCAAACAAAAAAACACTGAACAAATATCTTCTGTWTGAAGATCTTTACTTCAGATTACAGATACAACTAGACTTGAAACTGGTAAGAAAATTAAGATACTAGATTCAATCCCTATTTTTGCACAATAACCTGAGCTATTCATTTGGAAAAGCTACCTCCAAGAATGAAGTAGCCTTTAGGTTTGGTTCTCTTCCAACTCAGAAAGTTTTAAAGTGAATTCTAGTGCTCGTGAAAAGATGACAACAAACCATTCCTTTTTTCAAAGAGGAGTACCTGTCTCTAAGGCAACTCCTTGCCAATTTGTAAACACTGCTGCKGCCAAAGCATCAACATCAACCATGAGCCTGAACACTTTGCCATACACATCCTCCTCTCATTCTGTGCTGAGACTTTACAGTCTCAATGCAAGCACAGTGCGCAACATGACTGAGACATGATKAACTGAAAAACATCACCAACCTGTTTTGTATAAAGCAAAAAGGGAAACATTCCATTACTCTCAACTGGTGCTGGACTGAGTGGCCCATACAGATAATGTATACTTTTTACAGACCTAAGTGAAACTCCTCTCAAGCAAATGCATATTCAAACCACCTAGAAATAAACATTACTTTTTATTGGTTTCCAGTGATAGGATGCACAGAAAAAACAGGAAGTCTCCATGAAGCTTCAGAGAGGGCTTGTAGAGGTGCTAACCAACTTCATCAATCCATGTTTAAACACTGCCTATAAACGTTTGTAAGAACCAAGAAGAGCATTGCATTTCGGACAGGTGTGATCCACATCCTTTAGGGCATCAATGCAGAAGGGAATTAGGCAGCAGCCCATTACACACCTGCAATGGCAAAAAAAAAAGAGAAAAACACTGCTTAACCACTTTTTACATACACAAGAAAGTAAAATACATTTCATTCCAAAGCCATCAGTAAAACTGGTACCAGAAGCTTTAGGAAGAACACATATGGCTAGGGAGTCCATTATTGTAATGTTCCAGAGCTGCTACAAGGCCCTGTAGGACACAGATGCCAATGTAAGCTATTTGAACCACAAAGGCTCAGGTCCCAGACMGAAAGAGAGCAAAGCTGAGAGCTTTGTTACACTTTAGAGCTATAAAAGGCYAAGGTAAGAAGTAAAAGAAGAGCAAATTGGAGTTGACTTACCCCAGCAGGCAGAGGCCACCACATGACAGCCAGGTCAAAGCTCCGGAATCATAGGAGAGACGCGTCACTATCATCTGGTTACAGGAAGGGCAGCACATCTGAACTGGGCGGTCATAAAATACTACTGGATGCTGCACATACACCGTCTGAACAGTAACTGAGCAGAGAAACAGGCTGTTTACTCAATGAGTACRTAAGGAAAAAAGAGTAGTAATCAACTTCCTCAGAACCAGGTACAACTTTGAAATATTTGGGGCTCAGAGCAGTGAGAATACACAATGACAGAGAGAAATCACCCTGGCCTTTCCTAATGYAGAAACACGCTGTCTTAAAAACTGTGCTGCACTAAAAACTGCAGAAAGCCAGATGTTATTGACATCAGTGCACACTGAGAATTCACAAGAATTGATCTGCCTCACTCCCTTCAGAAGTACTTTTTGGCAGGTGRTGAACACGTGAACCATGATTTTTCAGCTTCTGACAGCACCTATTACACAGCCACTTGACACTACCTTAACATGAGGTACAGAAGAGTTTTGCAGGCTTACTGGGGTTACTTGCTGGTGGAGGCTGTCCCATGTATGGGGGAGGGTTCATTCCCTTCTCATCTGGCTTCTGTCCAGGGCCAGGGACGGGATAGGGGTGAGGATAGTTCATATTGATTCCTACAGCCTCATCATAAGAAGGTGGTGCAGATGGGACAGGGTTGCCACTTGGAGCAGACATTATATCTAAAATATAAAAGAGAGAAAGTTATAACAAAAGGCATTATTTATTAAGGGCAAGTGACAAATAATTAGGCTCAATTCAGCAGCAAGAAGATAACTAGACTAAAATGGACTTTCACCAGCGTAAAATTAATTGGCTGGTATTGGTTTCTGAGAGTATTAAATGTTAATCTTGATTTCATTGTTGTGGCCTACTGCCCACTTTCTTTTCACTRGGCAGTTTTTACACTTTGTCACAACACCAATTCTTCCTTTATAAATTAAAAATACTAAAGCAAGGATGTGGGGCATCTTTATTAGTATACTAAGGTATCTGGCAGTCTCCTAATTCTCCAAGAACACTTCCCGATCCCTATTGTTCACATGAATAATTGAACAGTATGATATGCCATATGGTAGGTTGCTAACTGACATAAGCTTAGTTTGTGGCAAATTTYAAGTATTTAATAAACACTATTTACCTCTGCTGTAATTTGAAATAAAAAAGTATACTGATGGAAAAATAAACCCAAACAATTAAGTATGTCCAACTCAACTCAAACCTTTTACAACTCTCAAATAYGTCTAAGGTTTCAGTTTTTGCTTCTTAGCAAAGTTTTAACGAGTTTGTAGTGCAACTTTTCCTCCACCAATTATTATTTCATTGCAGAGGATAGGAATGCTGACCACTGCCTTTACCCAAAGTGGAAAGAAACTATTGTGGCTTCATGCAGACTTCCTCTCCTCCTCCCCACCTACCCACTTCCTATACTCTGCCCACCATTTCTTTGTGGAACAATTTCTCATGGCATCAAAGCTGACTAAGCATCTCCCTTTTCCCTTCCTCTTAAGGACCATCAGACAGTTGTCCAAGAGCCATTCTATTGCTGCACATAAGATCCCTCTATACACATGCAAATCTTTTCACTCAGGGCTATCTGGGAATGGCAATCTGTATTTCAAATATTAATTCTTTGATGCTACAACAGTAATATAGGAGCTTCAATTACCCATAGGCCTAGTATGAAGTAAAGAAATTGCAGTGATGCAATTTGCAGGTAAAAAAGACAATGTGCAAAGAAAAAGAATTTCAGGTGTAAGTTTAGGGCTGGAGTCACTCCATGCCCACTAAGCTTGGGTGAGACCCAGCACACAATGTTTCCCAACAATGACACAAGCCTTTCCCAGAGCATGGAAAAGCCCCTGGAATACTGCTGATTGTCTTCCTCACACAACACAGCTTTCATCAGGATTTCAGTGAAGTCTACAAACACTTCCATAAAGAACTTGCCACAAGTTTGTTCACTTTTCCAGGTTACACAGGACTAATCTGCTGCACTGGAGGCATGGGGATACATCAGCAAACACCAGTGTTTATGTATTTCAGCAGTCCCAGTCTTCCCAGCAGACTAAGCAGAAATGTGGAAAGGTGCACTAGAAAGGGAATTGTGTATTCAGTCAAGTGTGCGTTTTACAGTAGCCCCGTGGCCAGGACAAACACAGGAGCTGATACAGAAGAACAGACGTGCCTACAGGTGCAGTAATTGTGGTAACCCTGGGCCAGACATCGCTCCTTCCCACCATTCCCACACTCACACTGCAGCTTTGGCAGAATGAAGGAGGAACAAGACGGCAGTCAAAGATGTTGAAACTCAGTAAATTTTTGTAACACCAAGTATTTCACAGCTAKACTTTTAAAAACCACTCTTTAAAAACCACTGATCTCCTGTTTTCTTCCGAAAAGAGAAGTTTTTATTCTCTWAACTACAGAGCTGAATCACAATCTACTGTCCCCAGTCAGTGTRCTGGCTTTGGCTGGGGGTGCACAAGAAGCCAGGAGGGGATACTGYCAAGACAGCTGACCCCAACTGACCAAAGGGACATTCCARATCATAAAGCATCACACTCAGTAATAAAACCAGGAAGAAGGYTGTTGGGAGGGAAATGCTGCTCAGGGACTGACTGGGCATTGGTTGGTTGGTTGGTGGTGAGCAATTGTTCTCATCTGCATCACTTGCTGGATTGTATTTCCCTCTGTTATTTTCCTTTCCATTACAACTATGTATTTTTTTTATTATTTTATTTCAATTATGAAACAGTTCTTATCTCAACCCATGACTTTTCTCACACCCTTCCAGTTTCTTCAGCCTGTCCCACTGTGGAAGCAGTGAGTAGCTGTGCGGTGCTCAGTTGCTACGTGAGGTTTAATACACAGCTACTGCTGCTCAGCTCTGCCTCCCTGAAGAGCAAGTTCTAAGAAATCAAGACCCTTTTACAGATTTCAAAATGATCATAACTTCCAGCATGAACACTTCTAGTCTCGATATTTACTTATTTTTAAATTGTGTTGTATATTCATTTCTTACCACCAACTGGTTTTGAACAACTATTTCTATTTAAACATGATCWCTATGCTTTTTCTGCACTTTCACTTTTTTTTTCCTTTTCCTGCAGACAGATGCAAACAGGTCTCAGGTCTTCACAGCACTTTGTGGTATCTCTTTTTAAAATTTCAAACCTCCACACGTTGCACAAGTAACATGTGTGAAGTACTACAGTGAATGGTATAAAAMAAGAAYCATGTATGAATTCCTTTAAGTTATYTACCAAACCAAAAATTCCTAATAAACATCAGGATGACATCAGGACTACAAAAAAACTCTTCAAAAAGTATTGCGAATGTAACCACAACTTCAGCTTTTCAATTTCTTTTTTCTAATGTCCCTTCTGCTTTAAATGTCAACTTTGAAGAAGTATTTGAACCATCACTTCATACAGCCAGTGCAAACATGTCTCACACTCCAGGTCTTGAATATTAGACTAGGGACAAGGGCAAAAGAAGGTAATAACCCACCTCTCTGCTTGGTATATAAAAAAACCCATAAAAGACCCATCCAGTAAAGAACTGCTTACAGTTACAGCTTTCCTAACCTGGTCTCACCAAACAAATACGTTGTTGCCCTTCCCTTAATCTCTTGCTAAAATTTGACACGACTTAATCCTTAAATTAAACAATTCCTATGCAGTCCTCTTCACCAGAAATCCCAAATTGCCCTCCAACACCACGGGTTTAGAGTGGCTCCCTGAACAGCAGAGTGGAATGAAACATAGGTTGAAAGCTATTTTTTTTAACAACCCGGCAGGATATACAGGTTTATCAGAGCACTKGGATTTTTGCAGTGCACAGCAAGCCCTAACACAGCACCCTCTTGGGCCACCAACTTCATCTGAAATCTGGACRACAACTTCCTAGTTTACCAACCTGCTGAGAAATATCTCAAGAGTTGTTTAAATTTCTCAGGCATTTGTGAGAGGATAAAATCCAGTAATACAACAAAAAAGACTTCGACATATTATTATTTTCGTAAGAACCAATGGCACTGAGGTGACACTGAATTCTARACTGGCAAAGTAGAAACAGTACCACACGGTGTGTTCTGCCCGGCAGGAAATTTCAGAGGTTAGTGTTATTTTACCAAGTAATCAATAGTCTGGGAATAACCCTGTGAGTGGCTTCCTGTGAGTAACCCCCTCCCCGGGGCAGGGCCGGTCCGAAAAGCGCGGCTCCCGAGTGCATTCCCCAAGGAAAGGGCCACCTTCCGCCTGCCACACTCGGGGAAGCGAAACTGCGTCCTCGCTCGGCCGCCGCCCACGGCTTCTCCCGGACCGTCCCGGGACCGGGACCACGCCGCTCGGGACACCGCTGTCCCGTGAAGCCCCAACCTGTYCCCGGTGCCCCGGGGGTTCCTGCGGGGCGAGACCGGGCGCCGAGCCGAGCCTGCTCCCTCGCCCCGCAGCCGGGCCGGAGCGCTGGGAGCGGCCCGGGCAGGGCAGCGCTCGGGCCCGGGAGCGGCCCCTGCGGAGGAGCAGAGCCCTCCCGCCGCCCCTCTCTGCCGTGCCCGCGGCAGCACCGCGCTCCGGGCGGGGCGGCACAGCCCTTACCGTCCCGAGCCGTGCCCGCCGGCCCTCCGCGCCTTTCCGCTCTGCTCCGCTCCGCTCCGCTCTGCCGGGTGCAGTCACCGTCAGCAGGGCTTGTCCCGTCCCGTCCCCACCCGCGTTTCCTCCTCCCCTTCCCCCTAGAGCCGCGAGCAGGCGCCGCGGGGGCTGTTCGGGAGGGCGCTCCTCCGGCCCCGGACGGGCCCTGCCCCGTGAGCCGCCTCGCCCGCTGCCCCGGACCCACCGGCACCCGGGAGCGGCGCGTCTGGGCGGGACGGGACGGGAAGGGAAGGGAAGGGGGGAAAGTGTGTGGAAGTACGGGCACTCCTGATGCCCTTCGGAGTCCCGCCGATCGGGAACTGCGCGGCTTTCGCCAAGAGCTCCCTCAGATTAAACCAGTAATTTTCAGCTTTCCCGTCAGCAGCGCAGCCAAGCACCATGTTTTTGGCAGTAACACTGTAGGAAAATTACTTCCTTAATTCGACAATACCGCTTACGTTACCACATCAGGTACTTCAAACATACAAAAACAAAATGATCAACAAAACTTTCAACAGATTCATTGATTTTAGGTAGTGCGTTTACAAGAAATTGAATTGGATTCAGTATTTGGAAAACACAAGAGATGTCACTCCTTCCTCTGTCCAGCTCCAAGATAACACAARAAGTGAATTAGGGCCAGATATCTGAACGGGATTCAAGAGGAACTGCTTCACAGGCTGGTTTGTGTGAATCTGCGTCAGACTGAAAGTACTCGATAACMCCTCTGGGCTCAGCAGGGACAGTTCATAAGGCTTTTTGACGGAAAGCATCTAAAATCCGTTAAAGTCCGATTYTTGTATTTAAAACCTTCCTTGAGCCTTGCCTTGAGTAACATGCATAAAGCTTCAATTCAAACCCATCCCGGGACAAGGAGTCAGGTTTTATAGGRCAAAAGGGGCTCTTACCCTGAGTGACAATAAGCCCAATTTGAAGCTGTGCAGTCACAGTAATCTGTTGAATCACCTACAGGTATGGGTGCTTGGGGGTGTTATCAGATGGTGGGAATATGGAGGGCATCAATAGTCCCAGTCCCAGGTTTGGGGGGAACAGGGAGAGGAGTATGGATTGTGATTCATCACCACTGGGTGAGATTAGAATTAGATTTAGAAGTGAATAAATTTATACCGTTACCAAGAAATCACATTAAATAYTCTTTTTCTCAGAAGGAGACAATGAGTAATCTGGGTTTTGGTGCCCTTTGGATTAACTAAAATTGGAATAATTGTTCTCTTAGTAACTAAACCCCCTTGTCCAGGTGGCCATGAGCAGTTTAGGAGCCACAGGAGAGAGAAGTCATGACTGAACACATCTCCCAGGGTGAAATAAGGCACAACCTCCAACTGAAAGCCTGCTTACTCCAATTGCCATGCTCTCTCACATGTTTTGCCTTGCATCTAGTCTAGGCTGGCTCATGCTTCTCCTTGGGCACCCCAGCAACATTTCTCCTTTTTGCACTGCTACTGTTTCCACCAAATGTCCAAATAGGTGGTTGGCATCCATTTTCTGGTACATGAGTGTATTTCCTCTCACTATTCATCCTCCTTCCCACCTAGCTCACCATTTGCTAGTTCCTGYCTTTTCAGTCCTTTTGCTGGATGGYACTGGGCAAAAGAAGCATCAGCTTTAGCCAGTCTGTGGCTGGCCAGGTCACCACAGCACCTGTGAGCTTGTGGAAAAGAGAAGTCACAATTAATGGAATGTTTTGTAGTGGTCAGTGGAACAAATTGGCTCAAACCAGTTGAGGGGCTCTGTGGCCACCTAAAGTAACCTTTGCAGGGCCTGTTGCAACAGGAGAAGGTGTGATGGTTTTTAAGTGAAGGAGGGATGGATTTAGATTAGATGTAAAAAAGGAAGCTTTTACAATGTGGGTGGTCAAACCACTGTCACAGTCTGCCCAGAGAGGTGGTGAATGCCCCTGGAAGCATTCAAGGCAAGGTTGGACAGGACTCTGAGCAACCTGGTCTACTGAAAGGCATCTCTCCTCATTGCAGGGGCTTGCACTAATAATCTGTTAAGGCCCCTTCCAACCCACACTATTTGATGATTCTGTGATGATGATGATGTGCAGTTGTAAAATGTTGATGGGCATAGAGATGATCAAGCAAAGGTAAGATGGCCTTTACTGCTGCCTCAGCCAGATGGAGGAGGAAGCAATACTGACGTATCATGGTTCTGTTCTGCCTTTGATTCAAACATAAATCTAACTCAGCCTGACCAAAGGTAACTGAAACCCTTATTATCCCTCATTTACATATGAAACATACACCAATATGCAACTGAGAAAGCACCTTCTCCCCCTCACTAAGATGGAAGCAACAGGTGATCAATTGTATTTGACTACAGTCCCAGCTCTATTTATCTGAAACTATAAAATGGATACATGCAGAGAATGAGAGTATGACCCCATTTCATGGACAAGTGGACAGTTTTGCTCCTCTCTGCTCCCCAAAGCAGAGATGCCTCTTTGGTGAGATGTGTGCCTCTGACTGTGTCAGACCATACCTGGGTGAAATTATGCTTAATTAACTGTGAAGTTAAGTGTAATGAAAAGCTGAATTTTTAATTTAGCTTGAAGTTAACTTAGCTTAATTAGCCATTGGCTGGTGCTAATGCAGTAAATGCATTTATCAACAGCAATTCCAACTCTATTCCTGTTGCTTCAACAAGCAGCACTATTTGTCAATCTGTGATTGTGGATGTTCTTACTAAATGCAACCAGATTTACAGTGCCAAATTGATAATAACCAGAAATTAAGGCCAGCTGCATTCAGCTGCATTCTGATCTCGTACACAAGTGGGGTTATTTTCTGCCAGATTTCATACTCTAATGGAGCTGCAGTGTGACAGCCTACCTGGGTTAGGCAGGATGCTGCCCAGCACACCCACACAGCTTCCCCAAAGCTGCTGCCTCTGTGTTGGCACCCACAGAAGTTCTCTTCCTGCAGCAGACCAGGTGACTGGGTGGGGACACAGCCAGTGCCAGCTCAAGGCATGCATGAGGAAACMCAGCTTCTGATACAGCTTTTGATAGAGCTTTTTATCTACCCCCCCGCCATGAGCTGTGTACCTGAAAATTATAAACATAACTTGTTTTAAAACAATCCTAAGAAAAGAGGGCCACATGGCAGTTTCAAAAACTTGATGTACAAATGCAGCAGGATGTGGCCACAAGAGCTCTGCTCCATCCCCAGTCCCGTGGCACGGTGTGCTCCGCAGCCCCACCTGCTCTATTCACTCTCCTGCTTCCCTCTGCTCTACTGAGCCATCACCAGGGCTGCTAACAGCACCATGGGAATGTACACAGAATGTAGTGCATGTTTTGTCATCACACTGATTGCACACAAGGTATTACAGAACACCAGCAGATGTCAGTTTTGCCCCAAAAATAATTGCATGMTGGATTTACTAGCTTTTGCTTTTACAGCAGTAGGTTTCTGTCAAAGAAACTCAATGAAGTTCAAAAGCTGATGTATATTTAAAAGCCTGTTAGYCTTATTTTACATACTATAATATGCTCTCAGTGTGTAAAATAAGTAAACCTTATTCTCACCTTAATTTTCTCCTGCCTGGAAATCACCGACTTACACAAATGCAAATAAGTCTTTCTTTTAAGGGTGTGTATGTCATTTTGTATATACTGATTTGTTGAAGCTAGTTAAGAATTTCTATGACTTTTAATCATTTCAGCAATACTAGATGCTTAAAGAGTTCTGCCAGAATGCAGTTTCAGACCAATAATTAAAGTACAAGGATAGATTTAAAGAGAAAGCAAGGTAGATACATTAAGGCAAATAATGTGAAAGAATTTTTTCTTCACTGCTGCAATGGCTGATTCAAGTTGCTAAGCAAACAGAAAAAGAACTTCAWCACAATTTCAACATTTAGTACAATGACACAAGTGTTGAGGTTCACACAAGAAGCCTCAAAGATGACAACCAGATCCCACACTTCAGTGTAAAATGCACATTCACATTGCTGAGGTGTCGTCAAAGCATTGGTGATACTGGGGCAAGATAAATTAATTTCAGCTTCACATGGTAACCTCCAAGCCGGTTGGGCAGAGGAGCAATAGCTAAAGAAGCCACATAAGCCTCAGGGTTTTGTTAAGCTCAGAGTTTAAGGGTTTCATCAGCTTCCAGTTAATTTGGGAGTTAATAACTTCAACTTAGACTATCYCCAAATAAATTCTGTGAAAGAGGGGGCAGGGGAAAAAGAAAAAACCCAAAAAGACTAGAGAAACCACACAGACACCCTCCATTTCAGAAACCACTTGGTGAAGATAAATACCCCGTGACTGACTGCATCATTGCTGAGGTTTGTATATCAAAACACAGCTATTGCTCCATACCAATTTGGAAGTGGAAAGCAAAAAAGTCCCCCGAAAAAAACCCTCATCACAGAAAAATGATGACTTCAAGACAGCTTTCAGACACACGTGATCTTGCATTAAACCATCTGCTTTCTCAGTCCCAGTTTCCTTCCAGTTTCTTCACCCCACTCCTTCACAAAACAGCCACTCACACATCTGCCCAGTGCTCTCTGGTGAGCCAGGCTTAAACCTGAGCTTTGCTKACCTATTTATTTCATCTGCAGAAGTTGGTATTATATGGGGTAATATGCTTGTGAAATATTGGAATATTAATGGATTTATCATGTGAAACAGAAGCAGCATATCAAGCCTAAAACTGCAAATGATCCCCCAGGAATGCAACTGATTGACTGAATTGTGAAATTAATCCAAACCTAAATATCAGTACTTTACTGTTCTTCTAATATTGCTTCCTTCTAAATTACCAGCTCCCATAGTGTTATTTGATCATCATAACAACCAGTAACAGCTGCCAGACTGCAAAGCACTGTTTGACACTATAGCAAAATATTTAAGTATGTAAATCATWTTATCTCCCCTAGAGAGCAAGACAGAAGTGTGGTGTCAAAAGAGGAAATGATAGACTTCTTTTTCTCAGAACACTTGGCACTTCACGTAAAGAATTACAAGGAGAACAACCGTTCAGTGCCAGTAATGGTTCTCCTAGTATGTGCAACCAAAAAGAAATTGTTATGATACAAAAGTTTCACATTTAAAAACAACAGATCTCTCCTGATTAAGYCACCCATTATTTGAAGGATTATCTATTAATGTCATGAGAAAACAGAGAGGAAAAATTATGATTCTGAAAAAACATTCACCCTTCAAATTCATCTTCCTACTCCCTTGATAGGGTACAGGAAGGATGTAATTTTAAAAATAAAGCTGCCTGATTACTTTTCCTGTAGACAGAACTGAAGCATGATTTCCACTGCTCTGATGTCATTGCTGAATAAAGTGGTGCAAAAATCCCTTCTTCTTACCCTTCCTCCAGAATAATGCCTGACCTTCTGTTTGGCCAAGCTATRGTATACTCTTGCCTTAAATCAGCCTTGCCAGCTCTGGTTGTATCTGACCACTGAAATCACTGGTTTAAATCTTACAGTGAAGCTTTCGGCTATTTTGCTTAAGGCAGCAGCCAGATATACTTTAATGAAGTGCTTTGATCCAACTCTGTGAATCTAAAGTGAGTAAGGAATGATAACAGTAGTCTCTTGTGCTTAATTCTGATTGAATATTCACACAGCTGYCATCTGGACACCAGAATTATTGTGACCTACTTGGGATACAGGCAAGAAATACAGTAATACATATTGAGACCATATTACTAAAAAWTCATAGTTATCCAATAAGGCTTTCCTTCAGGCCTCAAATATCCACTTTTCTGTTTCTAGCATCATCCACATACCTAATGTGCAAAGCCAGATGCCCATAAGTGTTTATTTTCTCATGCTCCTCTCACTTCATACAGCAAACATTTGATCTTAGTAGTAATGCTTGCAGCAGTTATGTTAATTATGAAGTTATTGATATTGAATTGGTATTGGTTTATAATCTAATTTTTTAACATAGGTTACATGATTTAAGAATAGTTTTGACATAATGTTTAGCATTTCAGTTCCCCACCTCTGGCAGGACTGCCTTCATTGAAGATACCTCAGTGAATCTCTCAAGTCTCAGCTTGGAAGGGGTCAGTTCCTGTTTCAGAAACTCAAATATTATATGTCATATCTTGCCACTTGATACTGGTTGTCTGTAGGATGCAGCAAGCCAGGAAGCTTATCATGTAGCCACAAGAGTCACAGCTACAGCAACAGCAATGTGAGTATTAAAGCCGTTTACCGAAATGATGACTAATCCCGGTGAAATGCAATCTCATCAGCCATTGCCACACACTAAGAAAACACTTTGCCAAATTTGCTTGCAGCCTTGAGTGGCTTGTTACACTGGATGCCAAGTGTTTAGGACACTCCTCGTTTGAAATGAAACCTTTGTCTTTTCAGAGTGATCCTTTGTGATAAGCAAGGCAAACAGTAAACAATGGAATATGCTTACACAGACGAGTAATAAAGATAAGGGAATTAGAAAGTCTCGAGGGCTTGTGAGAGCTGGCTGATCTGCTGCRTGCATAGATTCTGCAAGTCTTCATTGTATACACAGCTCCTCAAAATTTGCCCTGCAGCAAAATCATGTGTTCTGTGGTAAAACAGAATCTACAGTAACTATAAATAAACTGCTTCTCTGCAAATTTATGGCTTGGTTCAGTCCAGCTCATAAATAACTGCCCAGCACTGGTCAGCAAACCCAGTTGCTTATGATTATCACATTGTGCACGACTTCATGAATTGTCATTAGAGCCAGCTGCTTCAGTATCTTCAAATATTTGCAACACTTGGGTTTAAACCCAGATCATTGTTTAGTAAGTCACGGGTTCTCTGAGCAGCTTGTTACCCACATTTGTGTATCTGACCCTGCTGCTTTGCCACTTCCTTGATAGCTTGGAGCACTCCAGAGCTKCCTCACAAATCTGTTATAAGAAGCTGCCACCTCTGGGGCACTGATTCTGTTACACCTRGGTGGAGGGAGAGCTTGGTAATGGGCCTGCTTCCCAGGATCTCTGCATGAGCAGTAAGAATATCTGCCCTAAAGCCAGGAATGGCTCTGCCCACCTGTAGGCAAGAAACAGTTACCAGGACAATTAACCTTAACGTTTCTTTAATCAGATGTGAGTGACAATACTTTATTTGTCCACTAACTTTTGTTAATTAAAATCAAATTTAAATCAAWTTTTTTATTTTTAACAAAAAAATGAGTTCAAATTAGATTTTAAGTCAGACCAACTTAGTTGAAACTTTTTCATGTAAGAACTGTATTTTCAATGTCATATTTGTAACCATTTGTTTTACTTTTTACATACTTGTTTTTTGTAAACATTTACCACCAATTTTAGAAAACAGGCAGTGTGCTGTCTCTAAAGGACTTTTACAAAAGGGAAATGACCTCATTCAGAAAGCATATTTTGACAAATATTGGGGGGTTTACAGCCTTCCTCATAAAATGAATCTTTTTGCATTTGGAAAGGATTTTTCAGTCACTAAAGAGTACCATAAGAGTTGTCACTTGCATTCTACCACAAAATCAAACTAGTATAGATCAATAGAAAGTATAGATATCTTCATTTCAAATAAAARTATTTGTTCAAGTTGCTTATGTCGGTAATAGGAGAAGTATTTTGCTTTCAGTTTTGCAGCAAGGGAATTTCTAAAATTATTTTCTCCTTATTCTTGGCATGTAGCAATTATGCTGCTTGAACAGATTTCTTAGAATTACTTCTGATTTGTTCTCAGATGAACATGATTTTAGGTCATTCATTTAAACTTAATTAAATRGAAAACTGTAAAGAATTTTACATTTGATAGTTTTACATCTGGTAACAAGTRGAGCAAAGAAAATCAAGTGTCTTCAAAAGTAAGGGAACCAAGCAACCTAAATTGAAAAATTAGTCCCCAAGAAGAAAGACAGTTTGCATTGAGCTACAAACAACAAAGCAATTATATCACGCACACACAAAATGTTATGGTCTTAAAATATTTGTCTGAAGGACTCAGACATAGCGTGACTTGTCCACAAGATGGCATGCATTGTATCCAGAAGGGGCCGACACAGCAATGTGCTTTTAACACAAGGTTAGGGCTCTTTGTGAGAGTGAAGCAATATAATTGCATCCAACTTTCACTCCTCCAACTCCTACTTTGCACTCCTTGCTTTATTCCAGCTAGGAAGTTCTCTTAAGCATGCCTCAGGTCTGCTCACTGGCTTAGAGAAATCACCTGAACCCCCCAAGTAGCTGAGAATAAGAAAGCTGGGTGAGGGAAAGCTCATCTGTAGAATTAAACATTGGTGGTCTGAATATCCAAGTTTAGTTCCTGCATCCTTCATTGAATTGCTGTGTAACAGGCAAGTAATTCCAATTCCACTGCRCAAGGTTACCACTGATAAAAAAAGATTAATTGCTGCTACCCAGAGCCAACAAAGGTGACCTCCAGCAAATTACATGGGAAAGCCACAGCCACAGTTGCAAAATGAGGTGAATCAATAAGAGCAGAACACGGAATTTCTTCTGTTGCAAATGATGATTGTRGGATTGTATTCTGAGCAAATTTAATGGACACTAATTTTTATTAGCATTTAATGACAAAACAGAKGGGGAAAAGATCAATTTAAAAATCATCCAGATGTAGAAGTTAGATAAAATGTTCATTAAAAATAATAAAACCAAAAAAAATTCACCCTGCCCCCAATCCTCCCAAACACCTTATATCACACACATGTAAAAAATATAATCTACATTAATTATTCCAGCTCTAAAGTAGGAGCTACACATCCATGTAATGTCTCCTCTCCATTTCAAGCACAGATTTACACAGTGTGCAATGGAAACCCCCATTAAAAAATCTTTTATTCAGGCACACAAAATTTTCTTTGGTATTTCATCTTATTTGAAGTTATACTGCTCCATTAACTCACTGGTAGCACCACTGTTGGCAGCAGTATCAGTATGCTATCTATCTTGAGAATGTGAAAAATGAGATGAAAGTTGCCTGAAACCAGGCATTTTTATCTTCTATACATCAGTAGGTGTGGACCTCTAACYGTACATGACACTATTAACACATTTCCCATTGATTTCTTTCTGAGCTGGAATACACCTACTTTGTACCAGAATGCCCAAATCATTTCATGTCCAGCCATTCCTGATTAGTTCAGACACTGGGTTTGGACACCCAGAGCAAAGACACAAATGTCAGCTGCAAGAGCAGCCTGGAAGAGCAATGTTAAATCAGTGTGAAATCAGCATCTAATGAGATGTGGATGTAGAGGAATGTGACATACTTTTTAATTAAATGTCAGTCTGCCAATATTTTTCAGATTAGTTATACAGCATTGGATGTTGTCCTTTTAAGTGAAAGGCCAGAATGCTGCAAGGGGCTAAAGCCCCAGRAGATTACTAAAGCTCACAACCGAAGTGTGAGTTCAGCACTAAGAGAAGTGGTTTAAGATCCCGCAGAAAGCAGGCTGCTAAAGGTGGGAAGTGCCTGAGGCTCCCCATGGCAGGATCTCCCTGGTGCCTCCCTGGGGCTGCTGCCCTGTGTGGACAGCTCCTGGGAGATCTCTGTGTGCCTTCAGACTCCACAACAATGTACAAGCAGCAGCCATGGCAGCATTTTCCTGTGACTTTTGAATGGTCCACAGGCAATATCCATGCAATTGGAGGAGCAGACAACAGCTACTCAAACACTTGTGCTGCAGTAGCCTTTGAGAAGCCTTACAAATGGTAAAGGTGCACTTTTCACCCATGCAGAGTCAGCGAGGTATCTGTGCTCTTTTCTCACAATGTGTGTCTACCTTCTATACAACGCAAATGAAGCCATAGTAAGTCATTTGCTTATATTCCAGACAAAGAAAGGCTGTATAAAGGATGTTAAGATATATGTTAAGACATTCTGGTTGAGGATTACCTTAATTAAAGTCACACTCTGCTACTCTCTCCATATTCCCTTGAAGTTCTCATGAAACAGGGACTCATGAAACAGGACTGCCTCCATCTATAAAGGAGGGAGTCAGAAATACCTTTTGAAGTGTTTACTGTCATTCTGGTCAATTCTTGTACACTGTTGTATGGACTGTGCACCACTTGTCATCTTCAATGGCGTATGTCAGAGCATATTCCTGCTGCTGAAGGTTTAGTTACCATGGTGCCAGACCATGGGGTGAGGAACAGAAGGAGCCGTGACTGTAAAAAAGCCAAGTGACCACACTGCTGCCAGAAAGAACAACTATTACAAAAAGTGTCTTCTGCTGCTTGTTCCACAATGAAAAGTGAACTCTCCTCATTCCCAGGCTGGAATGCTGGCTCCCCTGTCCCCCATTAGACTGGAACCTGTGTCCAGTACAARCATACAGTGTCCCTGAATGGCAACTATACAGGATCTGTGAACTTTTGCTGCTCTGGCTGCAAGTTCACACAGTCCGGAGGAGTCAGTGTGTCCAGCCCTTGTCTATACAGCAGTAAATAATGTTAACTCTGTGCAAGATTGCAAACAGTACAGATGCACCTGCAGCCTGGGTTGGAGAGCTAACTGAGCATTTTGATACCTTCTTTCCTAAAAAAAACCCCAAAAAAACCAACTACACAACCAACCAACAAACAAACAAAAAAAATCAACTCAGCAACACCTTCAAGTATGTTACACAACTGTTTACATTGTATTAATAAATACATGTAATCTTGTCTCTGTTGAAGAAAAATCTCTACTAATGATTATGGACCAACAACACATTAACAGCTTCAGATTCTCTTGCCTATTTTATTCTGTATGAATTGCCAAACAATGGCAGTTCTGATGGAGGGCACACAGCTCCTCAACAGCTCTTACCCTATTTTAAACACAGCTCCACTTTCTAGCAAAGAGTTTTCTTACAACTGATGCTTCGGCTTATGTGGAAAATGAGATTCCTTTTTCAGGCTCATGAAAAAAGAAAAAAAAAARAASAAMAMAAMAMAAMAGGAAAGGGCAAAAGTCCATTTTATAACAGCAACTTGCAGCTATTTTTGCTTTTGGAATGTAACTTCCAAGAGAAAGATAAACAAAATACTAACTATAAACAGCAAAGATTTATTAGGACAGACAACATTTCATTGGATTCCTGTACCTAATACTTTTCTGCACATATTACTCTTAAAATAAATTTCTACATCCTTTCCAAGTTGAATAACATCTATGTCTTTCCACAGCAGCAAGAGCAATTTATAGCTACCCACATCAACTACCTTGCTGCAAAACATTGTCCTCTTCCTTATCACCTGTGCTCCCTTTTAATCTTTTTAAACCTAAAAAATTTGATTAATTCCAGATGATTCAAGCTATTCGCTATATATGAACTCAGTTATATTTTTCTACTTTCTGAAGATGGCAGAACTACCATCACCCTCTTTCCCTTTAGCTCCTTTATTAATTAGACACAAGTGTATAACARCTACTTATAATTAGAGTATGGCAATAAAAGTGAAACTAATTCCACTTCAGTGCTTTCACAATCCATGAGATATTATTCCWACTCCTGATAAGACCTTTTATCGACTCCAGATCCTGCAGTCATTTTTCTCTTCCACCTTGTGCTCCCATGCCATYCCATCTCTGGAAGCACAGCAGCTCTTCCCTGACCTCCCTCCCATGGGACACAGCCCTGGCTGACTGTGGGAGAGCCGTGGGACTCCAGGGAGGGACAGCCTCTGGCCCTGCAGCCTTGTTCTGCTTCATCTCACAGCACCAATCTTCTGCTTCCATTACAAAGAGCCTGCCTGAAGCTCCACAAGGTACTGTTACTTCTTCAAAGCATTAAATGTGTGTTCAGAAGGGAATTACACTTTCAAGGATCCCTGCTGTCAACAGAATTTTCACAGGTTGTGAGTTAAAGAACCTATTTGCAGAAAATTACTGTGCAGCTATTGTACAGTAATTACTGTGACAGCTCCTCAATCTTCTCTCAAAGTGACATCAAATACACCAAAGTTCAGGTCCTGCTTTAAGACCATGAAGTAGGAAACACAGGAAGTTTCCTAGGCATTCAAGATTGCCAAAAGTACAGAATGTTATCCTCCAAAGYGGCTGAAGCTCATCAGGTGCTTCTGAGTAATTCAGGATGCTGTTTGATGACATCTAATCTCAGTGCTAACTTGTAGCCTTGCTTTTCTCTTGGTGAATATATAAATGAACATTAATTCAGTGATTAATCTCCAGCAGATAAAAAATAAATATTTTGAAGGTGGATGTAACATAGTCACAAGTGATGTACCAAGCTGTTYACCAAGGGCATTCAGTCTCACTTTATTAAGCTTTTACTCAGATTCTCCTGAAACCATGTACAAACATCTTGCTCCTTCTTTCCCTTTAGAAATCCGTAGGGTAATCTGGACACCACACCTACAGGCACAGTAATTTGGAGGAACTTCATTGCAAAGGGTAAAAATACATGTTCTCATACACTAAATGTTTTGTCCAAAAGGAAAAAAAAGAGCCAGTATTTTGAACCTTGAAATTATTTTGAATGTACCAAGTAACAGTAGTAGATGAAAGAGAAATCGCCAATTAAAATGAAGATGAAAAAGATGTTCTTGGAAAAAAAACAAGTTTGATCCAAAAAGATACAAGAAAGGGTTAAGAAACATAGGGGTCAAAAATACTTAACTTTGCTTCTGCAGATTTTGCAATTTAGGAAAGAATTTGTGTATCACACATAGATAGATGTTTACCAAARCCATGTCACAGTGAACAAATTGGATGAAGCCAATCTATCAAAAGTAATGGAAGTAACATTTCATCAGATCTTAATATAGGCAAGCTTCACACTTCAGTGGTGAGTCCTCAAACAAATGACTGCAGGAGACATATTCTGAGTCATAAAAACACAGCATTCTATGAGGCTTTAGTTGTACTGCTGCAAAGAATGGCTGCATTAAAGCAGCTTAGATTCTTAAAGGATGTGATATAAACACTTTTTTCATACCACCCTGCCAGCATTGCTAACAACTCTGCTTCTCACCTCCAGCTCCAGTGTGAATATACCACTCACCCTGCATCCCAAGCTATAGCCAAACACTGGAGTCRGTCCAGCCAGCCCAGGACAAGCACTCTGAGCTCTCCCAGAGCTGCAGGCCTGGGCAGCTCTTCAGAGGGGATGACATAATGGCTTGCAGCTCAAAGGATCCCTTTGAAACAAGCTGCTTTTTCAGAGCTCTATACAGCCTATTTACTCTGGTCCAGCTCATCTGGAAGAGAACAGATAATACAAACATTGCCACTACTCTCCCATGAATTTCTTGAGTTACTGAAGTCCTGCATATGACAAAAAAAATGGACTGTATAATTTAAAGTGTTTGGATTGCATATATTAAAATTTCTGCTTTTTAATCACAGAAACAACTAGATAAAACATTTAAGTTGAAAACAGGTATCTTTATTAATTTTCTTTCTAGGGCATGTAATTCCCCATCAGATGTGCCTAGATAATGCCTTGCAACCAGCAGCACCAYGACATACAGAGCTTTGCAGTTCATGTAAGGAAAGAACTGCATATATCTAGGACATAATTGCTTAGCAATGTTTTAAATAGCACTTAAAACCCTTCAATAAAGTGAAAGCTAGGCTTAGTGTATTCAAGGCCTCTTAAAACTCAGAAATTCCAAAGAGCCACAATCTCTTTTAAATTTAACAAAACACTTTTAGGTATCTTTCCTGCAAATACCTTATAGTGGGTATGTTAAATTTCAGACCCTGCAGTGCTTTCCTCCAATAGGAGACAACATCAGAATGAATGAGCTGTGCTAGCAAATCCCAGGGCAGCAATCTCCAGGATCTAAAGGTGTGTGGATGAGTCAACCCCACAGCTCTGGTATCCTGTCTCTTGTCCCTAAATCACTGAAAACAACACACCATGAGGAATTTCTGCCGTCATCAGCAGTGATAAAAATGTATGCTGGATATAAATTAGGCTAGAAAAGCAACATCTGTTACTATGTTTGCTTGGTATTAGGAAAACTTGACAAAATATTTAAAAAGAACTTCAAAGCCCTGAAGAGTTGTCTCTTTTCATACCCATAGCATTCAGTTGACACTGAATGATACCCAATCACTAGAGACATCTCATACACCTTCCTGTATGTTCATACAACTTGCAGACTGTATACAGGTAAATACCTTGCCCTTTCCAGATGTTTAGTCACAAAMTGAAAGTTTTCATAAGCAGTTTCTGAACACAGGTGTTAGAGAACACTGATATTCCATGAAACAGTCCAATAAAACATTTGAAAGTAAAAGGAAGAGCTATACTTCCAAACCCAGTCCCCAGCCCTAAATAGCTAWAATAACCTCTTCTTATAAGCTATCCATTCTACTTAATGTTTGGTGACCATAGGAAATCATTAGCATGGCTTTTTCAGTGATGCCCTAAYAAAAACAGATGCTATTAGTACAGCCCAGACTATAGATGAACAAAATCAATTTAAGTCCCACATTTTTTCTAAATAATCAGGTTATTAGTACAAGCCCACTTCTTAGTTATGGCCTGTAAACATTTTTGATTCTGTCCAAAATAGCTAGGTAGCATGGCATATGATGAAATCACAAGGCTGCATTAGCGGCTGAGTGCACTTTTTTAGATTAGAGAAATTACTTAAACTTTTCATAAATAAGGTTGAAGCTTTTCTGGTGTCAGTTCCCATTCAAACAATAGCCACCACTGTAYAGAGTTCTGCTCTAAGTACAGGCACTTCTAAAATGTACTAGTACTTACTTATCTACTAAAAAAACTGATGGGAATGCCAGGGCTCTGCTGCCCCTTCTCAGTGAGTTCAAGTACCTGCTCAGTSAGAACTCATTGTTCCTTCTCCTTCCACAGCAATTAGCACTGACAGTACAGAACTTGCTGCAGTGYTCACACTGCACCAGCACTTGCACCTCAGGCAACGATCCAGCACGCAGGGAAAATTGTGGTGACTCTTTATTTGACATCAGCCTTAAACATTGGCTTATTTGTTGGAGACTCTATCTTTGATGCAGTTATTTTTATGCACTATTAGCTGTAGAAGCCATAGCAAATCAGGTAATTGGCTGAAACCAATAGAGCTTTGGACCTCTATTCATCCAACCTAATTTCAAGCATCTAAGGCATCTGAACTGTTAATTCAGTCACCCAAAGTGCACAAAACAGGTGCCCAAAGACAGCATTCTTTAGCAAGTACTCAAGTAATTTATGATTTTCCTTTAACACATTTCCTTCTGTAYTTCCATGTTTTGTTTAATAAAGGATGGAAGCTATACTTTTCTACMGTTGGAACTTATTGCAGCAATGACTGGCAGGTTTGGAAAGTACTTGAATCTGTGCTGCAACAAAACGCAGGTGCAAATGTGCCTGAAGAGAGCACACCCAGCTTTAAGCTCAGAGCACAGTCTGCTTCAGAGAAAAATCAGAATGTGTCTGCAAAGAAACAAAGGAAGATGGATGACACTGCCAGTTTCATTCCTGCCAGACTGGAGAGATGACTTCACCAYGGGTTTTGTGTTGTGACTTGRCACTTCTTTAGCACCTCCTCATCCTATGATAAAAAAAGAGATGCAATTTAAAAACACGTGATGCTGAATGTGCTGGGCTGGGTGAGACTGCATTCTGGTGTACCTTCAGAATCTGGTGTACCATAAGAATCTTCTGCAAAGAACTTACTGAGCTGCAGCATTCTTAGCTTTCAACAAGAAAAAGTACTACACAGAACCCAACAAAGCATTTTCCCCAACTGTATCTGCACTGTGTATAGATATATATATAGAGAGAGAGGACGGATTTTGCGCTTTTAGGAAATATGGAAAAAAATAAGTACAGTAGCAGTTCTGACTAAAGGAGTGGGAGTGAGTGGGTAGGAATGCCATCACACAGAGGTGTAAAACAGGCCTAAAACTGCAACATGGAATAATTCGAGATAAAGGAATCCAACAGTAACATACTAGACAGATTATAAACTGGGAAGTGAGCAAATTGTGCTTTTTTCCAGAATGTGCATAAGATTTTGATAGAAGGGGTGTGCACATTCCTTAAGGCTCAAAGAATTTCACCCCAGAACTGGCCGAAAGGGTGGTGTCCTTCATGTGATGTCCAAAATGCCTGGAGACACTTTGGGAATTRAAGCAAAATGTATAAATATAACTCATTTCCCCTGTTAAGGGGATTGCCATTCATCAACTCTTGCATCACATCTGTAGCACTTAATTTCCTTAAGCACCTTTGAATTCTCTGGCAGAAAGAGGGCAGCACAATAATGTTGGAGTTCTAGAAGAAAACACTTCCGTTTAAACTCTTCTACTTTATATAAAAAGATTCCTAAATCCACCATGTACTAGTTTTGTTCCCTATCTGACAGTTTATATCTTCTGTTGGGCCGGAATGAGATCTGATGTTAAATGACAAGCTTCATTCATGCTGCCAAGATTCTAATGAGCTGCATTCCCAGCTTTCTGAATGAGGAACGAGATTCCTTTCCCATAGAAAATGCTGGGGAGAGGAGAGGCAGCAGTCACTTGGCAGCAGTGGCAGGACTGCATGGACTGCAGCAGTGGCCAGGGCATTGGGAAGGCAGTGGAAGAGGAACATTGTTCACTCTCAAAAGAGGCTGTTCTACTGACAGAAGTCTCACAAGTGAGATTTAGACATCCCCGCACCACACACACACAATGCTCCATTCATTCCTCTGGAAGCAATGAACTGCTGTCACCCAAACACAAAACAAAAATTGGATTCCCTACAAGRAAAGTTGAGTGTATGTCAAAGTCTACATCACTGCACTGTGATAACAAGCCTTGAAGTATCAAAAGGCACATACCTTTTATTTTGCTGAAGGACTGCAGAAACATTTCATTTCGTACATGAAATGATAAACAGGACTTTGTTCCCCTACCCTACCCACACACATACATTCATAAAGACTGACATGTTGTGTTACCTRAACTCCACAGAAAACTGGCTAAATGCTGTAAAAGTTAGGATGTGTCATTTTTAYAGTCAAATCTTTTCTTCATAAAACTCTTCTTGAACTGTATAGAACATGGTTCTAGAAAGAAGAGTTGAGGAATAACATCCCTAGAAATGACAATGAAGGCAGTCTCATCTTTCTGAGTTTTATTCATAGRCAGACCATGGTCTGCCCTTGACTATTAGCCGTGCCTACATCCAGTGCTTCCATAAAACTGAGCATGGTGGGTTTAGAGCTGTGGGGATTCTTACATGAGAGCTTGATTCCAGGTGTGTCATGAGTTGAATGAATGCCACGTTCTCTGGAGAAGCCCAGTATGCACACTGAACAAATAAAAGCAATGACTGCACTGGACATTGGCTGAGATATTTTGTCTCCCTCTGTTTGTCACACCTTGGCAAGGTAGTTCTGAATGTACCGACAGCTTAAAAACAAATAGGCAAGGCATTTATGGAAAAGTATTGCACATGATCTCAGAATTTCTTACAACTTTCAAACAGGGATTGTTCCTTAATTCTGCTGGGCAATTTGGAAAGACAGACGCTGGAAATAAACTGTGAACATTTTGTAATATCACTACAGAGAGTGGAAGGGAGGCAGCAACACCTATTGCTAAACCTACCCCAGAAAACAAGAGATGCTCATCAGTGTGAATGAGTTGCCATTTTCCTTTTTTCCCCCTAATGTTCTCTAAGTAATTTCCAACACGGCAACAATAAATCCACTAGGAACTATTTTAAGGATGGACATTTCTAGTTTAAAAAAAATTCATTACCACATCATTTCTACAAAGAAACAAATTAACTCATATCAGCATTAAATTATAGGCTGTGGTAGTATTGTAACTCCTGCTGGAATATCTGCATTGTGCAGTTCACTTGCTAATCAGATCTTTAGTTTAATAAAATTGTTTCCATTTAAGGTTAATCACATTTGCAATTTGCTGCTGCCAGAGTTCCTAATTGCTGTTAGTAAGGGCTTTCAGGACACTGGGGAACTGCACATTCAATYCTTGATCTGATCCTATTTTGTGCTCCATCATACAATGGATTGCTCAAATAATTATTTTTAAATAATTCTGTGACTATTCAGCTGGAGTYCTATCTCACAGGCTATAGAGAGATTGAATGCCCTTTGAATACTGATGCAAGACCAAGAACTCTATTTAGCTGCAAAAATATTTATGGGAAGTGAATTTCAAAGCAATTGCAGCATGCTGACAATCTGTGTACAATAATTTAAATCACTGAAGTTACTTTCCACAAGTACTTCTACACAGTGACAGTACCAAAAATATATTACAAACTTTCTCCTTGGTTTAGAAGACTCTAGATTTCTTTGTAGCATAGCAAAAATAGAATAAATGTATTGATTCTACTGCCTAATCCTCTGGTCCTAAACTTCTGATTCCTGTACAAAGCAGGGCCAGGCAAGTTCTCYGCACCTTCTGCAAACTGCACACTTTCTTATCAAGTTCTATGGAGCAGAAAATGATWATCCATTCTGCTGGCTGGGATATTTTAGGCAGTGGATGAGGAGAGGAAAGAGAATAAAAATAACTTTATTATCCTAGGCCTTGAAAGGCGAAAGTGACATACAGCAGTCTTTAAAATCTTCTGTAGATAAATTAAGAAAATGAAATCTTTTATTCTTGCACATGTATATATTTTTAAAATTTCTTTGGGGTTTGCCGCATATTTTAAGGTTAGTCTGGCAAGCCAAGCAGTGCCCCTCAGAGGAAAGCTGATTCTTTTACACTGGCCAAGTCCAAGTTTTCCAGRAATATAATGGAAAAATCCCTTTTTAATGTGTCACATGGAGAACATGTCACCAGTAGTCTCCGTGTTGTTCCTTCCCCCTCCTTTCTGCCACCCTTCCCTCCCCTCCCCTCCATCAAGTTTAAGGATAGTGATGACTGTCTTCACTCACAGACTGATTAATAACATTTCAGATCTGCTCTTTCACCGTATTAATGCAGATTGTATTTACAGCTCTGACCTGACCTGAATGACCAAGAGCTGTACTCTGCAAATATATTGTCAGATCCAATACAATATTTTAGAAACTTATCATCAAGAGATAGTTTCCTTCCAAATGTATAAACTTAGATACTAAATCTAGAGATAGATGCTCTCTAAAAATACAAATGAATCATTTTTATTTAAAAATATCAGCATCTCTTGAGACTGTAGCATTAAGTTTTAGTTTGGAACTGGTCCAGGCAAAATAAATCTTTACAACTAAAGGATAATATGACAGCAGAGGTAAATCTAAGCATTAGGAACCCCAAGTAGTTCCTTTTCTGTAAATTACAGAATTTTAGGTCTCATACAAGTTCGTTTTGATCTGGACTTCTTAGTTAGTACATTTGAAATTAAACATTATATAGAAAAGAGTGGAAAGGGGAAAACAGTTAATTTTTGAGATATGTTGCTCAAAAAGGCAAAGTCATTACCATGTAAAAGATGGAATTAAAATACATTCTTGACAAAAGAACTATCAAAATGAAAGAAATTTGCATTTTATTTTACTAGTTTATCTTTGATTATGCATCAAATTTCCAGTGAATCATTATAAAATGTTTTAATTAATAGTATATCCTTTAATTAATAGTATCTCCATTGAAAAGTGCATGAAGGTCCATTGAATGCAGTATCTATATTGGTAGAGCCAATACAGCTTGACCTACCATCTGTGTGTAGATTAGATGGAATACAACCAGAAAGCACATTAGAACAACACAGCTCAATATTTATTGGATTCCAAATCCAATCCAGTCCCCTTCTTGCACCAAAYAGTCTGAAAAACTGAAATGTAATTGGCTTAAAAACAAATGAAATTATGCATTATAACGCAGAATATTTTACACATATAAATCTACTGCACTCAGGACTGAACTTCYGTCTTTACAACTATTTGGATGAYRTTTTTCCTCTATTCACCCTGGATTTTGATTCCTGTAGGCAGGATTATAATAAAGATCTGATCAATACAACATTCAGATTTGCTGGTCATTAAGGAATAAGAGTGTTTTGAAGCTTACAATAATTTATATTATTCACATGTTACATTATGTGGTCATAAAAGCATATTTCCTCATGATACTTATGAGATTAGCATTTGAATTTCAAGATATTCTTAACATAYGCGAGGAACATCACCCATGTATTTACTGAAATTACTGGTAGAGCAGTAGGAATATGGCTTTCCCATTTCATGCATCTGTTAGTGTTGGTGGATTGACAAGACAAAACCCTTAAAGCTATATTTTGCACTTCTAATCTGAAACTTTGACAATAAACACAGTATATTTTTCTAAACAAGACCTTGCTGCTCATAAGTTCATACAATAAATTTTTGCCTTTCTGGTATGATGTACAGATTGCAAAGCAGCTGCTTTTCCTAGGATAAATCTGCTCCCCCTGAAGCCTTTCCTTTTTAAAACAAATTTGCTGTTATTTTAATAAGGACAAAAAAAATCCTTCACTGTAAAAAGTCTACAGAGGGGACTGAGAAAAGTCTATAAGCATTTTTGAAGGATACATTAAACAAATTAGATACATAGAGCAGATTTCTGGAAAGAAAAAGTGTTTGTTTGCTTTTCTTCATTTTTCATTCTCTTTTTACCCAAAGAGCTTTGATCATGACAAACTGAATCCAGTTGGCTCAGCAGAAAGAACTAAGTCATTAATGAATTTAAATCCTGAGGAAATTCTTCTGGCTTCAAAGAGAATATTAKAGTTTTTGGCAGTGAATGCTTTTATATTGGTCATTATTTGTTTCTCATTAAAAATTGCTAATTTTGATATATGCAATCAGATTGGTTTGGATGCATGGTAATCAGATCACCAAGTATTAAACAGCAGGAAATTCTGAAGGTACTCCAACCCCTGCGGTGGACTGGCTGCAATCAGCCACTGAGAAGAAAGGTCACACTTACACTGACTTACCTCCTGGGGAAAAAGGGTAATGGAAAGGGAGATGAAAGGCTGSAAAACAAGTTTTCTTCAATACTGCCTACACACCACCATGACTGCTRGGACATTTAAGTCCAGATGCTGCCTTATTCCCTTCAGCAAGCACTTCCACAGTCCCAGAGGAAACTACAAAATATTTTATGTGTATAAATCAAAGAATGAAATTGATTCATGATGTATAGAGGAATGTGTAGATTTTTTTCCTTCACAGCTCAGTCCTTCTTCTGGACTGACTTCTGCACATTGATTTTTTTTTTCCTGTGCAATCAATTTCACTTTAAATTGCTTCTAGCAGTTATTTAGTCGCTATAGGAGCTTCCACAGTCCCTGTAAGCTATACYGATATGCAGTTATCTCACTATTCAGCTTCTCCTGATAAGCCCATGACACTGAAATTACCTTGGTTCAAATGTTTTCATTCCTCCCTTTCTTTTTCTGGTCCCTTCTAAGCAGCAGAAAACAGTGAACACTGCACAGCTTTATCCCAACTATTTCCTTTTGGAYGCACATTCGTCTGTAATCTTTACCCTGAAGAAGCAGGATTTGAAATGCCCCATTCTTGCCCATCTGGATGAAGYGCTGTTACACTATTCAGAATTCCATCACAAAACACACACCCACAGATTTCACCTCCCAAAGCTCTCCTTAGGCTGGCACCATAGCACACTGCTGCTGATGGAAAGCTCCCAGAGTGAAGTGCACTAGAAATCAGCTCCATGTGTGAGAGATGCTTARCCCTCACTAGGAATAATGGTGAGGTTCCAAAGCCACAAAGGAAACACATGTAATCATCCTGGCTAATAAGCGGAGTCACTGTTGAATTTCAAGAACAAAGAGCTTTGTTTTCTTTTTAAAATGGTTACCTTGTACATCCTGTGCTAGCAAGTACACATTTTCCTTAAYATTAAGCACTTTTTTAAGAAAAGGAGAAAAGGCTTCACCCTTGACAACTGATTACAACATAAAAAGGATGGAAATGCCTCTCATTGAAAAATCCTTCCATTGATTGTCAGCCTAGACATTTGGAAGTCTTGCAGCTTACAGTAATGTGACTTTTGGCATAGTTAATTTTTCTGTGAATAAGATCTGACAACTATCAAAACCACCAGGATATCTGCATCATCAGTGAAGGACTGAAAAAAAAAAACCAGTTCTGCTTATTGTGGAGATATTCTAGGGTATCACACAGTGCTGCCACAATGTATCTGCATTGCCCCTTGGCTGGTTGAATTGCAYAGCCATTCACTGAATTATCTTCCTTCAATTGCCATATCCCACTTCAGAGCCTTGGGAAGAATTTAATCACCGCCGCTTCCCACAGAGAGCTCAACATCAATGAAAATACAAAAGCAAATACTAAAGAATAAAAGGTCAAGTCAGCTAAAGCTGACTCACAGATATGGGAAAGGGAATGCTAAACCTTGCTTAGGAATTGTCAGTGTATCTTCCTTTCTGCCAGCAGCAATATTTCAGGCCCTTCTTCAAAAAGGGTGCCCTGAGTATGAAAATCCTCCTGGTATTCTGAATGCCTTTGACATGAACTGAATGCCTGTTTGAGCAGTTTCTTGCAAGCACAGAACCAGACACTGCACTACAATGGCAGGCACATGAGATTGTCTGGCTCAGTGCACACTGATGATCCAGCACAGAATAGACACTCTAAAGGTTTCTGCAAACATCATGRGACAACTGCTATTTTTAATCTAGTTCATCCACTACTCTATGCAATTACCAGTGCAGCTAGTAAGAGTACAAGATGAGGATCTCAGTATTACCTCAAAATAAGCAGCCTATTTAAATGTAATTATAATTTGGAATAATGAAGCTATACCATCAGCTTCTGTACAACTTGGGGATAAAAAGTGGTATCAATTTGATTAGTGTCAAAATGCAGAGATCAATGGTTAGGGCTGCCATGTCARCCTCAAAGGGCACTAGCTGCAGAAACATGTAGGAATAAGTTGGTAGATGCCTTTAGAGAAGCTGGCAGATAGCATWTTTCTTGAACTTCTTCACTTGATAGATAATAGAACTGCTTTTGTTAATTCAAGAAGCAGCAGCTTGTGGGCTGAATTGAATGCTATACAGTTTTTTCCTAGTGCCCATTTAGGTAAGCAGCTGTCCAGGGCAGCCGTGGGTCACTGCAGGCAGTGCAGGGTTAAGCGACTGAGCAGAACTGAGTAAAGAACAGCCAAGAGAAAATCAAGTAAATCCCATTACTCAACTTCTAACATTTAAAATTTAAATACCAACATTGTGTTGCTGTAGCAATACTTAAACTCCTCATTATTTTCAGAGAGCTCTAAGTTCAGTTCCTTGCAGTCAGGTCATTCCAGTAACATTCATCTCAGCATTTCTATTCTAGTAGCCTCCTATTTTAGAGGTTTTATAACTCACCTACCTATAAAATATACTTCAGAATCAGAAAGTACAGTCTCCTTTTCCTGGTATTACTTATGAATATAGCACAAATYTTATCTTAACCCAATTCCACATTATTCACAGGTGAATAAGAAAAGCAGAAGGTTTTAAGATAGCATTGAACAGCACTGGTTGTATAAAGAGGAAAAAACTAGACATGGAAAACAGGAATAAGAAAGTAATACCAAATTAGGATGGAACAGACAAAAATAAGTGGAAAGGAAAAATCTAGCAAATGAAATGTTCTCTACATTTTCAAAAGTGTTTTCTTTCTCAACCATGAAGCAGTCTGCCCAATATCAGGTTCTTAAAAACCATACACTTGGTCTTGGCTGGCTGTGCAGGCAAATCCAGACTACTGAGTAGAAGTGAAAATAAACCATTATATACATGAAGAGAAGGAGATGAAAAAGTTTGAATTTAAAGCTCCTGAACTGACTTTTCTTCTTTGGCTTGTCAGGATGAAGAGATTGCAGAATTGTCTGGTGGCCTTTTGGCATTCCCTTGGCTGGTACAGACCCTTCAGACCAATTTTACTTCTCTTTAGTCCTCACACCTCCARCCAGATGCACATTTCAGAGAAAAGGGAAAGCACTTCCACACTCTGCTCAGTGCAGAGGGGATAAATAAAAGAGGCACTCTGGAAAGCATTTTGAAAACTGACAGTTCAAAGAGAGTCAGGACTTTCAAAGCTGCAGAGTCATAAATTAATAATTTTTCATCCAGCACATAAGTGCTATGTTTTTACTGTATTTCTTCATTTGATGCCAACAGTCTACTATACGCTGTGAGGCACAGCAGCACACAAGTTCATTCCCCATGACAGTAATCTGACACTATTCACTTTGAATCCTATTGCACATTTTAGAAATAAATAAATTTCACATTTCCATTGTGTTTTCATTTTTTAAAACAACTGTGGCTTAAAGAAAATAGTAAGTTGCATTTCCCTCCCCTCCACAAAATACTGATCTTGATTTTTAATTTTTTTCCTGAGCATGTTGTGTTTGCTTTCTTGATTGTGCAAGCATTCAGACCTGTCATGCTGTAGGAATAAGGGATGCATTTCCTACGAAGCCAATTACTTTCCATAAATTTAATCTCTTTCAGTGTTTTTAGTAGAGAGACTTCACTGTTATTTTTATGTTCTGTGTTAGAGAAGAAAAAAAATTTGCTTTCAAGATGTAAAAAGGAGCAATGGCTGGGACATTGTTATGTATATTCTTCTACCTAAGGCCAGCTAACTGGAATCTTGYGTCTGATGTCATGTAGAGCAGGAATGTGTTCTGGTTGAGAGTTATATTGCAGTGGGGTAAATTTCTAAAAAGAAAGAAAAAACAGGTTTATGCTACCCCTAGTTTTAAATGTGGTTTCACTGGAATCCCTCTCAGGACTTCCACTCATGGATTTTCCTTTTCAGTACAGAAAATYAGCTAACAAATGAGTGGGCCACTCTCATTTCTGTCACTGGCTGCTGCTATGCAGAGTGACAGGTGRTGGTGTTTATTTTTATTAGGCTCTGTATTATGCAATCAGAATACAAATGTAAATTTGGTTTTGCATAAGTAGTGGAGGAAAGTAGAAGAAAAAATTCAAATCYCTAAAACTGCATCCATGACCAATAGTAACCTAATTCAATAGAAAAGGGGAATCTATCAGAACATGTGAAGAGCTTTCACAATCTTGCTGTTAATCTTCTGAAAATGTGAAAATCACTGTTTTATTTTAAAACAGTGCAGACAAGGATTCCACTTTTATCGCCCTTCTGCCACACACARAATTGTACACAGGGAAAGAAAATTTATTTGAGAGAACACAACCAGCCTACACTGGAACAAAACTGGTTCTGCCAGAAACAGACAGGTCTGCAGAGATGGGAACTAAAGTAAAGAAAAGGAGCTCTGGCTACACACTGACTSTCCAGCAAACACAAGTAACTATTACTACATAAAATAGAAATATGGGATACAAATAATCCCACTGGTTACCTCTCTAGCCAGGTATCTGACAATAAATAAGGGAAGCCATACACTATATAAAGCTAAACTGCTCACAGTTATAACTGTGAGCAGAAATAAACTGCATCTTGGTAATACCTTGTTGGAATACCTACACAGGGTAAGTTTTCTTGATTTTTMTGTTAAAAAAACTGTGTACCTTAATCCAGAAGACTATTCCTAGAATCATTTCACATCTACTATCCTATATCCCACCTGAAGCTACAATCAATCTTTCCACAGTTACAATGTTCCAACAAGTAACACGAAGAGGAGCTATCATGCTTGGGATCATCTCCACAAATTTCTGTGGTGATACTGTCATTGCCTCCCAGTGCTCTGTATTCTCCTTTAGTTTTTTAAGCATTTTTCATGTCCTTCAGATTGCCTGCTTTCTGTTTTTCTTGCTAATATTCTTACCATAGAGTCCCTGACTCTTCAGCAGACTAAAGGAATGAAGGGAATTGCTCTGTCTTCATAAGTAACTGCTTCCCAGCAGCAGTATTCACTGTAAGTCCTGTTACTCAATTTGCAATATCCCACAARCCCCAATACAGCACGTTGTCTTTGCCAGCACTCAGCCAGTGCCATGGCCAGCTGCCAGCACGGGAACAGCTACAGTGTCTGACTCTCAACAGTCTAGGCTGGCCAGAATATCCATCATTAGTATAGTTGCAGTAATGAGTAATAGCAGAGAAGCTTCACAGGGAAGCTGAGTATAAATGAGACTCTTCAAAAAACAAAAAGGTCTCTAAAATGGAGAGCGGGTATTCAGAGGGGGTGTAAGACCATTTAGATAATAAACAGGAAAAAGAAGAATGTCTTCATTATATTTAAAGGATTATATACTTTTTCATGTAGCAGTGCAAATCTGATTTCTTACAGCAATTAATACAAGCTCCAAAGAATACACACTTCCAGTTCTGGAATTCTGAAATGCAGTGGAAGAAAAAAAATCAAGTATTTCCTACAAAAGTTGCCTTCCAGGGAATCACTGCTGACTGGAGACCTSACCATAAGGAATACCATATAGGTTTTCTTTTACAGAAGCACACAGTGCTGKTTTGAAGCCCTGTGCATTCACCCTGGGGAATCTGCAGAGCACTTTGTACTGTAAGAAAGATATCTTGTCATTAATGACTAATGACTGGTGGATAATCCTGCAGCAGAGTCCCTTTATCTGACAGGACTGCACACATGGATGACTTGCAGCACAATTGCCCGACTGTGGTTGCTAGGTGGTGAATGTAGTGCCTAGAAAACATCTGATGCTGACAGCTATTATAAACTGTTTTGTAGGAACAGCTTTGCCAGTGCATAAATTCTGCAATGAAGGATTTTCTAAACTAGAGCTATTCCAAACAAAAGCACCACAAAAATCAGATTTATACGGAAATTTTGACATATACACCTTAACCCACATTTCTCAAGATAAAAATTTAKAAAAACAGAGTTTTCTAAAAGCTGAGTCAACAAAACAGCTAGGTCACTAGAGCAAAGGATGTTCTGATCCTTCCACAGTTTACAGGCACTCATAACTGCCCTCYCTGGAGGGAGCTGGCACTGTTCAAATAAGCATCTTAGCTGGTGAAGCAAGGATGTAAAATTTTACTTGAAAAACAGTCAAGCACCAATGCAGACTTCTTGTGCACTGTTCACCATGTAGAGTTAACACCTTGGATTCCTTAGCCTTCAAATCACTCCTTCCCTAGGGAWTCTCATATGTTGGTTGCTGTAGTACCAAGATTCACATCCTGAACTCGGTGATCCTTGMAGCTTTGTGGCCTCCTTCAAGAGAYATGAGCCTCACATAGTGACCAGTGCACCTCTACCACAGGAAACTTCCATTTCATATCGTCTTCATCTCTGCTCCCCCATCTAAACTGGTCACAGAATGCYACCAACAATTCAAATGTAGCAAAAAGCACAACCTCTGACATTTAGGATTTGACACAGCATATTGCAGCTGCAGTATCAGAATCAGCTGGCCCAAGTTATGTTCAGCTGCAGACTTTCAGAAGGAGAGTACACCTAATCCTAATAAGCAGATAAAAAAATATTTACTTGACACTTGAAACAATGGAAGTAAATGGAAGAGGGGAAAGTTATAGATAGATTAAGTTGCAGGAATCTGAAGGAGAGTGAAAGCCTTTAAACAAACAGCATCACAGTATCTTATGGCTCATGGTACAGTGAGTAATTCCTGGTACTCAAAATTAACCTGAAGATCTTAATTGCAACTCAAACAATTACTCATAATCAGACTACTGGAATAGTCTTCCCTATTAGTAGATAGAATAGCTCCTTCATGTATTAAATATCACCTATGTTAAATGTTCTGATTGCTCTGATGCAATATTCCTGTCCTGGGTTTCAAAGGCTGTGTTTATTCCCAGAGGAATAAACAACATCCAGGCAAAATTTACCAGGAAACTTGCAGAAAAAAAMCCAAAAATAACATATGACTAGAGTTACCAAGAGACTAGCTGAAGCTGTCTGAATTGATTTGTCAGTTTTCAAACTGGGCTTAGGTTTCCAGATTATTTCACCCTTCCCTTTTACATCTCTTAAAAGCCCATTTTGTCTCTAAATCACCTCTAGCTTCTCTCCTAACACCAGGCAGTTAGTCCTGAAGTGCAGTAGCAAATGTTTCATTAGATTTCTATTCTGGGTAGCTATCAGCCCTGTAGTGTTCTCTGGTTTCCGTAAGGGCTGACACTTCCAGTTTGAACTGTTTACTTTGATTCGTTTTCAGAAGGGCTCCTAGAATTCAAAGCTAAATGAGGCAAATTGGCACAAATGTTGACATAAYAAGGGATTTCTTTTTCTCTTTGCTGCAGTAGGAAAGGTTCAAACTAAGCTTCATCTGGAGAGATGTTTCACTGCAAGGCAATCTGTCACAGCAAGTGCAATGCACCGGGGACACTTTGATTTGTGTCACTGCTCTTACACTGTTTCGGGAAGCACCTGCTGTAAAAAGCAGAACTATAATGATAGTCTAATAAGACTATCAAGTAGTTACTAAACATTTCACTACTCAGTCTCAAAACAATCCTACTCCAATCTGAATGTCTTCTTCTATRTGAATGAAGCTCAAGTACACTGTGAAGCATATGGACACTTCTACTCTATATGCTGAAAAGGTAAAAAAACCCTGATGTAAACACACAAATTTGCAATCTAAACAGATTTCCTTTGGATTTCCCTAGCTAATACATCCAATACATGTCTTGAAGACCAGGCAAGAAATGTGACTCAAGTAAGGGATGCAGTAACACGGAAAAGTGCTAAAAATCTGATAGATGTTCAAAGCCACTTTTTGTTTATTTGATCAAATGCACTTAAAATGGTAAACCTGAGAGTTCCAGTGTACAGGATGGAGTACTTACCTAGCCATACCTCCAAAAAGGGCAAGGTATAACAAGATCCATGCATAAACTCTAAAGACTTCTTTACAATTGGGGTTTTTAATACCTAGAAGAAAGAAGATACTTAATCCAATTTAGGGGCTCATAGTTTAGAGGCTTTTCCTTCATAAACAAAAGAAAACAAAAAAACCAAGCACACACATAATGGTTGGAAATGTCATTTTTTAAGACAATTTTAAAATTTTGGTCCCTATAGACTRCACATAGATTTTGGACTATCTGCAGGCTATGAAGGTTGCTAAGCTTGTGCTTATCTAATCTTCCATTTTTGCAGTCCTTCAGTTTCCTGTTAAGAAACCAGCCAGAAGCTGATTGCAGACTGTTTGTCCTACAAAAAAGAGACTGCTTTGCCAAAGGAAAAGCATATTCTGGGCCACAKGTCTGATGGCAGAAGGAAATAAGAGCATGCTAGGTTCATCCAGAGTAGGAAGAGGCTGCTGCACACAGGAACATAAAATATGTGGGGGTATTCCCTCCATGGATGAGGGAAGGAATGAAAATATGCCTCTGCTTCCGGTCTTGCGACAGGSAATACCTTTGTTGTAAATCTCTTTGTGGCAAAGTCAAATTGAAGGAAATGCTGAACCACTATTCCAAATGTTCTTTCCAAATGTATATCAAGGAATTTATTTTTCAGCATAACACAGCTACCTATAGTGCCAAGCAAACACTGTTCCTGCAAAGWGAAGTTTGTAACATTGCCAGATCTTTCAGCTAGGAAACCGTCACCTCTCCTGTCTGCTACAGATTGGACCTGCAGCCTAATTACAGAGCAACATTTCATTTTGCTAYAACCTGTATGGCATCAAGTTTAAAATAACATGTTTTAAAATTACTGTTGGATGCTAAGTAATAACCTGGAAGGATGGAAACCTGTCTGCTTCCAGTTGCATGGAGTGAGCCTGAGATGGTGACACTCTCATCAGATGTCTTTTCTCAGCAGGCTTCACAGCAGAGAGCTTTAGAAATAATTGCTGCACAAAGGAAATGCTTTGTAGCGTGTTCATCCKTTTTCAGGTATAAAAACAGCCTCCAAAGCATGACATAAAGATGTTTCAACACAGCAAATTTATCTTCTTGCATATTTAGATGCAGTGAAAGTGGACAGGAGATAGCTGCAGCTATCTCCTAGCACTGCAGCAGAATAAAGATTATACTTTTCATTGTCAATATGACATATAGCACTGTTTTCACCTTTTATCATCTATAGAGTTACATATAAAAGCTGTCCKGTCAGGACAGAAGGCAAGGCATCCAAGCAGAAACAATTCTTGTCCCAGCTTAGATTCTATGCCAAAAAAAGGGCTACAGCCTTCAGAATCCTAAATTAAAGCTTAGGCTCAAATGGGTTTTAAACAAACCATTTGCCCTGGCCTGGATTCACAGTCTCTCATCATGAAGTACTACTTACAGTACTAATCGGAATTAGAGAATGCATCATTGAGTTATGCTGTCATATTAAAAAAAATATCTTTTAAGGGTTTTCTTTTAAATAGGTAAGGTACATTTTCCTAGTTCTAGTGCAAAGTGGATTGATTCTACTATTCAAATATACAGTGAGTCTATTCTCACACTAATCTTAAAAGAGCTTTTACACTTCATGAGTCATACCCATAATYACAAATAGCTGAGTACAAAACCCAACAGATGCTTTCTTATACAGAAGGCTAAAGGAAAAAGGTAGGGTTCCCTAGCAGAAGAATGCAAGAAAAGCTTCAGGGGCATGTACAGTATGCCCTGGTAGAGTAAGCAAATCTTGGTTCAGTATTACCCCAAGGTTTTGCAAAACTTTAAAAAAAWTAAACTTTGACCGGCACAAACTCTTCATTTACTTTCATTCCTCTTCATGCACAGAGCTGGATTAATAATTTCTCATTCCTTTCCTTCAGGTGAAATAAGAAAAGATAAAACCTGCTCAAGTTGCTGGAGACGTTCAGCTTGGTCCCATGTGCTCCACACTGACCTGTAAGTAAAGGTGCAAGTGGTCACTTAGACCTCCTCAAATAGAGTCCTCTTTAACAATCCCCCCACAGACCTGCAAAACAGCTATTTCTAAGGAACAGTTAAAACATACGCAAGGAAACTGTAGTGGTCTCTTTCCCTGATAAACTTTCTAGAGTGCAAAATGGTTACTGAACACATTTTGTACCAAAGAGTGCTACAAAACAACAGAAAATGGAACAGATATTAGGRGTTTAATGTGTGTCTGTTGCATATTCGCTGTCTTTCCAAGTGCAAATGGAGGAAGCACATGGTTTATTTTACAGCCACYATTTCAGAAGTAACACAACATATGCCCCTAATTAAAGGAACAAATATTGGCAGCCACTGTTCAAAATTTAAGGCTAATGAATACACACAAAGARTATACTTAGAGGGCACAGGATATAACTGACAGAAGGAAACTCCAAAAATAGGTACATTTAAAATAGCCACATTAGCAGACAAGGAGTGTGTGATGTGAATTTGCAACAATAGAAACAATTTAATTTCTAACAAAACAAAATACAAACAAATCATAATCTGGTCATTAATTTCTGTGACAGTGGTATAGTCTCTGAAGAGAAACCAAATATCTCTATAATTAGTAACACTTAAAATCAACAGTGCTGGAAACTATGCTGGGGTCAGAGCAGCTCCAGCAGAGAGCCAGATGACTGTGACAATGGCAGCTACAATTGACCTGAGAATTCCTCTGTGGATAATTCCCAGTGAATTCCATAAGCATATGTAATGGTTTAAAATGTTGAGTGTTTGTGAAATGAAAACATCAGAGCAGGAGGGTATGCTTTACATGATGGTACAAATACAGAAAATTGGCAAATCTGTTTATGTAAGTTATGAATATCGAGGGAGAAATCTTACTGGTAAACTTGTAATTCTTTTTCAAGCAAGAGAAAACTATCTCCTRTAGCAGCATTTTGCATGTTCAGTAGTACATTACTAAGCACAGCTAAGGAGCAACAGTAAATAAATGAGAGAAAACTCCCAWTTTTTTCATCCTTAGCATAGCTGAAAAGCATATCACTCAACGGTTTTAACTGAGTATGTCAGTATGTTTCGGCAGCTCATGGTGAAGAATAAAGTGGATTCTTTGCTCCCCATTTGTGGATGTGAGATCATTAGACCCTTGCCCCTGTCATAAACCTCAAGTGTTAACTGGGATGGGTGAAGGTGGGAAAATAAGAGAAGTTTTTAAGCAATTTTGAAGGATTAACAGCTCTATACTTTCTTCACAGCAGACTGGAAATTTCCCATCCAAGCTTGCACAGAGCAAGCAGTCCGTTTAACAAAGATAAGAAACTGATGTGAATGGACTTGCTTTGTTCTCTGTGCCATTTACTAAATATGAGATAAAAAGTGACTATTAAAACTTTCTCAAAGGCAAAAACTTTTCAAATTACACCAAAAGAGATTGCTGGTCTTCTCTTAAGGTTGTGCTATTATTGCACGGCTTTTACCAGTCAGCTTTGTCGTAATTGCATTCATGATTTTTGTACAAAAGGGCACGGCCCTTCTCACTGAAATGGATTGGGACACTTTATATATARTGGAGACTCCATCCATAGTTATGTAAGTAAAACAGGCATCTCTGCAGAGATTCAAGTATCTAAATTGGATTCAGACATCTTATTAAAGTACTGGCCCAAAGGCTACCTTTGCATCTGCTCACCTGACAGAAGGTTACTGCCATGGCCAATACTGCTTTGCTAGACAATCCAGACTATTAGCTACCAGCAGTGTCTGTGMTTGCTCTTCCACTTCTTTCAAAAAAGATTCTGAGTTTTCAGGATTTGTTTAGTACTTTATCATCTCTTCTATGGTGATTGATGTACAAAGACTGTAGAAACTGATGCTGCACTACACTTACTAGATCCAAAGCTTAAGTAAATCATTAATTTTACATTAAACAATGACTTTCATAAAAATGTTCTTACTTGGCTGTGGTATCTCAGATATTCCACGCCACCATGCATTTTTGATTAAGCAAACTACAGGATGGTGTGTTTAGGGCAGTGCTCACATGAAACAGCTGCTCTACTAATCCTGCAAACTGGCAAGATRGGATTCAGGGACAGTCCAGAATTTTGCAGTTCAGCTGGTTTTGGTTAGAATAGAGGGAGTTATCTTTGCAGGAGCTAGTGCAAGGCCATGTTTTGGATCTGCCCTGAAAGCAGCGTTCATAATTAAAAGTGAGTAATAAAGTCACCTGATTCTCTCCCCCATCTTGCTTGTAGGGAGCTTGGTTTCTGACTGCGGTTAAACCACAAAGAGATACACTGTGTTGTAAAACAAGKTTTTATGTAAGTCATGGTGACTTCCAAACTTGATCTTCTGTCAGTCTATTCCCTCAAAACTCATTTTGCCGGACTTCAGATGAACCTCAAACAAGTTGGGATCTGTTACCAGTAACTATGCCACATCAGAGGAGTCACAATATTACTTTTTACTCCAGTAAGGATTAACTTCGGCAGAACGGTAAAAAAAACCCTGTATTGGACAATTTCCTAACTGCACCACCACAGCACGAACTACCAAATATAACTGGTGTACTGGGAATGAGATCTTACCGAACGTTTGAGGCACACGCCCCCAGGGAAGCCGGGCCCGCTGTCTGCTCGGGGCCCACAGAAGGAGAGCTGACCGGGTCCGTCAGTGCCACCAACACCGCGGCGGCTCAGGCGTGGCCTCCGGTGATAGCACCCTTGCCCTATTGCTGCCCGGCGAGCCAAAAGGCCCCTCTTGTAGGGTCACAGAGATGTCTGAAGGGTTTTACCCCGGCGGGGCTGGCGAGGAGAGCGCTGGGTTGGGTCAGCAACGTCCGACGCCCTCAGACCCTGCGCGGGTCGGCTGTGCCCTCACGCCCGGCGCGCGGGGCTCGGGGCTGAGGCGGCGACGGGAAGGAGCGCGGCCCTTCATGGGATCCTTCAGCACAGCCTCGCCTTCGGRGGACCGCCAGCGCCCGCCAACAACGCCTGGAAAACACATCCTATGGAAAGTGACTGAGGGAGCTGGGTTTCTTTAGTCACGAGAAGAGGAGGCTCCGGGTGACCTCATCACTCATACAAGTACCTGAAAAAGGTTGTAGTGGGCTGGGGGCCGATCTCCGCTGCTGTGCCCACAGTGAGAGGACCAGAGGAAACGGCTTTAAGCTCAGATGGGGACTGTTCGGGTGGTCAGACACTGGAATGGGTTGCCCAGAGAGGCKKTGGGGGCACTATCCCTGGTGGTTTTTAAGAGATGTCTGGATTTGGCGCATAGTGATGCGGTTTAGACGTTTAGGGGTGACTGTAGTGGTCCTGGGTTGACGGCTGTACAGGACGGTATTAAAGATCTTTTCCAATCTTGRTGAGTCCATACCTCTATGATTCCCTGATCCCATGGCTCGGTTCTACGATTCCATTCTCACCGTTCACGGGGCGAACCCGGGCGGGGCGGRGCGGAGCGGGGCGGGGCGGGACCCACCGCGGCTGTCAGGGCGAGGGAGGGAAGGGCCGGGAGGGCCCCGCCCGTCAGCTGTTGCTGCCCGGGCCCCGATTGGCGGCGGGCGCCACSGCCCGGCCCCCGCTATAAGGCGGCGGCGCGGTTGGGGAAGGAGCTGCCGCGGCCGCAGCGAGGCTGGTGGGTGTGCGGGGGCTGTGCGGGACGGTGAGCGCGGGCAAGCGATACAGGGGCGGGAGGAAGCTCGGCTCGGCTCTGTTCTGCTGCGTGCGGGGCGGGGATGGGCTCACCGTGCTGTGAGCTGGGGCGGTGGTCGGTGAGGCGAGCAGGGACTCTCGCTGAGGTTGGAGAGGCCGCCTGAGTGCCCCCCGCCCTGGGCCGCCGCTTGCCGCTCTTTATGTCTGCGGCGGCCCATGGGAGGGTCTGCGCCTGGCCCTGCCGGGCTCCGAGCGGTGCTGGGCGCCCCACAGGCCTCGCGTGGGCCCCGTGTGTGAGTCGGGGCTCCCCCGGCTCGGGCGGCCCGTGCCGCCTCGCTCGCCTGCCCCGGGGCTCGGCCCCGTCTCCCGGCGGTTTGCAGCCGCTCCGCCGTGCTGCAGTCACAAGGCGATGCCTCACGGCTCGTCGGCGGCTCTTTGGGGCGAGCGCCGGGCTCCTCTCGGCTGGAGAGACTCGTCCCTGCTCGCCTAATGCGAGGAGTTCGGTGCGTGCTGCAGGTTATATCCAAACCGACCTTTATGATGACAATTATGGAGTTTACGGTAACGCACATTGTTAAAACTGAATCTTAATCCTTCCTCTGAATATCTGCAATGTACTGTGCTGTCTTGTGCTCTTTTCTTTTCCGGATACAAGGTGTAGGCATTATAGCTCAGTAGATGTTGCTTTTCAATAGACCTAAAGAACTTGAAACCACTTATGAGACTCTTGCCTTGATTAGCAGGTAGGTGAAACAGTAAGGGATCTTTCCCTGACAGCTTACGCCAGAGGCCAGTAGTTAAACATGATTATGTAACTGGAAAGCCAAGAGTGAAAGGCACTCAGGATGCAGAACAGCTAGAGACCAATGTAATCTCTCTCCACAGGGGAAGAGTGASGAGGAAGACTTGCCAGACAAGATCCAAAAACAGTGTGTGACCTTCGCCTTTCTAATRAGGTGACTCAGAAACTCTGCGTAGAGGACTCCTAGCCACAGCTGCTTGGTGCAGGTACGTGACTGATTCTTGAGTATCTGCTGTCTGAAGATTTGAGCTGTGTATAAAAACTATCAGAAATGTCTGGTGCTGCGTAGTTACTGTTGGAAAAAGCCTTAAAAATATCCCCAAAACTACACATTTGGAGAGCTATCTTGATTCTAAATAGGAAAACTTGTTTTTATCAAAAAACTTAATGTTGGCATCTCAACAATTTTTCTAATATATCAAGAATTAAGCTATGCCACAGGATATATACAACATGTTAGTTCTGGTAATGGAATGTCAGAAGTGGCTCTTATCATGTCAGGACAGACTTTTCATTASAGCTCCATGTGGCTATGACACTGACAGATAAAAATCTGGAGTCTGACAGATGTTTTGCCAGCCATGCAATTGCCTCTGAAGCAAACATGGTCTTAACACTATAAGCCTGTTTCCAGTTCTGCATTAACTGGCTGACTTGCCTGACAGGCAGTTACAGCATAAACCTCCTCCACTTGCTGTGCTGCTGAGAAAGCCTGTCTGCTCTTGAAACTGTCGTAGTGTCTGAAAAACATCTTAGACTGCWKTGCTCTCATCTCACCATCTTGCTGTCTTCTCTAAGCTACTAACTTCTGTGTGATTTAGCTTGRTGCAAAGCTTTAAGAGTCTTAATTAAGTCTAAGGTACTATTACATGTCATGTGGGAACTAACTGCCGTTCCAGTCTACACTGTTAGGTATCAGCTTTCATTCTAGAGTTTCTAACAGCTGCTTGAATGCAAGTTATTGGAGTACTGTCCACAGCTAATTAGGCACAGAGAACCCTTCCCTGATCTTTTATTCCTCATCAAAACTGTAATTAAGAGTTGGGAAAAGATGATTTGCATTGAAGGCTTCTGCTAAACAGCCCCCTGCTTCTAAAATAGCCTCTGGCCAAGCCCCAGCTTGTGCAGCATAACTTGGTATTGTCAGAAAGAGGTGGTATTAACTGGAATTAATGAAGAGTAACAGTGATGCCACCTTTTTTTATCTGTAAGTGGTGAAGCCTGAGMCCTCCTGCATTGTAAAGGCCTTGCTTTCTTTGGCTGGGTGCTGTATACACAAGTGTGTCAATGGTAAATTCACAGCACTGGTATTCCTAATGGGTTGTCTTGTCTTCCAGTGGCAAGARGGATGGTGTGGTGATGAGTATGCAGCATTCCTCAAAAGGACATACTAGCACAAGAAAAAAGCATTTTTCACAATTAGAAACACAAGCTGTTTACAAACTGTTGTTGGAGGCTTTTTAACTAAACAGCCTTTACTGATTCTTTTTCAAATTTTTTAAGCTGAAGGTCACTGATAGTTTTATTCTCATTTCCTTTACTATGCCCCATTTAACTTACTTTAGGTGGAATATTATAATACAATACAGTAGCTTCCACTTTCTCCCCTCCCTGCCATCCCACTCCCCCAAAGATTTAGCACTTGAACATAACTGCTGCTAAGGACTTCAGTATATKTGGGTGATCCATAGTAGATTTACTTTTGAAGCCTCTTCCTATAGCTRTGACTTGAATGGTAGCACTGAAACATGCCTGCAGGCATTAACAGTAGTGAACTTAGTAGCATAATGCCTGTAATMATGAAAAACTTGGTTTAGAAACTAATTCCAGCCTTGCACTGCATTTGTCCCCTAGCAGCCCTCTGCAATTTAAACTGCCTTTCTGTTTGTCCTTTAGTTACAGCTTCTGAATTGGATAATAAAACTTCACAAATGAATTTCTTAGTAGAAGCTGTTATTAGGCAAAAAAATAAAAGAATCAGTTGCTTATGGAAAAATAGTTTCTAGCTGATGTTTTCACTGCTCGATTGCTGCAAGAACTGAAATAGGCTATTTGCAGTTCACACCAGTGATCTGACTAATCTTGCTAATGAGCAAATATGCTCAGATGCTTGATTTGATCGCAAGTGTGGTGGGAAGAGACACAGCACTACAAATGCCACCAATTATGTATGGATGGTGTTGGCAATYCCTTTGAAGATCAGAAATTTACAGCCTCTAGTATCTTACAGTAAAAATGACAAAGGCATTGCTGGTCCTGTTAATGGAGTTTTTTTAGCTTATGTAGGCTTTAAGGGGAGAGTGTGAAACCTAGTTGCAGCCTTTAGACCAATTTAAGGGGATCTACAGAAAGCAGCATTTSCCCTGTCAAGAAAGGGATGTGGAGACACCTTAATCTGGATTTCAGTCAGTTGCTGCTGGAGGAAAGAGTAGCAAGGTTGGGGCTAKATGTCTAGAAAATAACACGTATTCCAAAGGCCACTCCAAGTTCTTATTAATACAGTTAYAATGTGCAGATGTGCAGTGCCTGCATGAGAAGTAAGGTAAACTATCTGTTATGCTGATGTTGTTCYGTTTTGGCTGGATCAAACAGTGCTGCTGTTCAGACATGCCCTGAGGAAAATGCACTACATGAAAGTCACTCTTAATCACCTCACCTGATCACCCTGTGTTGAATAAGCATTGCAAGGTGATTATGACAAATCTTGTGCTTCTCTGGCTGCAGTGGGCACAAGGCCCTGCTGAGGGTATGTGCTATGGTCAGGTTTGGTTTCACTGCTCAAGCAAAATTGGGTTTGCAGAATTTGACTGGTTCTGTCAGATAAACTATAGCAATCAACAACTTGTAGTGTACAGGGCAGGAAATGTAACCAGTGCCTGCAAGTTACGTCACATYGGACTCTAATGACACATGCTGAACTTCTCTGTAGTTGGAGGTATCMTTGCTGAAATGGTGAYACRCATGGCTCTCTCATCAGAAAACAAACTTAGTCTCYAGCCTGAGCTGTTTTCGTAAAGATCCTGCACTGTAATTGCCTTGACTCATGCTGAAGGGCATGTGGTGCAGTGGGTAACACTCAYTGTAACCCAATGGTCCTGGCTCACGGTGGATTAAGATGACTTCTCCTCAGGGGTTTGTATGAACATGCTGCACTTGCAGCTGAGACTGCAGCCTTGATGGTGAGGAAGAGCCTTTCCTGGAAAGGTGTATGTGACCCTCAACAGACTGGCAGCCAGAAGTTACTCCTGTTACCCCACTGGCCAGTCGGTGGGTACAGGTCAGGAGAAAGGAAATGTGCACTTACACAGCTGGCCTCTAAGGACTGCACCTTTTGTACCTGAAATGGCAGCATTGAGCCCTAATCTGATTATGACTGTTTTAGGAAAGAGATGTTCCTGGATAGGACTGGCTCTGGTCTCTATTAAAGGCTTCCAGGAGTTTTTGTTTTGTTGTAGAGCTAGGGTAGTAGGAAAGAAATGGTAATGAATGAATGACTAGTTGAAGGAAGGAAGTGAAGCTATCAGCTTTGTAAACAATAACTGAAACTGAAGACAAGGCTCATATGACTTTTTAAATGGGGTTGTGACTTTGGAAGGGGAAGTAGCAAAAGACATTACCTGTACATTTTTTTTGTGCTGCTCAAACTACAGCAAACTAAAGAAGTCCTGGAGCTCTTCCAGCTTCCTGCCTGCTGCCTCTCTTCCARTTCCAGCTGCACTCCTAACAGTTGCCTTCTCTTATAGTTTTAAAGCCGCTAAGAGGAGCAGAAGCTTAAAATAATGATATTTCCATTATGTTTCGTTGGTCTTAAATATAGGATACCTGCTTCTTATGAAAAATAGTAACATATGTTTTATGTACATTTATCAGCTCAATGAACAAACAATTAACTACTGTGCACTCTGCCCTTTTAGGCAGACCAGTGTTACGGACAAACTTAAGAGTAATGCATTACCATTGCAATTACCTTCACTATTAACTTACCAATCCTGAAAATCTTAGTACAGAAGAAGGATGTTTGTAAATTTAATTTTAAAAAGGGTGAGACACTTAAATGTACTGTTTATGTAGAATTCCTTGAGGAAAACTAAAGATAGCTGAATTGCTATCTTGTCATGGATTTGAGATATTTCTCRTGATACAGCATTTGTATCAAACCTTAAATCTCCCTAAACTGTATAAATCCCATACAGCCTTCTGCTTTGTCTAACATCTCCTAGTAAAAACTGTTACCTCTTAGTAGGCTGACCCTGTGCTATCTCAGCTAGCATGACAAGAGCCAAAGTGTGGTTCATTGAATCTGTGACAGTGCAGCACAAAACACTGAGTGCAAGAGGGTCRTGTGCCATTGTGGAGGATACTAGCTATGAATATAATCTTGCTGAGTGTGGTAAAACTGCACAACTTCATTATTTATTTGTAACCCTACAGGAGTTTGAAGATGTATCAAGACTGACAGTGAGGAGGTAAGAATCTCCTTGAAGAAGAGTTCGACCTGAACTACTGGCCATGTCTATCATGGATCACAGCCCCACCACTGGYGTGGTGACTGTCATTGTTATCCTGATTGCTATTGCAGCTCTGGGGGCCCTGATCCTGGGCTGCTGGTGCTACCTGCGGCTGCAGAAGATCAGCCAGTCTGAGGATGAGGAGAGCATTGTGGGCGAAGGAGAAACCAAAGAGCCCTTTCTGTTGGTGCAGTACTCTGCTAAAGGACCCTGTGTGGAGAGGAAAGCTAAGCTAACTCCGAAYGGCCCAGAAGCACACAGCTAACCTGGGGCAACACGTGCAGATGGACTGTGCTCATGATGTGTGTAACCAGCAGAARCATCTCAATACTGTGAAGAACCTGGTCACATTCACACTACTCAACAGAAGACACCCTGATGAGAATTAAGCTTTCTTTGCAACTGCATGGACTGAGAAGTTGCACTTTGCATTGACCATATATCCCAATTCCTCTATGGCAGGAGCTAAGTTGCCTGGCGCAATGTCCATTGCCAGCAGTGGGCACAGGGATATACTGGTGTGAAGAGACTACTACTGGTTTTTGTTACTTGAATGTTTAGCTGAGCCTATTTTGATGGAGCTGCTACTGTAATGTCAACTACTTTACAACTGTGAACTGTAAATAGGCTGCCAGAAACTTCCTGCTTTGTGTTCTGTAGCATATGGGAATACGATGCAACTGTATATAATACACAAGGGGACTCCTGAACCACAACCATGGATGGGATGGATTCCAGACCTTCAAAACCAAATCTGCAGCTAAGGCTCGCTTCTGCTACTAGATTGAGTAGAGTCAGAACTCCTTCTTTGAACAGTTAATTGGACTGATGCAGAACACTTAATTTGAAAAGAAGGGACAGGCCTTCAGTAATATGCTGAAGGAAGAAACAGGAGCTATAGGAAAGGAGGAGAGCTCCTTTAGTTGCAGCTATGGTGATTCAACTTTGGCTGCTAGAACCAAGTTCTCTATGTAGCTACTGCAAGGAAACTGCTATTTTGATGGATTCCAGCCTGGGAACTAATGATGGATACTGAGCCCTCAGGGAAAGTCCAGAAGGTTTCCAGAGTTTGAAATGGCAGTAGAGCAGGCTTTTCTCTTCCATAGGTCTATGTGCTGAAACTGCAGAAGTGGTTATTTTGCAAAACTGGTGTAAGTGCAACTAGTATGAATTCTTCCCAGAACCCTGGTTTGTGTACTTAGCAGATAGGGTGTRTGTTAACAGCCCGTTATAAAAAGGCATTTTAGTCTACAGACAGTCAGCTCTAGAATTCAGTTCATGTATCCTGTGTATATTTTGATTTAACTACTACAACAGGAGAAGTTGCAGTCTTTTCTACTGTTGACAGGGGTATGGGGTATTGCTGGTCAGTTTGTAGAAGTTTTTAATTAGCAATGGGCAAGTGYTCCCAGATAATATACATCTCCTGCACTGTGCTGCAGTTCAGCTGTAGGAACTGTAAAAATGTTTTAAATGGAAGTTCTGGATCTCAAAGGTTTGGGGGGAGGATGGGAGACAGAAAGGGGAGAAAGAACAGCACTGAGCGACCACTGGCAGCTTATATAGTCTAAAACTCTTGGTGTAGGCAAACATGCTTAGAGGCCACTGGCCTGTTTTTTATTACTTTATATGTGGCCTCCTTTGCATACTGGTATTTTTAAACACTTAACTGCCTAGCCTTAATTCAGCTAGAGGAAGCATTAGACTGGCTTTTTGGACCTGTACTATAGAATAACTAAGGCCTAACAAGCTTGCCTGAGAACTTTAACTATATGCAAGACAAGAATGGCCTAGACAAAAAGTTGTCCCCTTCTTCTACACTAAGATGTAGAATTSCATTGTTAATGTTACATTTGTCTTTTTTTAAATTCAAAATCTGTAATTTGAAGCAAAATGAATGCTGTCAGTAGCAAAGAAGTAGCAAAAAGCTCCTGCTGTTGTCTCTTGAGTACAACACATGGGGTAYAGCTGATAGATGCACTTACACATGCTTTTTTAAGATACTACTCTCAAGACACTTGCATGTATAGCCAGAACTGTACACTTAAACTGCTGTATTCCTGACCTCTTAAAAGCAAAGAAAAAAAAAAGATTAATTCAGTAAGACTTCCTTTAGTTTTCAGCAGAGAACAGTTCACACATGGCTCTTGTGGTTTCCAGGACAGTCAGAATACCAGTATACAAAAGTGATACAAAGTGCTGAAGTTCTAGAACAGAACAGTTGTAGCAAGATGACTTTGTCCATTCAAGTTTACTGATTACACAGATGAAKTATCTCAATTTTAATTCAGCAAAGAGAATGCAGTGTAAAGGGCAAACTTCAGAAACTATGAAAAAGTATAAATCAAAGGTCTAATTTCTCTTCTAGCAGCTGTAAGAGAAAGCCAGTGAAAACAACTGGTCCTTAGTCAGAGGGGCTTCACACTGCTGCCCCTAAAAACCAGTGTCTTTAATTTAAATGGATAGGTGTTTGCAAGTTAGTGCAATAGTAAAGTGCAGAAAGTGTTTTTCATTCTCCTCTTAAGATGGGGGTATCGAATACATTGTTCAAGTATACAAAAATATTCCATTTGATTTTTCTTTTTCTAGATCATGTTGGGGAAAAAGTCTTTATTTACAATGAATGTCAATAAAATTTGCATAAATACCTACCCAATACTGCATCATCTGACTTGTGTAAGCAATTATTCTGTCCTATTTCCACTACTGTGCTCTGTCTCTATGATATCAATATTATCAATCCTTTTTTCCTCTAATGTGGCAGTAGCTGTTGAAARTGATATATCATTATCTTCAGAAAATGTTTGCTCAGATTGAAGGGGTTCTTTAGTTTCATCTTTGCTCTGTAGCTTTCCTCCCCTTGCTGCCACCAGAATTCTCAGTAAAGCATTCTCTTTAAGGAGGTTTTCTGATGCATCAGCTAATTCTTGAAGCTTTTCAGCCATTTCTAGCAATTCTTGATTTTTCTGATCATATGTGGCCTGTAACTGCTCACTGTGGAGCTGCAGAGTCTTGTGCTGCTTTTCCAGTGTGTGTTTTTGTTGCTGTAGTCTCTGCTCCTCTCTCCTGGCTTCAGAAAGCTGTGYTTCAAGCTGGTCATGGGCCTGATGAAGGGCACTAATTTCTGATCTTAACTTCTGAATTTCTCTCTCTAAGTGTGAGATGTGTCCTTGCTGTAGAACTGACTCTTTRTGTAGGCATTCTTTGGTACAGGGCTCTGATGAAGAAAGACTTGAATGATGTAAAATAAATTTCAGGAGATTAGGAAGGTTAACTGAAAAGTCTTCAGGGAACTTCACACTTTGCTCCTTCCTAAAAAGACACAACATGTTAATAGTAAAATTCTCAGGAAAGTTAAGCAATGACAATTTTATCTTAGCATCTGCTGTTCAACTCCAGTTTCATATCTTAGGTTTTTTTAACAAGCAGGGTTAGTACAGCAGCTAAGAGAAACCTAAACTCATGTAATAAAGATGAAGGACATGGATTTCATGAACCCTTTTCCCTGTATTCTAGCTGGGGTGCTGTAAGTATCTGCACATGATTATAGTTGAGAAAAAAATTCTGCTCAATTTCAGAAAACTGATTTTACTCTTAAAGAAGTATCCCAATCATGGATAATGAGCTTGAAGTACATATAGCAGCATCACTGTGTGATCAGAGCACACTGACATTAACGTTTGTAACTTAAAGGATGACATTTAATTGTTCCTAACTCTACATTTATAGTTAGAATTCAATTCCAGAGGTATAAAGCTACCTGATGGGAAATGATTATTTTGAACTGTAAGTTATCCTGGAAGCAGTAGCTGAGTGTGTTCCATCTSAAAGGYATTGCAAGGGAGCAGTTTGCTTTTAAACAGTAAGTCACTTCAGTCAGAAGTAAGGCCCTTTTGCAATCAAAAAAATACATCTCTTTACTTGTTCCTCCTACTGCTTCGTCTTTATGTCAGAGGTGSTGAAGGAAGCAAACCAAACAAGGTTTTCCTGTTGGTTTTTGTTGGTGTTTTTCCCCCCTGAAGCTGTGAATACTAAGCCCAGTGTATGGAGCAGGTAAGCCCCCTGCTTTCTGTAGCAGCATAAACTGTTCCAACCTGGCAAGAGAGGCCAGGAACAGCAAGTACCAAATTTCTTCCTCAAGCCTACCAACCACCACAAACACCAGCTCCAGCTGTGACAAATGTTACAATTACTGCCCTTTGTGGACTCTGTGTACACATATCGGGCTAAACTGTCCTCTGAGGACTACACTGGAACTAACTCTTGATCTCCTTCTGAACCAGTTCCATCTTCTGCCTTTCAGTCAGCATAAACCAGCATAACACAAGTTCACTTCCTCCTGCAGCACAGCCACTTCCACCTCACTATGTGTAACTGAGAAGCCAGCTAATTATTTATTTGTATCTGCTCCAGCTTTGCCAGTCAGCAGCATACTCTGTTTCCTGAGGCAGCCACTAAAACCAAGAAGAAAAGCTCAGTTTACTTCCCCTTAGCTGTCAAATTCATGACTAAGGTAATGGTATGTAGCATACAGTCAGATCTGGGTTAATTACATAGGTGAGAAAAAAGACACAGAATAAGCCCAAATGAAAATCGCTGCAAAGCAAGAAAGCCTGATTGAAGTATAATGCCTAAAGCCTACTGGTGCTTCTGCACAATACACACCACAGACAACCTGTGTCCCCTTGTGTGTGACATTGTGTTCTGAATTGCTTAYAACGTGCATCTAGAATGGCAGTTCCTCAGTTACCAATTAAACTTCCCTCAAAAATGCCTTCTGTGAAATSCAAGTCATAAGCATGTGGGATATAAAAATATTTCATTTGCTGAAAACTGTCTATTGTACTTCAGGTAGAAGACAGACACCATATTTTRTCATTAGCTCAAGAACTTCAGTCAGATGAGGCTCCTGCTCATCAAGATGAAGCTATTTCTGGGAGAGTAAGCAAGAAGAGTTTTTCTCCCCTGCAGACTTATGATTATCTACCAAGTTACTCCTGTAATTGCCATCAGCAGTTTCTCAGCTGACAATCAGCTCACATCCCAGATTAATGAATCATGACATGATTTAGGCAAAAAAYAGTCTACACTAAATCAAAATTGACTCATTATACTGTGGTAATATTTTACTACATCATCATCCATTTTTATTGATCAAAACCACAGYGCGTATCAAAGAAGCTAAAAGGCTATTTAAAACAAATAGCAGAACAAAATATTAACAGCATGTGGTGGAAAGAAACTGAGAATGGAGTTAATTTGCAGAAATTGTCTCATAAGGCAAACAGATGAGAAGCTGCATAAAAAGTCTTAATATGAGGTGCCTTTATATCCAAAATTAATATATGACTACTCTAGTAACGCTACAGAGGCTACAAACACTGTCAGATCCCAATTTTCTTAATGACCTGCATGCAGCAAAATCTAAAAAACACTGGAGAGGAAAAGCAGGAGTGAAAGCAATGACTAGAGGTAAGGTACCTTTATGAAACCAGYTGGAACATTAGAAAAATAATCTTAYTAAAACTACTCAGTCTGTTCCTCCAGAGACAGCCTAAAGCATTACAGAGACCAAGATAAAATGAGTACCTATGAAAAGAAATAGTGACACGATCATTTGGAAGTGGGGGTGACTCAGAACTGATCTAAATGCAGCTGTTTTTGTACTGGATTTAAAGAGGAACGGCAAAACTTAAGGTCCAGGTTTAAAGATCTTGTGATAGGTAACTGCCCAGTACCAAAATCTGAATTCCCATTTGCTGGTGATAGGAGTCCTCGAGGGAGAAGGGTAGAAATCTGTAACTGTTGGTTGGGTTATTTTGTTGTTTTGCTGGTGGTTTTTTAAAATTAGGTTATGAAGTAAGAATGCATTTACGGAAATTAATTACTGTTTAGCTTTTTTCTCTAAGACATGTAACCAGATAATTACTGCAGCTTAGTCACATGGAAGTTAAAAATCCACAAGGAAAAGAATTATATTACCTCCGMTGAGGAAAAAATAATATGGTTGGGAGACGGTCTGTCATAAATTCCCAGGGAAGGTCATTTCGAGTTACATCAATTCTGTGAGGAAAAGACACACTGATGAAGAGAACAGCAGATGAAAAATCTGCATCTTCTTGAAGAACACCATTTTAGGGATTTGGAAGATGCAAATTTAAGTATCTGTGAAAGTAAGTCTAAATGTGTTATGCCAGAAATACATGGTGCATRTGAGTCAGCAGAATTAATTAACAATACTGTCAGTTTAACAAATATCTGTGGTATTTTTTCTCTAGAAAAATATGTTCAGTATTGCAACTGCTCTCAGCCAGCCATTAAATCCCAGTCACTCACTGTGTACACACTGCACAGGTTGTGTACACACCTTCCTCCTGAGACAGACATGCCAAACATAAGACAAGTTATTTCTATTCATTAATTTGTTCCCTAAGTTTTTCCTCTCTCAATACTGTCCCCTTGAGCAGTTTGGGGAGTAAATTACTTTGCTTCTTCCAAGGACAAGCACATTCTTAAAGGCACATTTTTTATCTAAAGCTTGGTGGAGAAAGGTTCACCAGATTTTCTGAATTAAACACTCAGTTCAACTGTTTATTATGGTTTTCTTCTGCATTTTAGGCTTTCTTTGATCACTAATAAAATTCTTATTAATTACAAATGATTACAGAACAAAACAGACAATCACATCAGTAATACTGCTGTGAAAATAATGGAGCAAATGAGAGAACTTCAAAGCTGGGCAAGAAAATGGGTGTTGAGAAYAGCATCACATCTGTGGCAATGAAGCCACAATCATAAACAGCTGATGAAACTCCGGGTTTTTAATTGATTYCTTTTTTCTCTACGTCTCCTGCTGTCTTCTGGACTAAGTTCAGTCAGAATCAAATAAAGATGCAGAGCAGGTGTTCTAAGTATTTATGCATTATTATCACATATGCACACAAGTTGCACTGAAACATTAAAAAAACCTGGAAATGCCAAAGAAAAATATGTCTTGTATGTATTTAAAAATATTTTAACCTATATATAAAAATGTACATTATACACATGCACATATAGACATAAATATATTTCTGTAAACTGCTTTTGGCTGGGATGGAGTTAATTGTCTTTACAGTAGGTTGTAGGTGGCTGTTTTAGAATTGTGATGAAAATGGTGTTGCTAACAAAGATATATATACAAATAGCATATTACTATTTGCTACAAACAATYAGAAAGTTATGGATTCATTTCCTGATATTAGGAAGTTTCAAGGTTAATTGCAGAGTTCAAAAAATAATTTTAATGAAAGTGGATAACTACTGCAGTGAGATTGAAAACCACCAAATCTATACAAAGGAAAACAGAACAATGCATTCAAAGAGAAATGAAGCAGATCACATTCACATCTATATTGCAAGRCTGTAGAGAGAAAAAAAGTAATTATTTTCTAGACTTTTGACCTCAATGATCTCACATTATTCTGGAGATATGAAATTAAAGTATTTTTTACCTTGCCACAGTGAAACTGTCAGGAGGCAAAAGCCGAGCAAGYTGAATAAAGATGTGATTTAGAGAAGCACAGAATCCACACCACTGTGCATAATAGAGYAGCAAGACATTCTGGAAAATGAAATGGAGAAGAGTTTGGTTATCTATTCGAGTTAATCTGCAGAAAGGATGACTAGTTTTTGCAACATCTAGAAAGGGAACTCTTGAAAGCATATTTTTTCCTCATATTAATAAACTTCATTATAAGTTATTCACTGCTGCCCTCTGACTACTAAGTTAACACACAAAATTCTTGAGGAATTCTCTTTCCATGAACTCAAAATTAAAAGATTATTTAGTTTAGGATCATTCCTATTAAGTGAAAATGCGCCAAACTTTACTACACTTCCCAAAATTCTTCTGCAATCTTAAATTCCCATATATCCAACACTGACTGTACACTTCATATGGAGGGGGAAAAAGCATATCCAGACTTCTGCTTTCTGCCTCTAACKAGCAAAGCATGAGCTAGGACTGCTGGAAACCAACTGAGATACAGACATTCACTGCAGACTTGAATGACAACAGATAAATCCTTACTATCACATACTTTTGAAGATCGAGGTAATTTAAGTGTACTCAGGATGACATCTTATTTTCATGGCATACAATTGGAAAGCTTTTGAATTCTTACAAAACATTATATTTTAAGAAAAGTAAGAATAGCACATCAATATAAAAGACTGAGACCCCCTCCTTCAAATCTGTGCCATTATCTACAAGAAAGCTTTTGAGTAATGAGGTGTACCTTTGCACTCAGAAACACAATCTCATGAAAGGTGTTAGTAGTCACTTCAGTGATCACATGCTGTTCATGAAAATGGACTGAAGGGTCATCAACCAGATGCCTTTTCAAGGGACTGTAGAGAACACTGAAATTTTTAATGAAGTTCTCTGAAATGAAATTGGTATAAAACAAAGTTACTTCAGAGGTGATTTTGGCAGTCTTTTCTTTGGAATTCAGAATTTACRGAGAAAATGCAAACTCAAACCTGGTTTCATGTCATTAATTTCTGGCAGTTGGTATCAACTCTTGAATAACCACAACTGATGTGAAAACAAGATTAAGTTTCACTATTTTAGWTTTTTTTTCATTTTGTTCATTACAGTCTTGTCACTCGCCACACCAGAGTTCAATCTTGTGCCAATGTGCTACAATAATAATTCTCCATTCTCCAAACCACACACCTGCTAAGTCATAAATAGTATCCTCTCTCCATTTTTTACCTTCTACATTGTCTTGAAAGGCTCCCACGTTTATTTGCATTTATTCTTCCATTTTTGATTACTCTCTGCAATTCTTTTCTTTTGACCTTTAATTACTTGCTATWTGCATGCCAGTATGACTGGCCCCCTTTTGTCTACAATCACCTTCTTTGTTCTTTCTCCTTAACTTTAAGATATTTAACAAGTAGCTGGCCACTGGTAAAAATCTGAAAGAAGCTCCAAAGCCTTTAAATATCTTCAGCTACACTACTCTGAGTCTGCACTACTTTCTCTAAATTCTCCAGGATATCAGCAATATCCTTCTTTTATTTTCAATAGTGAAATAGTATTCTGTGCATTAAAGAATAAGAGTATTCAATAATCAAGACAAAAGGTAAAATATGAAAAGCAGTAAATATTGTTTCATCAAATAGAAACACCCTGTGCTTGTACTTCCAGCACAAAAACTAAGCCTTAGGAAAACTGGCACTTTTGTACAGACATACAAAATACCAGATCATCAAGTTTATCTCTGAAATGCAAACAGCAGTACATTTAGCTCTTTGTTCAGCATTTCATTAAATTCTGACAGAAGGCCAAAACAGGTTTTTTTTTTCTTTTTAGATGTCCTGATCTGGAATATCTAGGCATGATTAAGTAGTAACTGAAAGRAAGGGGTTAATTAAAAGACATATTCCTGAATTTCTATAAACCRTCTGTAAAGACTGAGATCTGACAGAGGTATTAAGCACCAAACTGTTTTGATAGTATGAAACATTAGAAGTTAAAATCTTAAAGAAGTAAAACAAAATTAAAATAAAAAGCACAAAACCCAAGWATAAATCAGAGACTCCTCGACCAAGTATGCAGAGCAAAAGTTTTCTAGAAGTTCAAATGATGGAACAGAAATACACTGAATCTTACTCTGCACAGAAACCCTCATCATTCTCAGGAAATCCTGTGACCTAAAACATGTTTGAGACAGAAAGTACTGGGAGCAGAAAGGGGAAGGAAATTTGTATGTCTTCATTCTGATCTTAATATTTCCTAAGTATCCTGTTACGGTCACTGAGGTTTTTGTTTGTTTTTTCAGAGTCTTTTCCTGGAGGGTTTGGGATAGAGACAGGATAYAAGGCTACATGTGATCCTTAATAAGAACATGGCTATTTGTTCCAWTGTGCATATTTTTGTACTTAGATTTATGGCAAAAAGGAAATGTAATTAGTGCTATAAGAAGTATATAGATACATTTTCTTGGGCAAATTATTTTAATAAGTAAATTTTCTTCCATGCTTACTTACACAGCTAACATTACAAAAACAAAATTTTCTGAAGGCAGACTCAGTTTTGCACATCAGCATGACAGGCAAATGCACATGGTTAGGAACATTTTGTCTTATTCAAGAACTGCAAACAGATGAGAAATGAAATCTTTGGCTTATCTGGTTCAGGTTTTTTTCCTTTTTTTCTTCCTCCTCCAATTCAGASAGAAGGTTAAGAGCATTGGCAGATTTGGCCACAACTATTTCAGAGCTCTACCTTGCTACCTTGAAAACACACACACTTTTCAAAATAAATTTAACACAATTTAAGCTGGTTCCAGAGGACAAGAGGATGGGGAAGTCTCTGTGGATAAGTGGTCAGTACCTCCCAAAATTCTGTGATATTTCATTACACAGAAGAGCTGAACAAACACCAACACCACCATTAAYATACAAATGTCTTCTGTAATATCAAATACATTACATTAACTGAATTTTTTTCCACATGCAAATTAATTTAGATTTTACCCATTCCATCAATACACCAGGCAGTCAAGAATCACACACTCTAAAGTTCACTTCTTTTAAACCAAATTACTTATGGTATATGGAACTTACTTCTTACATCACCTACAATATTATTCTGTTCTAGTCAACAGACTCATTCATAACTGCTTGCATAAWTACTAAATAGAATAGCATAAATTACAATACCCAATATTAACTTCACAAAGTAGTCTCCCTGTTAAAATGGCATTAAGTTTTCCACTCYCACTTGGAAACATAATTTTCTGAATTCAAGCATTTGTATAGTGGATACAATACCCAGGGTAGGTCCAACAAGTGAYGTATTCTGGTCCAGGACATAGTGCACTTCCTCTTTCAGGTCAACAATGGCAGCAAATTCCTTAAGATGAGTAGATCTTGATGCTCCTAATCTCTCTGCGTATATCCAAAAAAGATTTGAATCCAGCAGGTAGAGATTCAAGGTTTTGTTGGTCCTGCAGCTCAGACCAGTAATGTTCGTGCTACTAATATTAAGGTCAGGAATAAAACAATTCCTATCCTCAATGTGAGGAATAGAAAATTGAGTGTWATCTTTCTTCCCATGGGAAGAAAATGCTACTTTGGGGGTCTGAAAGATGGTCTTCTCAGAACTAATGAAACTTAAAAAATGCCTGTTTACTGTCCTGCAACATGCAGTGTAATAGCTAAAGGGACTATAGAAACTTAAGAAATTGCTGCATTCTATGGTATTTGATATTACTTGATAAAAGGTATGTTCCTGGAGGTAGAAAGAGTCCAAAGCTGCTTCTATCTCTAAAAAGTTACAGTGTGGCACATGGACTTTATTTGGTTTGACACCAAGAGTCTGGTTAACACAGAGCTCACAGACATTGTGAGTTCTGGAGATTGAATGCCACTGTGGAAGCACCACCGTGTTACAGCACGGGTACTTGGCTATGGAAAATGGTTCCGAGAACTTCAGATGTGCATCTGTCACAGAAGAATCAAAAGCTGGTGAATCAGAGTCTCCTAAGTGCTGAAGATCTGGCTCAGCTGCCTGGCTTTTATTACACTTGTGGTATTCCAAGGCCACTTTGGTAATCTATGGGGGAAAACAAAAGATAGAAAAAAAAAAATCACGATTAGCTGTATATAGTTCACCCAACTGCAATTATCTGTTGCAGGTTTAACAACAATTATATGCAATTTAGAGACAGAATTTCAGAAACATGAAGCTGACTCATCTTTTACAATGAATTACRGGGGCTCTAACTTGACAACAAAGTTAAACTTTCAGATTTTCAGCATATAAAAACAAGAGTCACTTTCAAATCTTTTTCAGTCCACGACATTGACTACAAAGTCCTCCATGCATTGTATTTACTACAGCACAATAACACTACATTTTATGGTTAAATCCCACTACACAAAATATTAACGAGTAGAGGCTCCCGAATCTCTGTTATTTTTCAAGAGGAGGAGAAATTAAATTACACACACTGCTTACAGAAGAACACTTTGACAGAAACTGCTATAATTATAAAAGGRATGCAGAAATATCACATCCAGGAGGGTTGTTGTGTCACAGGATCATCAGTATTATCATGTGGTCTACAGCAGCACTTTGTTACAGTCTTTTAGAATTAGYTGTTAATGAGTTTTCATCCTGAAAAATGCTTAACTGAACACTTGAAAAAAACCTGTCCCCTGACACTATAACCTATCCTGGAGATTTTTACTACCTAGAGAAACATGAGAAGAGATGATGAAAAAAGCCAACAGATTTGCAGTAAGAAATCTCATTTCAGTGAGCTGTGATCAGGAAGAGAAATTCGSTCTGAGATATTTCAACATACAACTTGAGAGCCTTGTTCTCTGCAACTGCCTTACAGTCAAGTGGTTTAATTTCTTGATGAAACCCACAGGCTGGTTGCAGTAAACAGCTTTTCCCAGGGTAAACAAGTTGCGTAATATCTCAAAGCGAAGCTATACAAGGACAAATGGAATATTTTGTATCTCATTTCAAATTTTGATGTAGATGAACACTGTTATTTARTAGAGTGAAATTTGAAACAGAACATCCATCTTTATGCTGCACTGATTTTATCTAAGTAAGTGGTACCTATTACTAGAACATTTGCTCTGTAACAAGTACCATTGAATTTTGCCTGCCAAACAGAAGACAGGTTACTACAAGAGAAATGGCAGCTCTTTTTCAGGCATAGATTTCCTCAACCCTATTTTGTAGCAATCTTGCATAGCTTTTATYGTGCCTATTTAGTTTGGCTAAATATTGTATCATAAGGTACTTCCCTTTTTTCCTTTTGTTTCAGACACTGCAATATTAATTGAGCCTCCCTGTGGAAACTGCACATTCCAGGGCACAGATGCTGTGTAAGTAAGTCAGCCCTACCATCAAAACTAGGCCTGCTTTTGGTCTTCCACAAACGCTTGTCTGTTGTACCACACTGGGCTTAGAGCTACATGATCACCACTGGGATGTGCAGCTTTGTCTTATACCAAACTGGATGATGTATTCCAGCTGAAAAATAGCCCAGGGACAAAAAACTAGTTTTCAGCCAAGTTAGTTTCCCTATCTCATTTCTGCACAGTTCCACAAACTCCTGTCCTAGGCAGCTCAGAATGGAAATAACAGCAGAGGAAGAGAAAATTGGAAGGTCACTAAGGAAGCACATGCACCTCTAGAAGGACAGGAGAGGAGAAACACAATGGGGTGGACAAAACACACAAGACTTCAGCTCCAGYTGGCAAAGATCTGCATTTCTTACACAGAACTCACGACAAAAAGGAAGAAGTCAAGGAAGAGTTAGATCCTGGTTCTAAACAGCTGTTGAATGAGACAAAGGCACCTTTGTGGGGGATGCAAACCAGTGTAAGGGATAATATGGCTTGAGAAAGTGGTTTTAAACAAAATTAGATACTTGGAACAGTGAAATAAAATGAGGCATCTGTCATAATTAAGCCCAGATCCCTGACTACAGCTCTCAAGTTTTAGTATTTTTGAAGTAAAAAAATAGTATTTCACTTACTTCATCTAAAAGAGGATGAATTTCTGCTAGAGGATTGTAAGGTAGAAATATGAGAAGTGCTGGTCCTTTCTTCAGCTCATTGTTTAGAAGAAGGCTTTTCCCACCGTGTGGTCTCAGCCAGCGTATGAGCATCTCCCGATTTTCCAGGGCCCACTTGCAAATATTCTCAGCAGTGAAGTTCATGATGTCTTTTGGATAGATCTTGAAGGGGGAAAAGTATTTCTTTGTCCTTGCTTGATTTATTTACAAATGCAATTCTTCATTATGGCATTACTTTGTTACTGTAATGGCTAGAACTCTCTTTCTAAATTAATGACATTACTTCAGCAAACTTCAGCATTTTGTACACCCTTTCCTTTTGGAAAAGTTTTTCAAATGCTCATCAGATTATAGAAAATTCCACAAGCACAAAGGATCCTTCCAGGGAAACTCCTCTTTATTTTTACTATATTACTACATCTTTATAATCTGGACTTTTCTCAATAGTACAAATTTTCTTTGAAAGAGTTCTAAGCTAGTTTGATTTACAGAATATTTATTATTATTGTATAATAAAAAGGCTCACAGCGTCTAGGATCAATTTTAATACATTAAGGCAAGTTTATCTTAAATAATTGGCATAGACAAAAGTAATTTTATGTTATTGGACCTAAAATGTCTGTTTTCCCTAGTCTGAGTTGAATAAAATACACATCACAATACCTCTCTTCACAAAGTTTCCATTCACGATACCAGTGTGGGTAGGTAGTGTCTCTATGCCAAATAACAAATCYGAAAGTTATTATTTTCAGCCTTAGTTTTTCAAAAACAGGGCATGTAGGGTAAAAGTTATTATAAATTCAACTGACTTAATTTGCMTGATTTTTCTAATCAGCGTCATGTTACACTTTAAAACCACAATGCAAGTTTTCACTATACCTACTATCCCTCCACAAAATCTTTGTCCATATCCTCATTCAAATTCAAGTCTTCTAATTCTGATCCCCCGAGTATTTCTGTAGCATGTGAGTCCCTAGAGCACAGAGCAATACTCACGAGAGATGTGTTGGCGTGTCTGTGCAGATACACACTGCCAGGATGTACCAGGGAAATCTCCTCTGCCACACGTTTATCTGTGATGACTCCAAAGCGTACTGWCCCAAGGTAATCTGAAAGGACAGATTTTSAATCTTTARATGTAATTACCCACACTGAACTCTCCTGAAAGTCCTGGAACACCACCCTCAAACCCTCAAACCAGAACACACAACAGTGCTTTGTAAAGGCACAGAAATCTGTGAACAGAGACCACCAATACAGGTTACTGACACAAAACAAAGAGGGCAAGAAGGACAAATGTGCTCCTCTTCWGCACTCCAGATATAGAATACGTTAACCTCAATTGTCCAAATTCTTGATTTGCTTATTAAATACAATATCTGGTATCACAGATGTATTTTGCTATGGTTTATGGCATCTCAAAAACTAAGATGATACATGTAAGGGAAAGGAATGAACACTGTTTAAGTGATGTACATTTACAGTAAATATGTATTATGTAGAAATATTTATCCCACATTTCTCAGTTTGTACACATAAAGACAGACTGCTTATCTTTATGTTGCAGAGAACTAATTCAACATATAAATGTGAAAATCACAGAACAAAATATAGAACAGGCTCTTTATCACATCAGTGGCACAGTGAAAAATAACAGCAGTATCAATCTCCTTCATTTGCTGACAGGAAGGAATATTCACAAAATGTATTAATCTTAACTTTAAGRAAGTTCTATCCAAAATTCAGGACCMAAAAGSAGRTATTAATCATCACAAAGTTTGCCTGTGTAAACACAGACAAGMSRTTTTGWATTTTAGATKATCAGTGCAAAACAGGATGGGGAGAAAGCCCTTCTCAGCTGCCTTGTAGCAGCTCTGTAACTCCAGCCAGGACAGTACTTTACATAATTCGGTTACCAAGCGCTGACACAGTCAAGTTCACCCCACTCCTCTGACACTGCATGTGTTGCACAGGACAAAGACCAAATTCAACTGAAACMGAGTGCTGGTCTGGTCATGATCCTGTGTGGGCTGCAGCTACACATGTGGGGGAACTCTGCCCTGGTGCATCCTTCAATAGCAGCCTGCCATATCCTTTATTCCATGAGGGCTGAGCACACAGGAAGCTTTTYATGTAAGCAATCCTCACACTGTAATGAGACAGTCTCAGATAACCATGAAGAAACATTGAGAAGGGATTAATTCCTTGGTTATAAAATATTACAAAAAAACTACTGAAGCCCTTTTACATAACTCATTCACAGACACATTAAGTTATGAAAAGGAAGCTTTTACCTTTCTTTAATGAATGTAATGCTGATGTGAAGAATGTTAAATAACCAGGTGGCTGAGGTGAAGCATTGAACTCAAAAAATCCCACAACTCCAGGCTGAAATAATAAGAATTAGAATTACTTAAGCTATTTTCAAGTAYAAATATATGGGACCACAGTAAAATGCAACAGACTCTTAAAAGACAACGTTTACTGAAGAGCAGTCACTTTATGCTGCAATAAAAATTTTAATATTAAAAGACTGAATCAAAATCAGTTCTCATTCAAAGAATGAAGCTGCCATTCAAAAGCTTAGAGAGAGGGGCTTTATGGATGCTACTAATGGTGGGTTTCCCACGTTAAAGTTCAGTTCACCAGAAACAGTTTCTGCTTGGCAACTATGTTTTCAATCAGTTCTAGCACCAAGATATGAACCATAAGCATCATAAAGATTTCTTTCAGAACTGGAATATCAAATASAATTTTTCAGAGTATGAAGAGCTTAAGCAGTAAACCTTTAATGGTTTTATGTTGCACATAATTAGTAATTACATMTCAATTCACATGCTGACACATTTTGTGTATGAATACCTGAACAACTAAGACAAGTGATCATCCCATCTTYAAGCTACAGTCACTGTAAATCCTTTCAGTATATCCCCCAAGAGTCAGTGAGAGACCAACTGCAAAAAATCTTGAGAACTCCATATTCCACCTTCATATCTATAAAGCTCTTCAAATTGCCATACAGACAATTCAAAATTTAAAAGATTCACCCCAGAATATATCTACYGATTTTTCCAAGTGAACAACTCCCTTTGAAATTCAGGAAGAGAATGTGGGAGAAGCTGATTTGGAACAGAAAGGTACATAGTCCAGACTTCACTTGCTCCAAYATTTCAGTTAAACTTTGGTTTTAAATTTTTAAAAATATAACCCACTAAAAATCATTATTAATTATGCTTTTAAGGCATCACTCAAATGGCCTYAATAAACTTGCAGGACAGAGTAAGTGATGGAATTTGGTTTTTTGGTGTTACTTGTTTCTCAGTTCCACCAGTGCATACAGAAAGCATTTGATACAGAAAGCAAGAGCACTCCAGGGACTGCTGTGGAACAGAAGATTCCAAACTCACCGAGCACCCATTGTGTGGCAAATATATTCTCAAAGAAGTATTTTCATTTGCTATTTCAGAGATTGCTTTATTTGAGTTCTACATATAAAATATTTATTTCTTTTTCAAATAGGAACAYGCATTTTACCTGTTGTTATTATTAATATGAATTCAGTTCTTCATATCAGCCTTATACACTGACCTAATTCAGTACTAATTAGCAATCTRAAGATGTTCACCAATAACAGCATTGCCCATTCCAGCTCATGACTTCTTTTTTTAGGCAGGAATTCTCTTTCATGAATGAATGCTAAGCACAAGACCCTTATTAATAAAGATGCCTCATGAGGTACCCCAAGAAAATTCTCAATAATAAAAATGAGTTACAAGCAACTAGTGAAATTTTTGCAACAATAATTACCAAGAACAAAATTAAAGTATAAATAAAATAGTAGTGAAAGAACACAGCAAAATAATAGCACTCACTGTTCTTTTTTAAACAACATACCGGTTAGTAATTAATGTTCATATTTTTCTCTTAGTTCTATACTAAGACAGTAAAAACAAACGATCCCTTCTAAAAAACTTTCAAAGCATTCAACTGAACCAAAATAAGGGGACTGGTAAGATTATCAAACTTCTAGCTTCCCACTTCCTAGGACCATTTCTGAATACTAATCCTGTACCAAGTGAATTTAGGGCACCCAATAATGAATGAAAGGAGAATCAAAACTGACWGTAAAATGTGACAAGAAGCCAGTAGTCAGATGTGGAAATATTCGTTATTTAAAAGGTAACATTCTGATTCTGTCTGCCAGTTCTGTTATACACTAGCAGCAGCTTAAGAATTCCAGATTGTGAAGAATGTTTCCCAAATGTTTTTCCAACATTTCCAGGTATTGCAACTAACAATTCTTTATCTGTTATACAAGTGAGATTCAAGTCTCACAGAAAAGGTATCTCTATGTAAAGAGGTTCTTAGTTTGGAATACAATCAGGCCAAGGAGAGCATGCCATACTACACGTGTAGCATGCCTGAATTCCCTGAAGTCTACAAGAAGTTACCAACCACTCTGGAAGAACCTAAGGTGGTAAGGAATAACATGGTAGGCCCTTTTCCAGATTAGCATAGGAGATAAAAAACTACAGTTAGAATTCAACATTTTTCAGCAGCCAAAGACAGTCAGCCAGGATGTGTACTGATACTCAAGCAATTCAGTATTTCTTTAAGCACTTTACAAAAGGGTGAGAAGGGTGAGTAACAAAATTTGTAAAGGCTGGTGGGAATTATTGAAACTACAGCTGACTTGAAGAGTTGCAGAAGGACATTAAATGACTGTGATAAAAGAGCTCTGAAATTTAAAGGCCAAAAAAAGTGAAATAACGGGAACAGAAGATAGGGGAAATCCCACAGCTACTGATTAGCTTTTACAATTAAATAAATGCTTGTAATACTCAAGTTATTTCTATCCCAATTTGTAATTTTCAAAATATGTTTTGGCTATATTACAYTGAAGTAAGGGGGTGATTTTTTCCAGGCTCTCAGACGTGTGCAGGCAGGCAATTCCTGTCAGATGAGGAACAAGAGGTGCTAGTCTGGATTAAAATGAAACTTTTACATCTCTGCAGTTAAGAARACAAAAGAAATCTGATTACAGGTACTCACAGGTACCTTTAGCTATGGTAACATTTAATCATTTAACTTAGATCTTCCTTAACATTMCAAGATTTTAACTGCTTTCCAAACAGCATATTTTTCTTGCTCTCAAAAAAGAATTCTTATTTGCTTCTACTTTTGCACTGGTATAATTCCACAACCACAGAGAAACCAACCTTRAATAGCATCAGAGAACGCAGGATCTCAACTTTAGAGTCGCGACCCAGATTTTTTTAATGGGGTTTGAGCGCCCTCTTGTGAGAACAACACAGCATGTCACGATAGTCGTGATTAGGTCGAGGAAAGAACAAAAGACCAGGTAATAACCACCACTTGTTCTTATACCATATCCATTTAACTGGATTCTGGTCATCTGTATTTCTTCCAGTTTGCATTACCCATTTGCTATCAGACCACAGGACTGAAAATTAGATACTGATGACAAATCTTTCACGAATCATTTTGAGCTTGAAATTAAATTAGCTTTTCAATGAAATAACGAAACTATGAACCAGCAGCAGGCAGTGGCCATAGTGCCCAGTAGCAATCCTTGAAAGTCCTCTGTCCTTTCTCTTCTGCTAAAAATTAGTATTTTTTATACAGAGAAGATAAAAAACTAAAGGAAGACACTAGCCAGGGGTCTGAAAATAGTAATTAGTTTGTGCCATGTGTCCCAATTTCCTATAATTTACTCTATTCCTCGAACTTACCCACTTCTTATATGCAGGACTAACTCYTAGATTGTATCTTCTCCTACAAAAGGTACGAATTTCTCAACTCACACAGAAAACATTCCACAATGTTCATGTTTCTATTTGAAGTGATGAAACAATCTGTTTATTTCTAGTTTATTTCTTTGCGCCTATATTTTTCTCTGCATCCACCTTCATAAAAATTCCGTTTCTTTCATCTTATCTAAGTATCAGTTACTTTTGTATCTCCTCCTTCCCCTCTAGTCTAACTTTACAGAGGCAAGATACTGAGYACCTGGAGCCATGCTCTGGGACAGAACCTCAGGGATGAATGACTGTGGGGCAACACAGCACAGCAGCCTCTATTCTTGGGCCATTTCAGAAAAAAAAAGAACCAACAAATGCTGAATTTGTTGAGACASCAAGAGACTCAGCACTTGGAGCCACAGAATTTCAAGCACAAGAAGGGGGGAAGTTTGAATATAGGAACAAAAATATCTGTTCAGCTGCTAAGCAGTATTTTAAAAATATTTTTGTCCCTCCCTGAATTTGTCTTWTATCTCAGTCTTTTTCCAATGGACATGCACCTCTTACTGTAAAGCAAACTTARGCAAACTTAACGACAAATGCTCATTTGTTACCTTCTGCAGTCTACCAACAAACAACATAACACAAACTGAAAACTAAGCATGTTTTTTTTTCAAATCCCTGTAAGAGGCCAAAAAAAGTTTCAGTTTTAGAACAGCAAACCTGAAGCAATGGAAGGACAATGGAATTGCTTGTGATCACAGAAAGTATCAGTACCAGAGCCAGGCCACAACTCACTACTCCTGACTCACAGTCCCTGCTTAAAACACTGGAAAACCAAACTCAGCAGTAGCTCCTGAGAAGCACAGCACCTACCCATGGGAACTACCAGTGCATGTCCAGTGCTCCATCGTGCAGCAGAAGCAGGCACTGCAACATGCACCAGCTCACACAGCATCTGCTTCAGCCCAGCACACTGGAGGGCCCCTCCCATGCTGTGTCCACCACCACAGCACTGATTTGTTCATCAGGTTTTCCACACTGCTCTGAATTCTCCACTGTGCACTACAAGAATGAGCAGTTATAGAACGATTTTAAATGGCTGTGTTGTAAGAACATTTTGTCTAACTGAAAGATACTAATCCACTATTGCTACCAGTCTTGACACACCTGAACACAACAGWCCAAAATGAATAAAACACCATGTACCAGTGGATTAAAATCATCAAGTCACCACATATACAGAGATTAGGAGTCTTTACTTCAGCTGGTTTCGTATTTGTTTTCAATTAATAGACTTATTCTACTAGAAAAGCTTAATACTCCTTTAAAAATTAAAGTAATGATTGTGTATGTATTTATCAACTGCTGTCCCAACTTAGACCGCAAGATTTTTGTGAAAAGATTTCTCCCTTCTTTCTTGTTTGTATGTYACAGTTTGGTGAGGTAACAACTCTGATTGTTGTCTCTACAAACTAAAGTAATGTACATTAAGAGCGTTACTAAACTGTAATAGTAACTACACAGGGATCAACATTATGAATTTGTCATGTTGTATTTTTATGATTTTTATTCATTTACAGAGCACTGATTTCAGGATCCTGAAAATAAACTATTACTTTGGAGCAGATCAAATTTAATCCTTACATAAATCAAACTCTTTCTGAATCACAGTGGTAAAGCTAGAGAAGAGAGACAAGTACCTCATAATTTGAGAGGAAATCTAGTAATTTTGATCGAGACGAGATGTAGAGTAGTGGTGTCATCACCCGGCGAACAAACTTTTCAATATAAACAGCACTCATAGGGCCTTTGTATTCAATTGGTCCAAAACTAGTACCAAAAAAAATAATAAAACATTAAGACTTAAATTAACAATAGAGAGTCCCTCCTGGGGGTGGCAGATAGGAGCTACATAGACAGCATGCTCAGCCTCTAGGGGATTGCTCTCCATGTTTTACCAGTGGCTTCTGTAACTGAGTAGGGAGTTGTGTTACCAGAGAGACTGACCGAAATATCTGTGGAAGGGGCTGAGTGTTGGTGAGCATGGAGGGATGGAGACCACTTCTGAATACCATTAAAGAACTTAGTCAAACTCAAGTATAAATTACATGATCATATACATATCTTTCCACTTTGTCTGAAGTAAACACATGTGACTTAAAAACACACATCTGAAAAAGTAATTTTCACTTGCTTTTTCACTATCTCAAACAGTATCAATCTGAAAAGTGAAATATTGTTACACAGGCTTTTACAAACAGCAGTCAGTAAAGCAGGGACAAACTCAGTTTCACTGCTCATGAACAGACTCAGTAAAAACTGGTTTCCCACCAGCCATCTGATAAAACAGCTCACACCACATTAGACAGCACTAAAACAGCAGGTGGGCTGCGTCTTGCACCTACGATTTCCAGAGGTTCTTCTCCTAATTATCATTGAGATGGACAAAGCATCATTGTTTCAAATGAAATCAAATACAAAAAGAATAAAGAATTAGTCCATTTCCACTGAAGAATTTAATGTGATGCATTTTTAATATCGCTTGTACATAGAGAAACACTGAAAAATACCCAACTAGCACTGAGATACCCATATTGAGGTGCTTCAAAATGGTCTTCTAGAGAAGATCATTCCACATCCTCCATTGGTTTATTATAAACCTTTTTCTTCACAGCAATACTCACTGCTCAACATGAGTTTAATATCTCAGGTACTACATGAGTTTAATACCTCAGGAATGATGGGTGCATTGCCCTTCAGGGTTTTTACTGAAGTATCCATAGAGATTTGCACCTTGTCTTGTTACAACTCTGTTTAATGTTACTGATGATACCACAAGTATCCATCTACTGTGCTGTAATTTCGAGACCAAGTAAATTTAAAATCACTGTACGTCCAAGTGGGATTGTAGCRTTTTTTCACTACAGTTTGAATTACGCCTGTGTCTCTTGTGTCTATTACAACTTAGCTAAAAAAGACCAGGACCGTTCTTCCTCAATGCATAAATTCCCCCCAAAAAACAAAATCAGCCTCTGTAATAAAAGAGAGCTGYAGTTCAAGACTAGTAAAATAAAAGGGATAAACTCCTGGATGTAGCATTAGAAACTGTRTTTCCTTACCTTCTGCTCCACACAAAGAGAAAAAAAAAAGGACAATACATATAAATACAAAAAATTTAAAGTGAGGTTATATAACATTTTATACAATGGTATCTCAGCATCTGGAGCATAAGAAAGTGAGTGCAAAGGTCAAGATTAGAACAAGGTCTTCAGCATGTAGTGCAATTCACATGTGYATTTAGATTCTACTAACTACAACAACCCATAGCTACATTCTTTAATCCTGCACAAATTAGGCCTAGTTGTTATAATCCATCTACAGAGCAAGCAGACATCTGAAATTAATATGTAACTCTGAATTATTTTCATTGGAGGCTTCCAAGAGATGCACAGGCAAACTGAAATTTCCRTAAGAATGAAGAATTGTCCAGCTTGTCATTTAACTGACATTTACTGTCCTACCTGGCACCTGAGTAGCACACAGGATGAGTTCATCTAGAATCTCATCAACAACTGTTTTCTGAACCCAGAAATGTAACATTTTCAAAATGCAACACATGATATCTCTGTTTCCCAAAACAACAATAAAAAACCTAGACTGTACATATGAAGTCTTACCTCCGATGGTACAAGTGAATCACAGGAAAATAAAAGAAATGCTTCTGCTTCCTGCATTTCCCCTGGTTCCACCAGCAATTTACAGCCACAAACAGCACCTGCAAAGCAGGTAAAAATTCACTGATAACAAAGTACACTACTGTGACCTACTCTATGCAAGATGTACTTGATGTACTTTTTCCAATCCATTTCAACTGATATTTTCAGGGCCTTTTCAACTCAGTATTCCATATCTGTCAGGGACAGACCTTTTTTTTTTTAAATTATGTGTCATGTTGCAACAGCAATCCTTCTGGTCACTATTCTTTCTAGCTTTTATGCTTCTTAATCTAAATTCTTACAATTTATTAATTTAGTCATAACCCACATTAATTACTTTTTCCCCAGAGTGAAGCTCAACAAGTGGAGGTTTAGGACAGCTGTACCTATTAAGTGTTCACAGGTACCCAATGGCTTGAAAGCAGTGCTATGGCTACAATCTCTGCATGATTACCAGTGTCTCCAAGGATTCCAGAACTGGAAGCAAACTCAAGGGAATTCCTGCCTGAAAGCAGGAATCTGAATAAATCTGAAACACTCTGAAATTCAGAATAAATCTGAAACACTCTGAAAACACTTTACAACAAGAAATTCATAGACTTCTGCATTCAGAAGCAGAAATAACAGACAACTAAGCAGGAATCACAGGCTGTCTCCATTTATTTTAACACTCTGTATGCCAAATTAAAATTAAGGTGACCAATGAGTTACCCTAAAATGTGAGAATTCAAATCCTACTGTTTCCCATGAGTAGGCAGAAATTAGCATCAGCTTGGACACTGAAAAGCTATCAAGTCATGTTTAAGATTGGCATCTTCTCTGAAGTTACCTGGTCTGACAATCTGCTGGCCACGTGTTCTATTTCTTCTCTTGCAGCAATGGACTGGCCACACCATGGTGCGTAGAAGAAATACAGCACAATTTCTGAATCCTGACGGAGCTGCTCTGCATAGTCTAACTGCCCCCGAAAAAGATCAATGACTGGAGATTTTGTGGAGAAAAAATTCACTGGAACCTTTGCTGGCATTGTTACATCTTTTGCTCGGCTGCAGGAAGAAAATGAAGCGTCGTTATTAAGACTGAACAGAACTAGTTAAAAAGTATGCACAAAGACCTAATTTTTATTATCAGCAGAAGTCATGCAATGACAGTATTTTAGAATTTTATGCAAAACAACTACAATTCATGCTCTCTGAGTTAGTTTCATTAAATACTATAAACATTTAAAGATCACTCTTCATAAGCTTTAGAAAGCCACACTTGATACCATGCACTGTATTTATGGTACGTTAGCTCACACTCTTATGGTTGGTTGCTGCATAAAATTACCAGGAAGAGTGATTTCTTTGGATTTCTTCCCTGGCCTCATCCTCTCTAAACACCTGTACTTTAGGTAACAGCACCCTGATAAGAAAAGAGATTCTGGTCATAAAGTTTTGTGATGTGATGTTTATATAAACATAGACTATTACCCTGCCTTATGCTTTGTTTTAAAGTATTCTATACTTTTATTCTTTTATATTGTATTAGGAATAAACATGTAAATGTTATATTTATTGCTTATTTTACTGATCAGCTTGTTTATTTTACTGATCAGAGTAGGGACTGCAAATCATTGTTCAGGGCACCTCAGTATACGGACGGTATTAAGAGAGAGTCTAAATTTAAGGAGATTATGACAGATCAAGYTGCTTAAAAGAAATSAGACWGGCCAGTAAGCAATATGAACAATAYAAACCAAATACTCAAGAAACCATTTCTATCCAATCAGCAATCAAACAATCYAGAATTTGGCACTTCCAAGGTGTTTACAAGTTGCTATGGTATGAGCTGCCCTAAATGCAAGTGAGGAATCATGCTCACTTTTTATATTCTCATCATTTAAAAATTTTCCACTWGCTGTATTTACACTAGAGTAAGTCAAACTGAAAACTGGACCACACTCCTGTCACGTTCAATTTTGCCATGGCTCATAATGGGACTAGAAGTCTGAGGAAAGACTATGTATTTCTTTACTTTGCATTGCAATTAAAAGCTAATATAAAAGTCATATTACCTGATATTTGATCCTTCTCAGGCTAAAATTTTAGTAATTGGGATAGAATTATTGAGCMCTGAACACTGTCAAAACTCATATATTAAGCAATCTTCTAACAACTCTGCCACACTTTTAATCTTTACAAACTTTCTGGTTTTTAAGAAGTACCTATATCTTTATAGCAAAAACCTATATTGTAGTTCTCTCATTTCCAGACAACTCACTTAAAGCTTAACATACTAGAATTGCCCCCAGTATATTTTCTACAAGTTTTGGAAATTCCTAATTTGCATGTAAGAGAAAATTGCTTCAATAACCAGGATTTTGAAAATATYAAATGGTTCCTCATCTTTGTAATTCATTAATTTCCCCACTCACAACATGATGTTTTTACACAATCAAAAGTCTACTTTCTTCTATGGACTTCTACCTTTGTTCCTTCCCTTCTCCCCAAAACACCAACCCAGAACCTCCTTCCCAACCCATAAGTGCTTCAGTCACCTCACAACCAACAACTCTGATTCCCTGCCATTCCTGCACCCGATGCTTATCCAAACTGCCAGCTTCTTTCCATGATTCCTGCCTGCCAGCTGGACAGGACACAACTCYACTGTGAGCTCTGGCACACACACAGAGCTGATCAGATGCTGAAAGCACAGCAGCAACTGCTAGGCTCACACCTACTTCTTCAGAGACATCAGCTAGAATTTCTCCTCTTTATCTAGTTTAATGGAAATAGACAACCTCAATGTTTAAAACTCTGCTTCCTTTACTGAATCAAACTGAAAGAGGATGATTGGTTCAAGAATTACAACGTAAACCTTAAAAATGAGATAATGAATTGGCTCCAAATTGCAAGAATGGGTAGAACACAACAGCAGAAGTCTCATGACATGAGTGAGTCAGAATCTACACAACTAGCTTCAAATATGAAAAAAACTCCAGTAATTATTAAAAACCAAAACATAATGAATCAATCACTAAGAGCTGCTTAAGGAGGTTTAAGTAGTGTCTTCCTCTGCAATACCAAACACAGAATACCTTGACCGATTCCCAGGTTTCCTAAGAAAACCCCTCGAATTTAAATAAATATAAACTGAGGATTACATAAGAAACAATTGCACAAACATAATAATAACAAACTCTTTATTAAAAACCGATTGTGTTATTTACCTGCTGCCCAGAGCCTATGAAAACTTAAACTTTCCATGATAACACTGCTAATAAAGGGAAGCACATGCAAGTGCCTGCAGGATCAGTCCCTTTGACTGCACAGTCCTTAAAGTGGGGTAGTCCCTAAGACATTTGCATAGTGCCAGAAGGGCATTTGCCCGCCATTCAGGGTCTAGACCACAGAATGTTAGGTCAGGTCTCATTTGACTATTTCTTGAGTCCTGCCACACTTCAAATCCCACTAATGGATTGCCTTGTAGCAAAGGAATTTTCCCTTTCCATACTTCTTATCCATTGATCTCCAAAGTTATATATTGTAAGAGCAGTGGTAGTACCTATGATCTAGTGCTGTGTCTTGCTAGTAAATCATACTGACATGCAGTGAGAAACTATGTCCTGTATTTCTAGTTAACATGTGCTATTAAACAGCCTCCAAACTGCACAAGGAATTTTTACACCTGAATCTTCTAGATTTCTGACAGCAACCAAACAGGGAATATCYTTCTAATATTAGTTTGTCTATTCAACTACAATCTGAAAAGCCCAACCGCTTTAATCAAACTTCCAGAGTACTGGGTGGTGAGAACCACATTCCAGTCACATTCCATCTGTGAGCTTTCAAACACAGCTAGCAGTAAAATGAAAGGAATATGCAGGTTTTAAATAGAGGACAGCAGGAGGCATCATTGTAAGTATAAACAAAAGTATTATTCGTTTAGTACTGGACAGTACTCCAGGGAGTTGACAATGTTCAGAAATCCTTCACCATACATTCTGAAATATGGCAAAAGCTTTACAATTTCATCTACATTATCTGTCCCTGTGAAATACAGAATCCTGGAATGGAGGCACAGCTACTCAGAGGCACTCATTCATAGACATAGAATTCACTATGATTCAGATAATACACCTTTGTATTACAGGTAACCAAAGAAGCATTTTTCAGAAACATTATCTTCTGAAGGTAAACATAATCAGATCCTTGTAGCCTTCTCCTTATCTCAAAATTAAACCCCAAGTGCAGTAGATGTTCTTAATATAGTATGACCTGGAGCACGTAACCKTTACCTTGACCTAAAACCCATCCAGAAGATTCAGACCCCGGTTTAGGCTCCAGAACCGAGCAGCCTGTGCCCAGCGTCCATCGCCGCCGCTCCCTGCCCCGCCAGTACAAACATCTCCTGGTTCCACGTACACCAAACAGGAACTGGAGAGCCCTCTGCAAAGARGGAGGCTCCAGCTCCAAGAGGAGCACCACCAGAGTGGCAGGGAAACCACGAAACATTTTTCTGTCCGAAGCAGGTGCAGGCAAAGGGGGGTGACATCAACACAAGAGCCCGGAGAGACTCGTTTGGCCCTCACCGACACCGAGAGTGCTGAGGGCAGGGCTGCAGCCCGAGCCCCCCCAGCCCTTCTGTGGCAGTGCGAGGTTCCAGCTACCTCTGGAGATGAGCAAAAGCACCTCTATCTCAACAACGTGCCTGTCACAGGACCACGGAATGGGTCAGGTTAGAAGGGACCGCAGTAGGTCATGTGGTCCCACTTCCCTGCTCAGGCAGGGTCATCCTAGAGCACATGGCACAGGATTGTGTCCAGACGGTTCTGGAATATCTCCCGTGAGGCAGACACCACAGCCTCTCTGGACAATCTGTTCAGGGCTCGGTCACTTAACAGGGAAGAAGTTCTTCCTCATGTTCAGGTGGAACTTCTTGGGCATCAGTTTCTGCCCATTGCCCCCCGTCCCACTGCTGGGCCCCACCAAGCAGAGCCCGGTCCCTGCCCTGACATCTCCCTGCATATCCTAATATTGCCCTCAGGAGCGTGTGCCCCGCGAACCTGCCGCCACAGCACAGTCCCGGTGGGGCAGATGTCTCTTAAAACACTCCGCTCCCTCCCCACCCAGGTTCTTATCGCCCCTGCCCGCTCCGGGACCCCGCTGAGGGGGCACAGCGTCCCCCGACACACGACCTGTCGCGGTTGTCATAGGGACTGCATGTGGTGGGGCCCGAGAAAAGGATCAGTCCCCCACCCCGGGGATGTCCATGCCCGACGCGGCCCGGCCGCTGCAGCCACACAGCACCACAGGGCGACCCCGACCCACAGGGCCCCGCCGGCGGCTCTGCCCCAGGCCCCAGCGCAGCACCACCCCCGGACACAGCGGCGGGCCAGGGGCCGCTCCCCCCCGGCCGAGCCCCGGGTCTGCCCGCTGCCCCGCCGGTACCTGCAGGTGACTTTGAGGGCGACGAGGAAGGCGCAGCCCAGCACGATGGCCGCGCCGCACAGCAGCTCGGGCCGCCGCGCCATCAGAGCGGCGCGGGGCCGCAACCGCGGRGCCGCCGCGTCGCCGGGGCCGCCGCACACCGACATGGCCCGGCCGAGGGGGGCAGGGCCGCGGGCCCCGAGCCGCTCCCGCTCGCACACGTCTCCCACCGCCCGCCCGTGAGGCGAGCCGGCCGGGCGGGGCCGCCCCTCCGCCCGCCAACCCGCCGCCGCCACGTCCGCCCGCCCGAGCAGGCGCACAGCCGGCCGCCGCTCCACGTCCTGTCCGTGGCACCGGGAAAATGGCACGTCGAGTGTGCTGCTCGCCTCCTGCGCCCGGCTTCGGGAAGAACGGGACAGGGAGCGCTCTGCTTGTCTACCGCGCCCGGCTTTGGGAAGAACAGGACGGGAAGCGCTCTGCTTGTCTACCGCGCCCGGCTTCGGGAAGAAAGGGACGGGGGTGCTGTGCTCGCCTCCCGTGCTCAGCGTTCGGCACCATTACCAGTCCCGTGGCCGGGTCAGCGGGTGAATAATCCCCGAGCCTCYCCGCCGGCTATTCACCACCAGGCCCACCCCGCAGCCAGGAAAGATTTCACACCGGCCTTASAGAACAAGGATGTCATGTTTAGTTTTGTCTAGAATTATTTCCAATGATTTACAGAGCAGTTTACATTAAACAATGAAAGCATAAAATTGAGAAAACAATTCAGAAAGGCACACGATACAATCAGGTTTTGTCACACAAATAACAGCGTCCATAGTACTCTGTCTYACGCTCACTTTATTACAAACATTGTAAAGAAATCAGCACTGCAGCAGGTGGTATTTCAAGCACCAAGCTAATCTCGTACTCCAATGTACTGCAGCCAGCCTGGAAGAAGCAGTCACTTCACAAGCTATGGCTGAAGCACAGGTAAGGTGTTGGTTTCAAATTTGTTGTGCTTTTGTGAAGTGAAAGGGACACARCATTCACGTAGTGTATGAGTATCATTGAACTTTGGTTCAACACTTTTTACATACACAATGTATGCCCAATGACTACATTCGAACTACTGAGGTCATTGTTAAAGCTCTTCTAATTATGTAAGGTTAACCAGGAACAGAGAAAAATACTCAACGGGGGAAGGGGGGGCAGATGAGGGAAGAAACCTGGTTCTAGTTATTTTGAATGAACGGCTGAAAGCAGCTTAGTTGGGAAAAAAAAAGTAGTAAATAAGCGAACACATAAAGCAAGCTGAAAGTGGGATCTGCAGAGAAGCCAAAACACAACAGAAGTTCCAGTGACTGGCAAGCACAAAGGCTCAGCAGTCAGGAGTCACCTCAGCCTGCAAATTGTTTTCCATTTCCTGTGCTCTGCAGGAAAGGCGAGAGGAAGCACCATCCAGCATGCAGCTGAGGCAGTGGTTTACAWCCATGGCCAAGGGTGAAAACGTGTCCCAGCACCATGTAGCTCCAAACTGCCTGTCTAMATCACAACTTATTGGCCATTTCTGTTACTTTAGTAATGCCATGARCTAATGACAATACAGAAAACTGCAAACAAGCAGCTAGCGACACAAATACCAACTCAGTAAATGTTTAGCTACAGGTGCTCAAAGCTTTTGCTAACTGGCAAATCATTGCTTTTACAAAATCTCAATCCTGAGAGGCTACATGCAGAAAACAGCTTTGTGTAAATTCTCTTTATTACAGGCAACATTAGTCCATACAATAATACACAATACTGACATACAAGTGTAATCTTTCAAAATCATCATTTAAACAGCAAAGACCAAGAAACAGAATTTTAACTACTTCATTTTCAAAAATTAATACTTTTTTCCTCCCAAGATCCTTTTTCAGTAAATTATATTGAAACATACAAATAGAGAAAAATACCCATTCAACGTATATTGCAGTTAAATGGTTATTTTGTTTAAAATCTTTAATAAGAAAATCCTTTTTAGCAACCTACATATAGATAAGTAGCAAACTTTGTTTTAAACAAATCCTCTCCATTAAAAGATCTGAAGAATTTTCATCCATCATTTTCTTAGCTCACTAACWCTCTTTTGCAATACCTTGATACCTTAAAGTTTTTCAACTGAAGGTCTGAGACTAGGGGGCTTCCTAGATATTATAACCACTCTTCCCCCTTCTATTTCCTAACTTTCTGTCCAACAGGAGGTGAGTAAGCACATAATACTTCAGATTTTTTTAATCACCACTCTGTTTCATGAGAGCATAGACAGGTCTGCTCAATCCCCCTAAATCTACCATACTTTGCGTTCAGGAGGAACAATGTATGCCAATAAAAGCAGAAAACCTGCAGCTTTTCTGTCACATGCTTTTGATTATTGTCAAATTTTCTGGTTTATGCTTCCAGTTGATAACATGTATGTGTCATCTCAGTATTAGTTTAAATCTTTAAACAAAAAACTATATTTTCCAAAGTCATTATCACTGGGAGCAATCAAGTGGTCTTTTCTTGCTTTGCTGAGTTTCATTCTTAAAACTTGTCTTCGTTCTTCCCACTCACGGAGTTCAGCATTTCCATGGGCAAATTTACAGTTGTTTCCTTCAGTGCAAGTACCAGCCATATATCTGTTAAGACAGATTTTAAACAGTGTTTTTATAGAATTATCATGATCACACTGTGTCTAAATTTTCTTTACATCATGTTTTTTAAATGACTGTGAATGAAAAGTACCTTGCTTTCTATGCTACACAATTTCTCAAGATCTCCAAGRCACTCAAAATCTTTAACTGGAAATGGAGTAACAAAGATATCTGTACCAGCAAACTGAACTTTAAAACTCCAGAATGCTGATTCCCAAGTTTTTAGCCTTCCAAAAGGATTCCAACAGTGGAAGGAATTTTCAACAGATTTACAAAACAATTTACTGCAGTTAGGTGAAACAGGCTGCACTTAAAAATGAAAGGGAGCAGCAAAACATAATCAGCGATGGGGAAAATGAACAGATCTTGGAAGTTCTCTTCCACATGTTCATAAATATTTTCTAGTAACAAACATTCGATTTTAACAAATTTGGTTGGATGCTAACAACATTTCTACTTGCTTTAAAACTCCAGTATCACTGTCCAGCTAGGTACTGTTCCTGGGCTCTAATATGCAGATGCCTAAGTARAATTGTAATAATACCAGCAATATTCACAGACCTGCAATGAATTTGCAACCCTTCATTAACATCACACAGRCATTTATTTGGTTCCACAAGTAGGCACCTTGTCACTCCCTGAGTTCTAACAGTACATGTTAAAATACTGTCAATTCCTTAATTTCTTGTTAAAAGGTGTATGCAAATTAAGAAATATTAGAAATTTTGTTTGTCCAAACTAGTAACAACCTTAATTATTTAAACATGAACCGTCATTTTTCAGCATTTTTGCCATCTTAAAAAAGACATACCTATCACAAATGCTAAAATATCCGGTTGGAAAGCGATACTGCCAGCAGTTTTGATCATCCTCAGTGTGGAAAACCTTCTCCTTATGCTTTTCAGAAGAAATGTGACCCTGCCATTGCTTCTCACTATTACAGTTCTTCCCACACATCCAACAATGGAAATCCACCTGTTTTACAAGGAATTTGAAAACAAAACATTAAGAATTCAATGCTGTAAGCACTGAACGTCGCCTAATACATTTTGAATGTTTCCTTTATATTGACCTGCAGAATATTGTTTACCTAAACAGATAGAGTTATTGAAACAATCACCTAAAGTTTATGATCTCCACTGGCTTTAGAAGAACTGATGTACAGTGTCAGATTTCGTGTAGCTAGCTATGGTCTAAAGAAGCACCAAGAAAATAAGGGAAACAACCTAAGTTACTGACTGGGAAAAAACAAAGCCCAACAAAACCCCACATGCTTGGATTTATGATTATAACTGTGATTACTTACTGTAACTTCAGCATAGTCAGTTGGCATGTGAATTTGCTTCCCATTTTCTTTGTTTGCCTGAGCAGCTGTATCATCTCCTTTTTCTGGTTTTTGAGTTTTTAGCCATATTTCATACAACTGCTCCAAGTCTTGAACTAATGAGAGCAGAAGCTAAAATAAGTAATTAGCAATTAAGGCAAGAGTTTGAGAACACTAGATAAACGACTGAGTGTGTGAGCATAATTCAGTCCCCAACTATGTAAGAAAAAAAGCAAGGAAACAAATGYAGACAGTTACACAGTTTAGAGATAAAGACCCAAGGGGAACAGGCATTTCTGGCTACTTACCAAGACCCTCTGTGCCTATCGAGGGGACAGCAAAAGGTTACAGGTTTCTGAATGGGCACCCAAAGTACAGACAATGACTGAGCTGCTGCAGTCACCTGAATCTCAACACCTGAATCTCAAAGTACTGATCTCATGTGTGCTACAGTTCTTGGTAAATTTAGTTATTGTTAAAATAAAAAGCAARCAACAAATACACAATACAGCTATTTTTATTTAAGACTCTTTTTGAATGCCCAGTCTGGGTTTATTTAAATTTAAAGAAAAGGGCACCTGCAAGTTTCTCTACAAAAGATAGTAAAAGAAACTAGATTACTAGATTAGTAACTGAAGTACAAGAGTGAAAAGCAGAACAGTAAGATTTACAATGTTAGATTTASTCTTTTACTTACTGCTGTTCTCCTTCATATAGGTCCACATCTCTCTCTCCTCAGGACTGTGAGCAAATGAGCAGTTTCCATCATACTGACATTTCTTGCCTGAAGCAATATGATTGCACAACTGCAAGATGAATTATAAAAAATCCTTAGGAATATAAAGCAGAATGGAAGCCAGTACAATTTTTAAATTCTTTCTGTCTTGAACAGTCTTTCCCCTCCCAGTCAAACATTTATATAATGTGAAAAATAAAAATGTTTATTTTACAAACAATCTCATTTAATGTAGCTAGAATAAGGAAACTGCTGGAAGCAAGTACTATGAGYTCTTWTTGCCTCCTACCACACTRCCAGACCACAGATTAAATTATTTCAGAAMTATTTACTTCCACTGACAAGTAAGGGCTTYAGCACTAACATGAGATCAGTGCTTTTTGTAGAAACACTGTGAACATCTTCCTACCAACTCCCATGGGAATTTCTGCAGAATTGATGAAACCAACCCRATTACTAGTATTTACCAGTTACTATTATCTAGTTGCTTGGCCAAAAACATTAATTTTAGGTTAACATACATCAAACTGCAGAGGCACTTGTTTCTTTGCAGGAAGAGGACGAATGGTCATCCACTTCTTACGTTCATTAGACATTACCAGCACCACACGGCGATCTTTGGTCCATCTGGAAACCACACATTCAATGAAAGAAAATACTATTAMAAAAAGCCACAATTTGTGTACAGAAACAGAACCAGGAAAGCTCAGACAGGTTGTATTTAAGTCTTSCATGATATATTTAAGGTTTAACTAAGTTCTATTAAAATTTGACCAAAACTGTTAATACAAAAAAACCCTCCAAAACCAAAAGTGGCAGCTCCCAAAGTGTTTCTCAGTACCAGTTATTAGCACACTACAAAGAGATGACTCTGTCCTACTTCAGTACATTGGGTGTTTTTTTAAGTTCTTTGTATGACACTTTGCTGAAAAGCAACGTATTTCCCAAAACAAGTTTTAAATGACTGAGAAAACAGYAGAATTTAAGTTCCTTTTATGACACTTCCCTAAAGAGCAACTTCGTTTCCCAAAAGAGGTTWGAAAAGGCTGACAAAACAGTAGAATTTTCACTGTTTGATCTTACTTACGGGTGTCTTGCCTTTGCACTACAGTATTTTTTGTTTCTGTCTGGCTCACTAACTTGACCATTTCTCCAGCACTGCCCACAAACAAACTTCATCTTCAAATTAAGCGATCCATATTTCATTTGGTTCCCAAGAATCTTAAGCCAAAAAAATAACAACAACAATAAAAGGTAYTTTGTATCTGCAAAGAAATCCATCCATAATTATGAATTACCCCTCTGGCAGGAGTTTCAACACATGCTGGGAAGCAGATATTAACACTGCCTGCCTTGTAATAGCTCAGATTGTCATTTCAAACTACATAAGTGCATTTTTTAATTGAACTTATTTCTGATTTAGGTATATGCACCCTGAAGTTGTGATATGTACARACTAAACACAAAGGAGTGCTATGTATTGAAAAGATAATTAATTGCCCTAGAGCAGCTGACTTTGACCTTGTATTTACATTYTATGTTCCACCTGGGACAGAACAGGCAAAGCAAAAAAGGAGTTGCACAGCAGAAAAGCAGGCATTTTAGTCTGAGTGAGCAGGCTGAAGAAAGCCTGCACTGGAAGAGATTATTTGGAGATCATTAAAAAGTAATTTCTGAAATAAGCTACATTATAAACACACACAAAAAGAAGTATTATTACCAGAGTCACTGGAGAATTAGATAAATGGAAAAATGAAAATACCTGTGATCCATGTGCACTAGCTTCCATGTTCTGCCAGTATTTCTTTGATTCTTGAACTATAGTATCATGTGAAATACCTGTAAAGGAAGAGCAACAGTCTTCTGAATACTTATCACTGTTGTAGCCTTACAGACATGCTCAAACTGGAATGCAACTGAAATCACAAAGCTTTCATCYGTTTTTATATTATGTAAATATTCACCCAGTCACGTGATACATTTACATCGTGGATATACATTTAAGTCCATACACACACACAAATACATACACACACACTCTTAAGAAGGTCATGAGGGCATCCAAAACAGAAATACTGTCTTTTACAAAGGAAAGAATACAAGTTTTTTAAATGATAGATTGTTCACAAAAGTTAAGGTGAATCTTTTGAGTGTTTACACATAATGTACTAGAGCTCTAACRACAATCTAATTAAAAAAGCTACACTGTATTCTGTATCATAGAAAACCTATCCAAAATGCAGCCAAGAAGCACCAAGTTGCTCCTGCTTCTTCCTGCACTGATCCCAAGTTGCTAATTTCAGAGTCAAGRAAARGAAGGAGTGGCAATACAGTGCAGRGTAAAGCRAGCATTTTACCAAACATACCTGATTCCTTTTGCATTATCCAGACCTTAAGCTCTACCAGGCTGTGAGCATAAAAGCATTTATCCTCTCGTAAGCAGCCATAATGCACCTCATGTCTGCACAGGTCAAGCTGACACCGCACTTGGAAAGGGCGGATTTTGGAATACTTCACCATAGTCTCTCGCAGAATGTGTACAAGGCACCTGTGTTRAAAAGACTCAGTGTTAGATATTCCTTAAAATAACTATCCCTCACCATAGTCTATTCAAATATCCTTTAAATACTTTTTACTTGGAATCAGGAAGTGAGAAAAGTTCCCAGAATGAGGATCATCGTTTCCAGGCTGAGTGAACAGCACTAAACAGTCCTCTTGGGATCCCTGAGTCCCTCTTTTGCAAAGCATTAYTGAATTCAATCCAACTGGATCACTGGTTTCCAAGAGGCAAAGCATATCATGTCTACTTTCAAGTATATATCCTGATCTAATTACTAACACAAGTACTTATTGGTTTGTAGTGCACCATTAAACCAAGAGGTAATGCCTTACAGTAACAGCCGAGCACTCATAGCAGCAATATTTCCTCAACAGAGGGAACCAAACCCTGTAAGATTCAMAGATGAGGGCAGACACCACTAACAGTAAATCACTGATAAAGAAATAGCTGACCTTAATTTAGTTACATTTGTCAACCTTGTTCTGTAAGTCTGCCTCGCCTACACTGCCAAAGCGTAAGTCAATCAGCAGAGAAGTCAACTAACAGGTATGGATGAAAATCAATATTAAAAACTGACTTTGCTTTTAAATTGCAAATTATAGAGATGGTATTTCAAACATACTTGTTATCTTCAAAATCGTGCATAGCAGGGTGAGAACAAGAAGATGAGTTATCTTTGTTCCTTTTGCTTATTATTCTGGGCTTGTGATCAAAACATTTCTGGAATATAAAAACAAGTAATTATATAGTATGTATTTTAGACAATTGAAAGTACACTTTACCTTAAAAAGTTTAACAAATACTTCATCTAAGTCTCTAATCTAAAGGTTGCCAGATTATTGCTGAAAATCCATTTCAAAAGTTACAAAATAGTCATGCATTAACCAAAGCATTTCCTTCCACATAATTTTATTATCTATTACCATTTTTACTGTGTTATRAGAAATAAAGCAGCACCTCACAAAGAAACATAAATAATCCATGGTATTCTTGAAGAAGTTGGGACACAGTCAGGTTGATCTTTCCAGGTCCTCCAAAAAGAGCTTCTCGACTGAAGGCTCCTTTGCGCTCCAGCGTCCACACATCGATCTCCTCTTGGCAATAKGCAAATGTGCAATGGCCTGGGTATCTGCATTCCTCTTCAGCAGCAACATCTCAAAGGATAGCATTGAATTGGACATTGCTTTTACACAGCTTTTATTGGAATTCCATCTTAAAACTTCCACTATATCCATTTAAAATATTTGTAATAAAAAAGTTTCATAGATCTGTTGTAAACGGGTCACTTAAATCTAACAAAAGCAAAACCTTATGCTGAATGATTTGCTGAAATTGTAAAACTCAAAACAGCTAATGTTCACCTGCATCAACTATCCTGTACTAATCTATGGCAATAATGCTGAGAACCCAGTCCCTCTGCTGAAAAAAGGCTGCTCATTAATCCATTAGTCATCTTGTTTATTTAGCAGAGGTTCATACAACGGAAGTCTAACAAAAATGCTTTTTATTGCTGTTTTTAACCCTGATCGTCCAACACTCAAAAGCAAAATTATTCCTGATGCAGAACAGTACAGTAGTACACTGCATGTTCTCTAMCTCGTCATTATTAATGTCTCTGCTTACAGCCTTTGAAATTATAAACAACCCAGAACTGCCTTCTCCACCTCCCATAAGCATGAATAAAAATTCACTCTATACTTCACTATGGAAAAGCTAAACTAAGTTACTTTGAGTGTAGGCATTTACATTTTACTCTCTATAACACATACCTTTACATATATGATATGGTCCCACATACTGTGTCTTTGTTGGTCTTGGACGTATTTTTTTCCATGATTTATCTTCAGAGTTTTTTATTCTGCCAATTAAAATATCCTTCTTACATTTATGTTCTAAATTGGGATGGTAAGCGTAATCCAATAATTTAGGACCTGAAACAGTCACAGAAAATTGCTTGTATTTGCATAAATTGCACCAAACATTAACATGTCCACACACAGATTGGCACAAAGCCCAAAAGCAAAGTACATAAACACACTGTATGAAATTCCTACTTGCACCAGCAGCTCTGAAGAAACAAAAGTTATTAAACATCATGTTGAGCAGAACAGAAAAAAAAACCCCAAATACTTACAAAAGGCAGTCTCAGCATGAAAAAACTCACAAGTTATTTCATATTTGGGGAGGGATGCTGTGTTACAACTTTAAGGTTACTTTGGTTCAGCAAATTGCTGCATTCTGAAATTCCAAAATAACCATTCCCGTTACACTAGTTTAAAACTTACATTGCTTCTTTGTAGTAAGACAATGCAGATTAATTCCAATGATAAGTAAATGACTCTCTTAACCTTCAACATTGATTTTATTAGGAGAGGTACTACGTTCAGAGACAAAACAACCTCATAAGTTCACACATTCCAAAGAGATAAATGCCAATCCCAGAACCCTATGATTTTGGAATCAAAAATATGGCTAGCTTCAAACTCTCTCTTTAGCATAGTACTACTGAAGGCATCAGGAAGAGCATCTGAAAATGAGCAATGCTCACTGAATTCTGCTCTTCATGAAACTAAAAAACAAGAGCATGACCCAGTTTACTCTGGACAAGAAGATGAYGGAACAGGGTAATTTCAAAAGGTAGTAAAAGCAGGAGACAAAGGCTTTGATAGAAATGGAAAGAAACAGAAGAAGTAGATGCAYTGACACAAAAAGTGAAGCTAGGAACATGCTAAGTACTCTCACCAATATTTTATAGCTCCTGCTTTAGCAGAACATATTCTMTGGTTTTTCAGACTTCACTAAGTGGATTTTTCTTGTAAAAATAATTTTAAACTAGTACAGAAGTTCTTAAGGGTACAGTAGTCATCCCCTAAATGTCTCAATACAATTCTTTATTAGTATATCAATACCAATGATACCTGTAGCTTTCAACACAATGCTTATTTTTAAGATTAGTTTTAATAGAAGCTATTGCCTTTAGAAGATGGCTCTGTTTAACAGCAACAGCTYAGGCCTAAAAGATTAGTTATATTAAAGACCAATACTGGTTAAGCTCTTTTAAGTCAATACAGTGAAGTTAATTATTACTCAGGTTTGGAAGCCTTGTGATTATGATTTAGAATTAGTTTGAAAGAACAATAAAACAGATGGGATGTGAAGGTTACCAGGTACTTTGAACTGCAGTTCAATTCCCCATGGCCAATCAGAGAGAGTATTGCAAGTTTTATTTAGTCTTGAGCAAAGGTGTCATTCTTCASAGTACCCTGGGGTTTGAGAGGAAAGCGGATAGAGAATGTGAATGACCTCACAAACAGGGAAAGCAWGTGGTGATTTGTGCTGGGTTTAGGAATCAAGAATCTATCAGGACAAGAAATACAGACAAGAAAGAAGATAAAATAGCAGTTGAAATATTCCACCAATCATAAGATCGTGCTACATCTGCAAAGAACAAGGCAGGATTAACATGCTTTAGAAGTCAACAATGTTAAATTATGAAGATTTTAAATGTATGCTTTTTAATAAAAAAAATAAAAATCGACCTAATCAAGTCCAATAGCCCCTTACCTTTTTTGACAAAACATAACTGGCAGGCCTGTCTTAGCTCATGTGTGCCTTCCAGTGGGTTCCTCCCCGCCAGTGCTGGAGATACAGGTATATTAGCAGTTGTACTGCTAAAAACATTGGAAAAGTCATTTCTAGTTTGGCCTGCAATTCCCATGTAATTTTCGGACCCAAACAAACTACTAGGACCATTTATCTGTTGAAAGAAAGTATATTTTAATTAAMACATATAATTTATCTTCAATGAAAATTTAACCTACTGAAATTTTTCTTCAAAGCCATAATATGAACTTAAAACACATCTGAGAAGGGACACAGAGATATCACAAAGGCCATATACACAGCACAAACTAAGCATAAAACAAGAGCCAACGAGAACAGAACAGCAGCCTCTTTCAGGCTAATTATTACTCTCTTCTGGCTCCTAAGGATGCCACCCTTCATGGCACCCTTCCCCACATACCAATGCCAGCAGCATGACTGAAAATTACAGCATGCCTGCAAAACAGAGACCAGACTGATTCTCAGACACAAGGTGGCATCTGCTCTGTTCCTCTACTAGGACSGTTCTCCAGGATTCCTAGTATTTGGAACTCAGATCGTAAGGGATTTTAGATTGGTTGTTTTACAACGCAACAGTATTTTACAGCATGTTCCTCACAATGGAAAAATGGTTGTGACAGTAGTCAAAATTTGGATACATATATATCCATAAATCTATATCTATATCTATAAATTTTATATATCTATATCTATATCTATCCATATCTATAAATTTTTTCTTGTGTTACTATTCATTTCAGTTCCCCTACAAGCGTTTTCCAAGCCAAAGCCCACTTTTAATGGCAGAAGTTCTATTTTTTTAAAAAAATAGAAATTTCAGCTGTAAAAATTCAGATCTATGTAAAGCCTCCAAGGTATTAACATTCGAACTAATGTGAACAAAAACATGAAAAATACGTACAAACAATGGGGAATTATTGCTGTTAAGTGTTGGTGTTCCATCTCTAGAAGCTGAACTTGAGATGTCTAAAGGAATAAAAAGATGTTTTAATTATGAGTTCCCCAGAACATCCCATGCAAAAAAAAAAAATTATCATTTTTGAGAAATATCAGAGGTTTGTCATTTTGACAAACACCAAAGTTTGTTTGTTTGCTACAGTAAGTTCTTTTTTAACTAYGTAAAAGCTCCTTGTAAACATCTGGGCTGAGATGTTATTAAGCAATCATCTTAAAATAACCACCTGATTAGCACCAGCAGTAGCTTCACAGGCAGATAGCAACATGAAGATACTTGTGCAGTACAAAAAGGATAGAAGATAAGCAATATCTGACTATRAAAAAATTAGTAGCTGGAGGAGGGGTAAGAGGATTCTTCAGTTTTTGATTTTATTTTGTAAATTTGGCTTTGTTCTGAAGACAGCATGGCCCTGTAACACTGGTAATTAAAGACAAAACTCTATTTTATCTTTTGTAGTTTGTTATTTRTATCTTGTTATTTCACGTACCTGATTTCACTACATAATTATAGTCTGTGTAGTGTGAATCATGGCATTAGATGAATTACCATGTAATACTGGTATCTTTTCAGAGTGCACAGTTACATTACCCTTTTAGAATTCTTGTTTATTACCAAATCATGGCAAATGGTTTAAGCTGTATGAGCAAGTTTGTTTAAAGAAGAAGTTTGATCGAATACTGTTTATTCTTTAAACTTATTCACCTGAAACAAATAAATATACATAATAGGTACAGAAAAACTACACAGACCCCAAGGAAATAAAAGGCTTATTAAAAGGTGAATTGTGAATTCCTGTATACAACCAACACTCAAATACTACTAGCACAGATCAAATGTTATGTGTTAAATTTACTGAATAGCTGTAAAAATTAATTTATTAAAAAGAGAAGCCACTTGGCTCATGCACAACTCTCAGTCATAAAAGGTTAAATATTAAGACTAATTTCTTACCTCTTTTTGGGTCACTGATTGAAAAGGTGCTTAATGGTGAACAAAAATTTTCCAGCGAAGAAGCCAAAGGCTGTGAAAAGATTTCTGAAAGAGAAGCTGAAGGAACAAATCCTGCAGTAACTGGCAGTGTCCCCAGCAAAGAGGCAGAGAAAGGTACACTAGGAGCCACACTTCCTGCAGGAATAGGTCCTCTGGCTCCTGTAGTTTGCTGGAAAAAAAGAGAATTTAAAGAACATTCACACCAAGCAAGAAAGGCCTCAAGAACACAATCTGCTGCAGAGTTTCTTTTAGTAAAGTTTCTGCAAAGTTTTTATAAACCTACTGAAAACTATCAATAAAAGGTACAGTCCTGCACAGAGCTACAGTTACCAAAGCTTAAACAACACCCCACCTGCAAGGTGTTATTCATTGATCCAACACTTTAAAGGTTCAGTTACCAAACACTAAGTAAGTAACAGGTTTGGATTTTTTTATCAATTGGATCATGGCTGAATTTCATCATCAAATTATGTTAAAAAACATAGACAGCAAAGACGAGCAGGAAGTGTCAGGTATCAACCATATTTGGTTCTAAATAAAGAGAATATAATTCAAACTGTAGTACAGCAAATGGCTAAGAGTTAGCTTTGAAGTAACTCCTCAGATCTGATCAAATGATAACATTTTTCTGCAAAGGCCAGGTCACATTCTTTCCTCCCATGAAAAATAACATATCCTTCTGGACACTTCTGTTAAGGACATACCAAGTGGGGGAGGTTCCCCTCCCTCCTTGCTGCCATCCCAAGAAGCTCCCTCCTTGTCTGGCCAATTCTCCATTCCCCAGGTTACCAGTCTGCAGTTCACTCAGGCCAGCTGTTCAACTCACTCAGTTCTACACCCCACCAGAATGCAGTCTTTCTTGGAAGACTGCATTTCCTCCTGCCTTTCACTATGGCAAACTTCCTAGGATCTCTTCAATATAATTATTTTCTCCATTTCTGACATACTTTCTAAAACGCTAAGTGCATGTAATGGAAAAGCAGAAGCCCAAGCATTTTTTATTTAARTATTTATAACAGTATCCAGAGCTCAATGAGGAATTAAAATCACAACTAATCGAAGAACTGAATATGCTAAAGCCTCACTGAACGCTGCAATACTAACGTAATACAAAATAAATAATCCAAAAGACTGGCAAGGCCACAGCAGGGAGTCAGGAACCTCGGTAATAAGTTCAGACATCTCTGCTCATCAATCAGAGCTCTCATTTTCACTAACAACTGAGGAACGCTGGAGGCTTCACAGTCTTTTCTAGATCTGGAATAATGGTGGAAGTAGGCTTCATATAACTAAATTTCTCTAATATCTCTTCTAAAAATATAAACAGTCAGGCTCACGATGGATTMTTTTCTGTTCAGCCAGGTGCTGGACCTGGATAAAGCTCTGATTGCAGGGGTATCAGTGAGCACCCTAGCCAAAGTATCTCCTGCAAAGCTTCATGCTTGTGTTCAACTATAGCTCCTACAGCCACAGGGTGAGCATTCCAACACTCTCTTCAGGTTCTAAGAGGGTTTATGTACACAAAAAACCCCACACTAGCCGAAACTTCAAACATCCAATTCACTTTCCACARTGCTTCCTGTAAGTAGTACTGGCAGCAGCATAACAGCATTTCTGCAGTAGTAGCAGTCTTGCTATCTTTACAGCCACATTTACAAGAATCTGCACCTCAAAAAAMTATGAGCCTGACTATGTACAAATACAGCTCAGTGTAACTAGGGAAGGTACCACACACTTCACCACTAGCCCACTTGATAAAAATCCGAGATCCCACTCATAAAGAGACTTTTGAGAAAGGAAACAAAGWAGTCTTACCATTACACTTTCATCTGGATCAGGCACAGAATCAAGTAACTCATCAAGTTCTTCACCAATAATTATATCTCCGTCTCCACAATCTAAACATGCTTCTGGCATAGAGAAAGGAACATTCCCTCCATTTGCCAACACTGCAGAAGGYAAAGGAACCTTTTCCATCTGAAGAGGCATGACAGCAGGTAAAGATGGTACAGGTACTGGTGACACTTTAGACACTTCAGAAACAAAGTTTGATGAAGRAGCAGCAGAAACCATCTCTTGTTTCTGGTCAGATAAATCTGAAAGAGGTAAGATGGGAATGACTGGAGCCTTTGTTCAGAGATGTGAGAAGTTTTTGCATAACTTTTACCCTGACAATGTGGAGGGTGAGGGAGTRAAGAAATGTGAAGAATGTGTAAGCAAAACCACATGAAATGTTCTCAGCTTCCAAAGGATGTGTACCTTTAGCTGAGTGTTTATTTATTACTCAAGCTAAAACAGATAGAAAAGTTGCAGACCTGATACTTTACTAAATCTTTGSCATATTCACTCCTCCCTMTTTTTCCAAGTTAAAGAGAACAGTACAGAGATGATCAATAGAGGAGCAATTACAATCATAACAAATTGARGAGACCAAAAGGAGATTTGCTCAGTCATTTCATTATGCAGTTTTAAAGATAAACAGATCAGACTTTTTACCACAGTACTTGCAAATGACAAGATGAATTTTCTTCCAAATTTTCCTAACAAATACAACGAGATCTGTATAGAATATCTAGCTCCCTAGCAGTAGTGATGTAACACAAGACTCACCTAACTCAATATCTTCTACAGAAGAATTCTGTAAATGAGAAAAAAAAATACTTCTCAGCACTTTCCACCAGAGTCATTAAAAGTTTTCAATTACATATTTACAAAGAATGTAAGACCTTTCAAATTTAGATTTTATAAAATCTAAAATTTATGAAGTCTAAGGTAATTTAAAGGTCAAATAAATTTTKAGATAAAGCACCCACCTGCAGACTGAAATCCACTCATAGTATCACTAAAATTTGCAACCAGACAACAAAAGTGATTGATACCTCAGGGAATAAAGGAGTCTAAATGGTATCTTAAATGAGCTGTTCTATATGCCCTCATTCATTTACAGCTAAATTGTCTATAATCCTGTGAAAGAAGTCTGTAAGATGAACTCCACTACTGCTATTCAGACACATTAAAAAGAGCAAGATAGATGCAAGTTTAGCTGCTAATGAAGACCAAATTTGGACAAACAAATATAGTAAAAGGGGTTTTATCCCYGCACCCTTCATTTTGATAACTGCCACCTAAATAAAACAAAAAATAAACCCATTAACTTTGCTCTTGCCTTAGGACATGAAAAATAAATATAGGCACTGCACTGGATTTAATGTTTTAGTTAACATTTATTCTACAAAGATAACCTGAATGATAATCTTATGTCCTAGTCTGCCACAAGTACACAGCAAAAGTGAACAGAAAGATCAGTAGCACCCTAAAATCCCAAGTAACAGCTTCTAACATAAAATGTCARTTGCACCATTTTCCCTTTATCATCATGAAATTATGAAACAATTATTCCCTGTAGTTTACAGTCAGCTTGCATTCAGAACATGTAAAACCTTACCTGAGTTGATACATCACTAGAAACTGAATTTGAGGAGGGTGGCTGCAAAGGAAAGACACTTTCATTAAATACAAAGCTGGTATCAAGAGAGGGAAATCTTAATGTAAAATGTTAAAATAAAATCTTACCTTTGCTCTTACATATGCTTTCCTTATTTTTAACCCTAGTTTTTGAGCTAGTTCTTGAGTAAGCTTAATCACACTTTCATCCTAAAAGATACAAATAAAATTTCATCATTTCCATGTACTGTCATCAAGCACAGATCTGTTTATATCTCAGTATGCATTCTGCAAGATCCCTATACGCAGGATGCCTCATAMTCAGCTTTAKTCTTTCACAAACACAGGAGTAAAACCTAAATCTGAAAAACAAAGCCACCCTCAAGCAAAAACAATGTCGACAGAAAATGGACTGTATCCTTCTTCTCCATTTAACAGGATGTAAAATAATGTAAAGCCTTTCCATAACCAGAGAAATCTACAGAAGTTTTTTATTGGTTGGGTGAGTTTTTTGTTTGTTTGTTTGTTTGTTTTTGTGGATGGGGATGGGGGCTTATTTTGACATTTTGTTTTTCCACAACTTGAGGGCCACACTCCTGTTTACCATATGAGCTAATACTGACCCTGACAAATATTTAATGAGAAATCTGCATTTTGGGAGGAATTGCATCATAMAACTACAAACACTGAATTTAAAAASTCRTCATATTTCCYTCTGTCYTACAGCTGTAAYAACTACCCATTTAAAATATTTTAAGGTTTAGTATTCAGATCATGCCCTACAGCTAGGAAAAGCTATTTATAAAACTTATATAAAGGCCTATCAACTTTAAGCAAAAACATTCAGATCTGGAGGTGCAAAGTGAGGATCCAAAGTCCAAAGTTACACATTTAGATAAACTGTTTTGGAAACACAACTGAAACCTTCTGTCTATCAAGAAGCAAACCTACGCCCAACACTTTGGTCACCTCACTGCACTTTTGATGCAGGAAGGTGAAAAAGCAGCAAGTCAGTATTTTGTCCTGTGATCAATCTATTTGGAGCACAGCATGTAAAGATTCCATCAGCATTTAAGTTCAAATCAGGAATRCAGTTCTGAGGTGAAATCTCTGATTCATCCTCACTCACAGCATTTGAGTTTGCATTATGAAGGGTCTCAGAGAACCAATTTGKTTTTGGATGTAACTAAAGCCCTGCAGGAACGGACATGATGCAATCCAGCTCTTAAAAAAAACAGACAAATAAAAGAAAACATTACAACCCAACCACACAAACAATTAYGGAAACCAGATCCTCAGGAGCAGCATTTCAGTCTGCAGATCATCTCCTACTACACCAYACCCTGCCTGCTCACACAGAGCCCAGAATCAGAGGGGCACAGCAAGTGATTCACATGGAGGACAGTGCACTGGTAAGAATGTTACTGAACACTTGGAAAATACAGTTAGCAAAAGAACAAATGTGCATTATAATTATGGTGGGGTTCTCTACATATCAYAGCGAATTTTAAACAATTAGTTCAGTGGTTCTAATGCTTATTGCAAACATTCATGGCACTTGATCCCTGCTGCATTTCTTCTGCTGGGTGTTAACATGACAAACTGAGCTTGGGGACTGTAATCTCTGCCATCAGTCTGCACTTCCACAAGTAAAAATAATGCTCAGAGAAATAAGAAGTATTTTATTCCATTAAAAAGCCCTAAATAGGAAGAAAYAACCTTGGTCTTGATATAAGTTTATGTTTCAAAACTTCAATCACCAACATACAATTTACCCACCTGTGGCACAGCTAGAGAACATTTTGCTACAGCATCATAAGCCTTCTTATACCTTCCCAGCTCATTCAAAGCTTTTGCTTTCCGATAGAGAGCTCTGAAATTGTTTTCATTCAATCTCAGTGCTATCTCACAGTCTTCTAGAACTTTTTCATGCAATCCCTAGGAGGAGAAGATATAAAAAAGACACTAATCAGAACCATTATCATGGAAAGAGTGAATGTGAACTGTGTTAGGCAAAGGTATTGAAACMCTTTCAAACATTCACCAAGGCCACTGTACACTGCACTTATGAGTTTTGCTAAGTCACCAAATCAGGCAACTGAAAACAAGCAGGCCCATCATTATGTAAAATCCAGTAACAGTTACAAAGAAAATTTAGCTTTTTCACAAGAGCCATCTTGTTCCACAGAGAAAGAAGCCAACTGAGTGAAGTCAGCAGTGTAAGTGGATAAAAATACTGTTCCATCAAATTCCAAGCCCAGTATGTCTCTTTTATGTTAATTCTAGTATTAGTAACTAAAAATACTTTGATTATACTTGTAAAAAAGATTGTAAAGAATGTGCCAAAGTGATGATTTGAAACATGTCAATCCTCAAACCACCATCAAGAGCTTTTCACTCACTAGACTTTGTGTCTTCATACCTTGTTTGCATCCTGTTCTGCAGAAATCCTAGTTAAAAAGGAAGCTTACCATATTTGAAAAACACGCGATCCTGTTCACATGCAGCTTCTCTAAAACRTCATCAGAAACATGGATTTCTTCAGAATTAGCATAATCAGCTATGTTTATAGCTTCTGTATAATGACTCAGTGATCCTCTCCAATCACCTTCTCGATATACATCATTTCCTTCATGAAAAAGATTTCTAACAAGATCTCGTATAAATAACTGGAACAAAGAACAGAAAAACTCATCAACAGCAGTTTCTTCTTTRTCTTCCCTATTTCCAAACAAAATTTTTAATAGAAAATTTATACTTGCAACTTCATGGAATTAAGAGTGAAATGCAAAACTTTTGCCTACTTAGTGTCTTTCTTCTGACATTTTTCCAAGACAATCTCAAAGCTGTATATACATGTTCCATATATTCTTTCAGCAAGCAGCAGCCATAGCAACTGGCAAAGCAGAACACAAAAGCTGCTTTGCAAAAATGGTTCACATCAAAATGTGAACGACTGCATTTTTATCTAATATGTTCTCAAATCCAATGAAATCACCTASCACTGGAAAAAGAACTAAAGATGAGTCCGAAAATACAAGCCAAAATTATGCAAAATCATAACACATACAGAAACAAAATACATTCTGTAGGTTTACGTGACTGAAGTCCTTTTATCTTACTTTTTCTGTGCTACTATTGAACTTCACTCAGAATAGCACATTGTTTTATTCAATTAATGCCCCAAATTTATCGCCAACACCAGCAGAGAAAGACTTCATCTGAACTGCTGTATGAGCGTATTCAGGACACCCAAATGTCTGAATACCTGTATCATAATSTTAGCAGCTGTCCAGTTCCAATATTGAGACTTTTTAAATTACCACTCATACCATATCATTACCTAAATGATGACTAAAACCAAGAGTAACTATAATAACATAGGTCCATGTTAAAAAACCCCTCTGGAAATTAAAAAGTAATTTCATTACCTCATATTGCTCTTGYGTCCCTGGATAGGGCAAAGTAGATCTAGAAAAAAAATGACAAACTTCACTTATTATACATTTTGTTTAAAAGGGAMTCACACTGAGGAATGCTGGTTCTCAGCAAAAGCAGCCTTGCTTCCTGCAAAAGGCAAATCTCTGATGTTTGCCCATAGCCTGCACTGWACAAGGAAGAGTTCTGTAGATGAGTTTTGATTTTAAAATTGTGCTTTCTTATTWCTAATGACTCATCTTCTTTTAAAGTTACACAGTCTGAACTCTACTGTTCAAAATGTATTAAGGTTTTCAATGCTTTGAGAGTTTTCTATTTCAATGCTGTTTGTTTAAAAGCAATTTCCTTCCTCTCCTGCACTGTGCAGAACCATATCATAGATGTGGAGAACTGCAATCTTCTTGTAAGTACTATAAAATGACAAATGATCTGTCAAAAAAACAYATCAATTTTAATTAAGTCATACCAACTACAGGAATCTTAAGAGTTCTTTTGTATGACATGGAACAGTGATTTTCTCTAGCACAGAAAAGACGTATTTCCAGGAAGAAGAACAGGAGTCCTTTTCCATACAGATTAAGTGAGATTCTGTACTTAAATAATTTTTAAATGGTATGGGGGGTGGGTTTTTTTTTTTCTTTGTTTTGTTTTTCTCTTTTTTTTTGGTTGTTTTTGTGATGATAATGGGTTTTTGTTAGGTTGGTTGGGGTTTTGTTTTGTTTGGTTTTGTTTTCAAAGAATGCCTTATAGGAGCAGTGGACTACTATGAAATTTCAAAATTATTTTAAGACAGCCAGGATTCAAAAGAATTCAAAAGAATTTGGGCATTGGCCCAAATGAAAATACTCAGATGATTTCTCGATAGTTGAACTTTTAGCTCCAGAAAGTTCAAAAAGGTAGTGGCAAGCAAACCCATCCCTTCAGTAGCATCCCTCCAGTACCAGTACCTGGTCTTAGCTGTAGCTATTCTTAAGGTGGATTTTCAGGCAAGCAGCATTTTCTACCCACAAAAAAAATAGATTAAATGCTGATTTTTTTTCGAAGGCAGAAAAGGAATAACCTCTCACMTTCAATTTATTCTCTTTAGGAAAAAAAGAGTGCTGTCTTTTCTTTAAAGCTGCTCCCTATTTAGCATGTTAGTACTACCAAATATTCTGAGGAGAAATGCAAAAGGACCTTCCCAGAGCTATCCATCTCATAAAAATATATATAAATATACATGTGAATGAGCATACAAGAATAAAAACCACAAAATCATACTCTATAAACTGGAGTCCTTTCTTAATGTCCTGTTGTCTAGTGCTTCTCTCTTCMGACACATTGGACATGTTATCCTGAACATCCACTTTTCGGATATGCCACTCCTCAAAAAGGAAGAGAGATAAATGGCTGTTATAATGCGTATCAGAGTGCATTTGGACCAGAAGGATCCACTCTCACATCAACACCAAGTCCATTGTACAAAGGTGGTTCTGCACCAGAGACCACTCCTGACACAACTGGAGTGCCCACAGTGACAGAAGATGCCCCAGGTCACAACCAGCACCCCCTCTGTCAGCGTCCAGTTACACAGCATTTCTGTAGAAAACTTTTTTTTCCAATTTCTAGTGTATCTTTGGTTTCCACTTACTCCCTCAGACAATGCAGAGTCCTGTCAGTGTAATTACACCAAGCTACAAGCCCAGCTTTTCACGCATTACTGCTAAACTGAGCTGAAGATCCACACTGTCCTGTTTTAAGAGCYTTACACTTATTTGCTTGTTGAAGCAGAAATAAACTCAAGATCCTGGTATATTTATTAATAAAACCCAAACAGATGAAAAAGCTACCATGAAATCCCAAAGCATCTCCTCACCCCCAAGCACTAAGGTGTAATTAGAAGCAAACACAATTGCTTTATTAATATCTACCAACCGGCCAAAGTGAAAACTTTGGACACTTTACCAATAGCAAAGACTACCTACTTCACTTGAAAAACTGTATTACGTCAATCATCAGCTTGACATTTCAATTTAATTTGTCTCAATCAGTGACTTTTTTCTTTAATTCACTGAATATACAATATTCAAGCTAAAATKATCTGTATAACCGTAAATATAAGGCTATTTGAAACATGCTATCACAACTGTACATGGTTATGCCCAAGTGATGTAAGAATACAACTTATATTTGCAATAAAAGATAAATAGGCCAAAGTTTTATTCTGAAAATACTCATGTTCCAAAAAAGGCTTTTAGCTAGAGGAAATTGAAGTGAAGGAAATTACTTTTTGTAGGAATTCACAGTTTAAAAAAATTGAACTACACGCAGTACATTTCTGATAGTTTCAAAACTAAGTCAAAAAAAGCCAGTATTTTGTGCCAGGCTGCCATGTCACATCACTTGCAAAGAATGAGAACAAAGTAAAATGAAAAACAAACTAACCCCCAGCAAACTCCACAGAAACCCAGCTGAGGACAGAAAACAGGCTGTAGGAGATGCCCTGCTTTCTCTGAATGATTTGAAATAAGGAAACRAACTGAAGACTTTTCAGCTCTGATAATGTTTAAAAACCTTTTCAAAACCCCTTAAATGAATTTAAATGTCTAGACTGCTTCAAGTCATTACCAGTTAGTCCTATAGTAACACATTACTAAAATGAGCACAAAAAAATGAGAAATTTTCTTAAGCTCACTAAACAAATTATTGGAAGCATTCCAAGGTCCCCATTTCACCTCACTTCCCACTGTGACCTCTAGTAAGAGCAAGCTTCATAAAAACCAKGAAAATAAAACTCAGGCTTTAGATAAATATCATGGACAGCTGTGATAGTTCACCAACACRAATTTCTCAGATACTGCTTGCTTGGATATAAAAATAACCCTCAGTAATCTACTCTCCAGAGAGGAACAAACTGTTTTTCATGTCATTTTATGCATCACCTTTTCTTCCCTAAGYTAATGATATACACTGTGCTTCTGGCATCTATATTAAAGGATTATTTTATTATATGATAAAGGTTTTAATAAATAACAGCATATCTATGAAGAAATCAAAATATAAACTCCTAAAGGACATTTTATTTGGCATCATGGATTAGATTTCAGAATTCAAACAAAGTCTTGTAAGAATAAGGAATTCTCACATTAACTAAAGAAAGCAGGAATATTAGCACACGCTTTCCCACAGAAGTAAGCTTTGAAAAACAYATTTTAGTCCTGTGAATTAACAACTGACAATGTAATACCCTGCCACACAAGAGTCTTGMATATGCCATKATCTGGGCAAATATTAAAATCAGSTTTACAAATTTTAAGAAATTYCAGTATTCCACCCCAACTTGCAAAGAGATGAAGAAAAGTCCAACACAGTAATACCTGCATTTATTTATAACCTCTAACATAAACATTTAAGAATGATATATTGAACTTGTGCAGTTCAACACATCAGTGTGCACTTGCTATACTGAAGGATGTGCAGACCCAGTTTCTCCACAACAATAAAGTTAATGGAAATTGCACAAACTAGCATCACATATATACTTATAGCTAGCAAGTGATGAACATATGTGAGTGCTGAAATTTATTATTCCAAGCAGTCTTCTATTTTTTTCCTACTCATTTGCATCCACAAGATATTCAGGCAAAAATTATCTTTCCTTAAAATACTATGACAATCAAATTGCCCCAGTATTTGATGGTTTAGCAGAGAATTTTAAATTGCTGTGGATGGCACCTGTAACAGTATCTCTTCCACCCAAATTTTCCTCAGATCCTCTGGAGCAGTAAGAAATACATTAGACCCTGTTCTATCCAAGACAAATGACAACCATGTCTTGCCTTTTAATGTCATACATCCACTTTCCAAKATAAAACCCCCACCTAACGACAGCTTTTCTCCTCCATTTGCAGAGACAGAATTGAAAGAAAAATAAACTTAGGTACGTCATACATTTACACAGTCTAAATGCTGTTGTGTTGCTTGAAATATCACAAGAAAAGCAAAGCCTGTACTGTTGTTTTATTCTTTGTGCAATTCACCGAGATAAACAAGCTAAAGAAAAGAAAAAAATAGTATGTAGGTTGAAAAAAAAAAGCAGATTAATGTATCACAAATTAACATCACAGACAGAACTGAGTGTTGCATTAAATGCAGTATATCTRCAACTGCTGCTACGAGACCAATACAAGCTCAATTTACTAAATGYTGTAAAGATAAAAAAAGCTGCCTAAACACAAACACAAACATTTTAAAGACCCATTTATCCTGTTATATCATTACCACAGGCTTTAACTCATCCTGTTTCCCAGAAGCAGAAGCCAAATGACAGAAAGTAAACTGCCAGGAGCCAGTGACATCTTTTCTGACAGATGCTGGKCCACTTGTACAAACAGGAGCTACAAAGGACAACAGGTTTGTGCCAGTGCAGGCAGACAGGAACATCTCTGCTTCTCTCATAYACAGCCACTTATGCCTCTTACTGGTTATTTGCTCTTCTTCCAGCATATGGCGAGAGAGTTCTTTTCTTTTCTGTATTTTGGCATTGCTGAGGCATTCAAGATTCATTTTAAAGGGTATTCCCAATACCTAGCATTGGGTGTGTCATACTCAGGCACAAGGGTTTTGAATACAATTGCTAGACTATCTCTGCAAAGCAAATTTCTGGAACAGAAGCGAATAAATTCATACAGAATGCAGAGAATCAAGTTTTTCTGTAGAAGGAATACAGGCCTTGGCTATTGTGAAAAGTAAGGTCACGTGATGCAAAACTTAGGAGAATTGAGCCTTTCCATTTCTAAGATAAAGAAAGGACCAGAGAGCCACTGTCTCAATTTCCCATGCACACAAGTTCCCCCAGTTGAAAATTCAGTCCCAAAGGACTGGGAACTGGGCAGGACCAATCCTTTCTCCTATTGCACAGAGTTTGCACACTGCTTACYTAGAGATGAATGGAGAATACTGTAAAAATGTGTAACATCATTTGGGGACCAGAGCCACCCCCCTGGGAATTAATAACCTTCAGCTGACCAAATAATTCTGTTATTGTTTGTTACAGATATTCATGGCTCTGGCTATTACAAATACATCAAGTGAGCATTCTCTCCACCTTCAGGCCTAAATTCTGAAAACAACTGGAATTCATTGGTCCTTGGTGCACTTCCCTCACCACAGAGCTGAAACCTAAAGGCAAGTACAGCATATAGCAATGTTCTTTCAAATTACAGGAGCASATCTTCTTGCCATGTATCACCGAGTTCACTATTAACGCAATTACTGTGTTCCAGAAATCTCAAATTAGATCTCTGTACAGTACAAAGCACATCAAAAATTTTATCAATATTGCGGTAGATAGATCTCTACCAGCCTCGGTGGTTCAGCTGAATTACTGAGTAAAATCACACCAGGAGAAGACCCCTTCTGTATTTTAGCATCAGCCTTCTCCCCCTCAACTCAGCCAGGCATGAACCCATCATCTACATCATTAAATGTCAAAACTTTGGTAAGAAGCTGTGAAACCAGCAGCCTGTGTATAAAACACCACTACAAATAGCTCAGCAATGTTTCTATACAGGAAAACTGCACTCCAGAGAAGTTACACCCTAGAACAAAGCGAATCCTGCTAAGAGACGAGCAAGACTCAGACAGAACAGCAGAAATGAATAGATAACTAATAGGCAGGCAGGATAAATCTCTTTCACCTACAAAAGCAAAAGCCTATCTCTGCTGCTCCCTCCTGCACCACTACCAGCAGCAATAAGCATAACACATTCAGGCATTTGGATCTAAAAGCTATACACGTGTAATTCCCACCCTAGGGGCACAAGAAAGCTGAAAGACTCGACAGAGCCAAGTGAACAGTGGCACTCGTGCACCTACACCCAAACTGCTTTCTCGAGAGATGCCACTGACACAAACA